>NC_092079.1:14097985-14415485 GCF_039877785.1 Chaetodon trifascialis | reverse complement strand
TAACCATTTCTTCTTCTTCTTCTTCTTCATTTCCTTCTATCTGTCTGCTCCCTCCTCCTCTCCTCGCTGCTCCTCCTCTTGTTGTGCGTCCTCCTGTCCCTCCTCTCTGCGTCTGTCCACCTCTCTCCTTCTCCTCTTCCTCCCCGTCTTCTTCGTACCTTCAGGGGGGGAACTTGGACGAAATAAACCGTCACTTCAGTAACTTCCACAGCTACAGCCCGCCGAGGTACAGCGAGGAGGTTTGGGACCAGGTCAACGCTGACGACGTCTATCTCACCACGCCGAAGGACCGTGGTGTCCCGGCCAACCCCACGGACAGGGAGAAGGACGCTTTAATTGCGCCGCGTGACCCGACGCTGGCGGCCGCCCATTGTCGCTTCGCCGCCCAGAACCCGATGTCGTATGTGCAGAGCCTGTCGCCCTACTGCTCCACGCCTCCAGAGGCCTTCGCCCCGCCGCCGGACGTGCCTCTGCCGTGGCCGAGGCCAGAGATCGTGTCGCTGCCGGGGGCGGAGTATAGCATGATGGGACATGCCGGTCTCCCCAGAGCCGTCCCCGCTCTTGATGCCACCAGCCACTCACCGCAGGATTTCTACACCTGCGTCCAGCTGATGAACGAAAGCGGCGAGGTGCACCTGGTGCCGTGCCTGCCGCCGGCGTACTGCCGCGAGTTCCCGCCTCCGCCGAGGCGAGATTTAGACACGGGGGAGAAGGAGGAGAAGAAGAAGAAGAAGCTGGCCGACTACCAGGCCAGGACGAATGCAGTGAACCAGCCGAAAGATGGCGGCGAGGCGGCCGACCTCCTGCTGCCTGTAGCTGTCGACAACCAGAGCTGAACAGAACCACGTTCACGGAGACTTCCTGACAAACAGGAAGTGAACCTGCAGGATGTCAACGGACCTTTCTGAGCTTCACGCTGACAATGTTTTCATGGACAGAAGAAGGAGAAAACTCTCAGACTTCATGGTGCAATAAACCGCCAATCAGAGCCAAGAGACAAAGTCCAAATTTGAACCTGAATCACTGCAAACGAGCACCAGAAGAAGAACGGCGTCACTGATTTACGGCCGATGGTGAGCAGGAAGCAGCTTCCTGCGCTCTGAACAGAGATGATGTCACGACGTCGTCCACCGAGCTTCACGTTCAGGACGCCGTTCTCAGGAAAAAGACAAATGTGATGCTTCAGGACAAGAGACAAGCTTCTGTCTTCATTCAGACCCTCTGTCTTTGTCTCCGCCTCAGCTGAGAGATACGACAGACGGGCAGTTATGTTGGTGCCTGTTCATGTGTCCCGGCTGGCGTCCACAGATGTCCACATTCAGGACATGAGCTCCGTCCGTTACGGTGAATGTGACACGTGTGGCAGCTGAATGTTAACCTGATCCGTCTGTCTCGTTATGTCTCCAGTGTCAAACGTTCTCACCCTCAGGAAGACGTAGCCGTCTGTCCATCGTACTCAGGAGCTCTCGTATGTTTCATGTGTCGTCTCTGCGTCTCTCTGACAGCCGCTTCATGTCCTTTAGATCATGTTTGGTTTTATTTATTTTTGGATTAAGAACAGAATAAAAAGAACCTGTTAAGTCGTCCTCCTGTCCTCTGAGGAGACAGCCTCACATGAACCTCCGATCAGGGTCCAGTGTATTTCTGCCTGGCATGTCTCCCTTAAGTTAGCCGTGTTAGCAATAGCAGACGATTTGGTCCACGGGGACGTCCAGCGTGATGACCATGAATCAAAGCACAGAGACATCCACAAAGACACAGCTGATGATGGTCCAGGCGGGCGGGTGGCGAGTGCAGGTTTAAATGCACCGGAGCGTCCCGTTAAGGTCTCAGACTGATCAAAACGAAGGACTTCTGGGCGAATAGCGTCTGAAGCCGTCCTGTCCGTCCCTCTGAATCCACCAGCTGCCGTCTGACGGCGGTTTAGCTTTTAGTTTTTTTAGTTCATCTGATCTGTTGTCCGATAGCTGCAGGCTCAAACTGAAGAGGGTAAATGTCCACCAGTCCAGGATCAGTCCGTTAGCTTCGAGCGGTCGTCACCTCAGACGCTGTGACGCAGTGTTGATGTACTCTGAGAACGTCGAGGTGTGTCGCCGTGCCGCGTGACCTGCTCATCAAAGAGCTCGGAGGCGGCGAGCACTGGGGATCAATCAGGAGCAGTGTGGACCCAGTGGGCCGCTAACCGTAACGCAGCCGTTAGCTTCAGCTCCAGCGGGAGCTGGGACAGCGGCCGTGTCGCACCGGCGCCGGATTTTCTCTGGATTTTGTGCCTTTTATTGTTTTAAACTGACGTTTGCTCTTCACGCACTGCGTCGAAGTCGCAGCAGACGGTTCGAGCATGTGCCGCTAACGAGTGCGAACCTCAAAAACCAGCTCAGCGTTTGTTCATTTTCACCTTTTATTGGCACCAAACCACCAAACGAGGCTCCTCCTGTTGGACTGGATTATTTTTCAATGCAATAAAAAGTGAAAAGGCAGCTAAACCTGTGCAGGCTAGTGCAAAGGCTAGTTAGCATGTGGCTAACTGTCAGCTGAGAGTAAGCAAACATCATTATGTTAGCATGTCTGTTAGCATCGATAGCATTTCCTATGTGGACTGAGCTTGTTTAGCCACATTTAGCTTTGAAGAAATGTCTCATCTGCTGTATTTTCACTCAGTTTGCTGCTTTATGATCCGTCCTCAAGTCACGTCCTGCCTGCAGACACTCAGTGGACAGTTTGACTCAGCTCTGTGGACGTGTTTGGACAAATGCTGTCTGATATGAACACTGTGCATCAAGTGGCCATTTGTTTTTTTCTCTGCATCACACTGACGAGTCGTGCTGCTGCTGTTGTTGTTGTTATTGTTGTTGTTGTTGTTGTTGTTGTTGTTGTCGTCTGTTGCAGGCACTTTTCTCTGACAGTCAATAAAGTCTCTTCATATTCCGTCTGGACGCGTTTGATTCCAGAGGCTCGGTTGACTCGAGCGAGCCTGCGCTGATTAAAAGCATCCATCCGATCAGAACGAGCTTTTCTAAGTCTGTCTCTGATAATCAATGTGAGCTCGTCTTGTGACCCTGTGACTTAAATTAGCTGCTTTCTGAGGCTATAAATAGCCGAGCGGGTCAGCTGACTTCAGATAAACACGAGCAGTCGATCCTGTGACACGAGGAGAGCCAATCAGAACGCCCGGTGGTGATGACGTCACAGCCTGCGAACGAGCAGATTTTCATGGAGGTGACGCCTGTCCTCCACCTGCGGGTCCTCGTGCCCGCGGCTGACCCTCCGTCACACAAAGGTCAAAGGTCAGCGTCAGTGTGACATCATAATTGTATTCCACATATTTGTCTTCTGGTAAATGCTTTTAAACCAAACTGAGACACTTGAGGACGTCCGCGTGGACGCTCTGAGCTTTTCTGCTGCTTCCTGACAGTTGTCCACTAAAAGTGTCCTGAGGGCCGGAGACACAGAGACGGGCTTTAATCACCGTTTGAGCTCTTCAAAGGTCGTTTTCAACAATTTGTGCAGAGCAAACAGTCGAAATGATGCGTGGAAGGAATGAAAGAAAGGGATTGATGAAGAGGAAGGAGGGACAAAGACAAAGAGGACAGACGAGGGAAGGAAAAAGAGACAGGGAAGCAAAGAAAGAAAGGAAGGAAAAGATCTGAGTGTGCAGAGTCTGTCTGTGTGAAAAACTGCAGTGACGATGCTGTACTCGAGTAAAAGTACTCAGTTACTTGCAGCTGTGGTGTCGGGTGTCTCCACAGGCCTGCTGGGGGGGGCGGGGGCGGGGGGGGGGGGCGTAGGAGGGGTGGAGGTCTCTAACTTTAGTGTCTGTGTGACGGCCATCGGCTTCAGACGGCCTCCTTCAGCCTGACGGCGTGACCGAGCGGCGAGGTAAGAACACACACTCACACACACACACACACACACACACACACACGCACACACTCACACACACGCACAGCTGTGGTGTTTATAACGTTTTCTCACGTCTGATCAGCGCTGATGTTTTCCTGTTTTCAAAGCTTGAAGCCTTTTCAGCTGATCTCAGGCCTGCCAGACTCCAGGCAGCTGTCGCTCTGCTTAAAAATAGATCAGCTGGAGAGCCTCACGTCACACACACACACACACACACACACACACACACACACACACACACACACACACACACACACACATTCACAGCCGCTGAAAGCTTTAAAGATTTCCACTCTTTCCTCTCGATTTAATGAACAGGGTCAGTTCATGGGGGGACAAACATCTGAGTGACACCAACGATCTGCACCACTGTCATGTCTGCACTTAGCTTAGCTTAGCATCAAGACTGGAAGCAGAGGGAAGCAGTTAGCATGACTCTGTCCGCTGTTCTAAAGCTGCTGCAGGTGGTTTTTAGGAGCCGGATCGATGGATTTTAAACCTCTTTTGGTCCAGATTTGATAAAGCAGACGTGATCTATCGTCTTATTTAGCTCTCAGTATCCGTACCTGCTAAACATCAGCGTGTTAGCACTGTGAGCATGTTAGCATCGCCACTGTGAGCCTGTTAGCATTGTCACTGTCAGCGTGTTAGCATTGTCACTGTGAGTGTCTTAGCATTGTTACTCTGAGCATGTTAGCATGGCTGCTGTGAGCGTGTTAGCACACTGATGTTAGCATGAAGCCCAAAGAAGCTAACTTGAAGCTACATTCACAGGGGGTTCATTCAGAAATGAGAATATTTTGTCTGCAGTGAATTTGACACCTGACAAGTCAGGAAGTTTCATCCCACTGATGCTAAAGTTAGCATAACATCAACCCTTTCTTCAGTCAGCCATGGCGTCGACCAATGAGAGCGGGGAGCGTGGCGATCAGACAGTCCCTGGTGGAGAGGAGGAGGCGGAGCAGAGGAGCGTTCAAGGAATTCAGTCTCGTTACCTGCGCTGTCCGTCCCCCAGGTAAGAGCACCTGAGGACACGCAGTGACCCGTGATGAGGATTTTCAGTCTTTCACTCTCCTCTCTCTCCTGTCCGTCAGCTTCTCCATGATCTCAGAGTCCAGGTTCTCCGCCATCTCCGGCTCAGACGCCGCGAGCATCTTTATGGAGCCCATCCACCTGTCGTCGGCCATCGCCGCGAAGAAGATCATCAGCGAGGGTGAGATAGGTGTCGAGGAGACTGGTGTTTGCTGTTTGCTGTTCAGATTTCAGCCTCTGTGGTGATTCAGTTCACTTTGATTTAATTCAGCTGTATTTTGGAGGAAATCCAGCGGAGCTCGAACTGTTTGATCATATTTAGGTTTTTCATTGGCTGACTGAGCTGAGCTTTAAATGCCACGGTGAGGTCTGGTTCAGGTTCAGCTGAAACACTGAGAGGACTGAACCTAGACCAGAGCAGGTCGCCTCCTCTTCAGCGCTCCTCACTCATCAATAATCTAGTCCACATTCAGCGAGTCTAATTTGGTCAAATCGTCTTCAGTTCCAGTGAGTCCACGCTTCCTCCCCTCAGCTCATTAAAGGACGCCGGCGCTGTGATGGAGGAGCAGAGTGGCGCTGATTGAGGAAATTAGCTCATATGACGCCTTGTCACTGAGCCGCTCGTGGAGCAGAGTTCTCCTCTGACATTACAGGACGTGGACGTCGGCTTAATGGACGATCTGCAGGAAGGACGAGGGTCCGCTGCATTAACGAGGTGTTCTGCTCGTATGTTAGAAACAGAGGAGAGAGGAAACATCAGCCAGATCGCTCACAGGTGGAAGACATGAGTTTAACTGAGGTGTTTTCAGGTTCCTCAATGAAAACAGCTGTTTGCAGGTGACGTTGCATCGCTCTTTTGTTGTGGCACAAACTGCAGATGGAAGGCAGGAAGTGATTTTCTGCACAGGAAGCACTTTAACACACGTGCTCAAAATGCCAATGTTTGACCACGTTGACGCCATCGTTATGACAAACCATGTGTTTCCTCCTCAGAGCTGCCGCCTCGCAGCCCGCGTGCCGAGTCGGTCCCGGAGTCCATGCTGGAGACCGCCGAGCAGCTGATGGTGGAAGACCTCTACAACCGCGTCCGGGACATGGTGGACGACCGCAGCCCCTACAACACCCCCTGTGTGCTGGACATCCAGAGAGCGATGGTGCAGGACCGCCTGGAGGCTCCTGTCAACCCGGTGGACGAGGTCTGGCCCAACATCTTCATCGGCGAGAAGTGAGTCACGACGCATTGTTTCATCTGAACCGCCGTTTTCTTTACCCCTAAAGGAGCTTTTTATCATTAAGCTGAAAACATAAAAAATCTCCAAACAGTGACGAGTTTTCGCTGGACAGTAACGAGGGGTCAGGCACGACTCACTGAGTTCATCGTGGTTTTTCTTCAGGTCGATCGCCGTCAACAAGGCGCGTCTGAAGCGAATGGGCATCACCCACATCCTGAACACCGCCCACGGCACGGGGGTCTACACGGGCCAGTCCTTCTACACCGGCATGAGCATCCAGTACATGGGCATCGAGGTGGACGACTTCCCCGACGCCGACATCTCGACGCACTTTCGGTCCACCGCCGAATTCCTGGACGAGGCTCTGCTGACACACAAGGGTGAGAAGTTTCTCTCCGTTCTGCTGCTTTTCTGTTTCCTCTCGAGGAAAATGTTTGACCTCTTTCAAAGACTGATGAAGAATTCAGGCGGTCAGTGAAGCAGAATATTATTATTATGAATGTTTCATTCAAAGACAAGACAGACTTTTCATTTGATCTTCATGCGTTTCAGTATTATTTTTATTATTTCTTCTCCGCCTGCAGTAAGTTTCTCTTACTGTTGTGTTACTTTGTTGCAAGAAACATTTAATTATTTTTTCCCTCTGATGTCAAAATGTATCTTGTGCTTAAACAGAAATACAAGGAAACAAACCTTATAAAGAGAGGACGTTGCGCGTCGACAGTCCGCTGCGATCGACCATCATCATTTGATTCAGTCTGACATCGAAACACCAATGAAATGATCAAATTAAGTTATTTTTAACTTTCTGAGAGAATATTTTACAGTCCAGGTCCACCATGTCGAGCATGTCAGCGTTTCATAAAAGGTTTTATTGAACACGTTGTAAATCGATGGTAGCTCACAGTTACTGTGAGATCTTTTTTAACCCTGTAACTTTATTAACACTCTTAAATAATGACAGTGTGCTCCGGCCTCAGTCAGACTGTCATCACTGCTTTGTCTTCTTCCAGGAAAGGTTCTCGTGGTTTCCATGATGGGTGTCAGCCGTTCGGCTGTCCTGGTGGCGTCCTACCTGATGATCTTCCAGCACATGACCATCATGGAGGCCCTGACCTCCATGAGGAAAAAGCGCGCCATCAACCCCAACGAAGGCTTCCTGAAGCAGCTGCGAGACCTCAACGAGAACCTGATGGAGGAGCGCGACGACGACGACGAAACGCTCAGCCAGTGCTCTGTCATTGACGCCCGGGCGCGTGCTCGCATCTTCGGCGAGGGCGGGGACGACGACGACGACGATACTGATAAAGAGGAAGAGCAGAGCATGGTGGAGGTGAAAGCGCACTCCATCATGATGGAAGAGGAAGAGGATGGAGAAAGCGTGATGAGCAGCGTCGCCTCCTCTGCGGCTGCTGCGGCGCTCAGGAGCGGATTGATTGGAGCGCAGAACGGGCTCGACAACCAGGGCTCGGCCAGCACGCCAGAGGAGGTCGATCTACCTGAGCAGGAGCACGGAGAAGACGGTGACGATGAAGATGGTCTGGACAGCATGATCCGCGAGTGGCAGCGGAGGAACGAGAAATATCAGAACGACGACTGGTGGGAGGCGCAGCTGAACAGTGACGGCGAGGACGCGGAGTCTCTAACTGAGGGCCGTCCAAAGAAGACGAAGGAAGGTGCAGATGCCGACGTGGAGAGCATCACCAGCGAGGACGTACGGGCTGTGAAAGAGCGGCTGAAACGCCGCAACAGACGTCCACCCTCAGACGCAATGTCCACCTCCAGCTACTCAAGTTACTCTGACCTTTGGAAACAGCGTTTGAGGGAAATCGAGGAAGAAGCCGCTGCTCGCTACCGCAAGAAAGAGGACGACGATGGCAGCGAGAGCACCGCTAACGAAGGCGGAGAAGGAGGGAGGAAGAAGATTGAGGACGAGATGGAGAGCATCCTCTCTGACACCGGCTCCATGTACAACTTCTGCCAGAAGAACAAGGAAAAGATGACGCCTTTGGAGCGCTGGCGCGTGAAGAGGATCCAGTTTGGCTGGAACAAGAAGGATCGAGAAGATGGAGAGAAAAGTTCAGTTGGAGATGGAGATGGCGAAGGAGAGGCCAAGACTCCGTCCCTCCAAGACGTCAACCTGACGGCGTATCAGTCGTGGAAGCTGAGGCAGCAGAAGCGTCTCGGGGAGGAAAACACAGATGAGATCCTGGAGTTGAGTCGGGGTGAGGACTCTGCAACGGTCAAACGCAGACAACGCCGTGAGGAGCTCCTGGAGCGTTCAAAGAAAACCTTGGAAGAGAGTCAGTCCATGTGTGGCTGGGAGACTGAGAGCTGCATCAGCGGAGGGACGATCCCTCTGTCCGCCTTCTGGACCGGAGCCGGAGTCGCAGGTCCACCGAGCGTCGCCAATGATGACAATGTGTCCATGCTGAGTGGCAGGTCATCCATGATATCTTCAGTTTCACAGGCGCGCACTGCAAGATCAGCCCAGTCAGCAGTCCCAGTCAATCCTGTGACACCAGTTCCTCCCATCCTCCCAGTTCCTACGGTCCAGGGCCCCGGAGGTGAACCGATGGTAAACCTGGCCAGTATCCAAAACTGGATCGCCAACGTTGTTTCTGAAACCATCAAACAGAAGCAAAGTGAGATGAGCCTGCCTCCACCGTCGCGTGTGGGGTCGGAGCTCAGCTTCGGCGCTGCATCGAGCATGATTTCAGGCCGCGGCGTGGACGATGACAAAGCCTCCTTGCTGAGCGGTGCATCCTATTCCGGCGTGCTGTCTCAGGGTCGCGGCAGAGCAGCGTCAGTCCTCTCAGGTGGTGGGTCGAGCAGCCTCTCCGGTCTCACTGGAAGAGGCTCCGCTCTGGGATCTGCCTCTGGCTCCACCTTTGGCTCCAAGAAGAACAAGATCACCACCACCAGCGTCCCTCTTTTCAGCCTCTTCCAGGACCAGGTCAACATGAGCAAACTGGACGCCATCGACAAGGAGATCAAGTCCGAGATGAGGGACAAGATGTCTACCTACGAGAAGAAGAAAATCCTGGAGGACAACAAGCGCAGCACCCTCTACAAGAAAAAGAAACCAAAGGAGGAGGAAGAGGAGGAGGAGGAGGAGAGGAAGAAGAAAGAGGAGGAGTTTCTTGAGGAAGCAAAGAAAAAGGAGAAACCTACGAGGAGCTACGGCCTCTCCGGGTGCCTGAATCTCAACCCCGCCCTGGAGAAAGACAAGAACACGAGCATCGACGACTGGCTGCAAAGTGTCAGGCCTCCTCCGAGGAAAACGGCCTCCGGAGCAGAAGTTGTCCAATCAGAGGATCCCTACGATGACCTCGATGCCTCTGCCTCCGAATTCGACTTCTCAAGCCGCAGGGCCTCGTATGCTGTCGATGAAGATGAGGAGGAAACGTATGGCGTTGCCTCCAGATACAGATCAAGGTTACATGAGGACCTGTCTGGTGGAGACGTAGAATATTCCTACAACGGGTTCACGCAGTCCCACGGCTACCGCCGGGCGGCGAGGTCGTACGCCGAGAGCAACGAGGGCTCGGACGCCTATGCCGACCTCTCTGTAAAGAGGACGTTCGCTCGACATTCACAATACGAAAGCAGCGAGACGGCGGGGAGGAGGAGTAGGAGGGAGGAAGCCGAGGAGGAGGAGGACGACGACATCGCTGCCTTTATCGCCCAAACCAGGCAGAGGATCAGAGCTCGGGCCGTCGCCGAGGCCGAAGACGACGAGGTGCTGGCGGCTTGGAGGGCGCAGCAGGAAGCGAGGTCACAGAGCAGAAGTGAAAACGAGAGTTAAGAGCTGCTCGTTGAAATAACGATAAACATGAAGAATTAGTTTCTAAAAAGGCTCAAAAATGAAATATTACCTGAGGATGATGACGAAGATGATATGTTTTTGTTGTGGGTGCAAGAGCCATTTTCTCTTCAGGACAAAAAGCCAGTTTATATTAAAATCAGTGAGGAGAAAAAGCACTTTCAGAGATGTGTGACGATGAGTGTTTCGAGTCTGTATTATTGATAATGGCTTCAAACAGAAGTCGCATGAAGGCTTCGGCCGCGCCACCGATGAATGTACAACGCTGTTTTCATGAAAGATGACGTAAAACTCCTGAAGGTTGAATCAAATCTCATTTGTACTGTTAAATTATTTTATTGTTGCAATAAATGTTCAGATAAATGACGACTGATGCTTTTTTTCTGTGTGAGTTACGGTTCTATGAAACTACGAAACAACAAGCTCCAGAAGGAAAAGTTTAGAAATGAGCATGAAAATCAGATGATCGAACTCGTCCTGTCGGTGTGTTCAGTTCAGGACTGAATCCAGTCTGCACACTCATCACAAAACGTTTGAGCACCACCTAGTGGACAGTGGCGGTGGTGCGTTTGACACCTTCAGATTTAATGGTATTTTCAGATACATGAGGAGGTGAAACGTGTTAGCGAGTGTTTCGCTGCAGCGGGGATGACGTCATGTGAATACATGTGAGACTTCAACGCTCGTTACAGCTTATTGTGAAGCTTTACATACCACAGATGGATAAACCAGCAGAGGAATGTTGATCTTCAAGCTGAGAGAAGAGTGAGGAGGAGGAGGAGAGGAAGAAAAGTAAGAACAATCCAGCAAACCTCTCGTTACACTGAGCTCATATGTACAGACCACAGCGACAGAGTCAAATACAAATATCAGCTGAAAAGGGGAAATTAGCAGAAAAATGTTGTAGTATTTGTTAGAAAACATCATTTAATGAAGCAGGGCTTCTAACTATGTACATTTACTCCGTTTTAAAGTAGCAGTACTGTACTGTAAGTGAGAATCTGGGTGGAGGAGGTCACACCTGAAAGATTAAAGTCTCGAGGCTGAAAACGTGGCCTTCAGGTCACCGGACCGTTTCTGCCAATCAGCATTAATCAAATCCTTCCTGAGTGAGCGCGAACGCTTTCATAACGTGGACGAGGACGCGCCAGCCCAGCGCTTTTCCCTTTATTTCCTGCATCATGGCGAGCTGGTGGACGCCGGCAGGCGCGTCGGACACTCTGGACCTGGAGGACGATTCAATAGTGTCTCGGGTCATTCAGGCGGTCGGGCTGTTCGGGGACTTCCTGTCCTTGGAGGACACAATGGAGCCCATTT
Organism: Chaetodon trifascialis; assembly: GCF_039877785.1. Taxonomy (NCBI): domain Eukaryota; kingdom Metazoa; phylum Chordata; class Actinopteri; order Chaetodontiformes; family Chaetodontidae; genus Chaetodon; species Chaetodon trifascialis. The sequence continues at coordinate 14,404,178 of NC_092079.1, read as the reverse complement.
TGTCTGAAGTCAAAAAAGAGGAGTGGACCGAAGGAGCTGAAGGGGAGGAGAAGAGCTTCAAACAGGAACAGGAAGAAGATGAAGAGAGGCCAAAGCATGAAGTGATGATGGAGGAGGACAAGGAGGGGCAGGTGAGGAAGGAGGGAGATAAAAATGAGAGCAGAGAGGAAGAAGAAAAAGAGGAGGAGGAGGAGGAGGAGGGCATCAATGATGGAACTGTTGAAATAGAGGAAGAAATGCAGGTAGAAAAGGAGGAAGCAATGAGAAAGAGTGTGGAGGAGAGGAGTGAAGGAGAGAGAGGAGAAAAGGCAAACATGGAGGAGGACGAAGAGGAGCGTCAGGGTTGTGGAGAGGGAGACGGGGTGTGTGAGCTGGAGGAGGAGAAAGGTGAGGTGGGAGAAACAGGAAAGGAGGTAGAGAATGAGGAAGAGGTGAAAGGGGAAGAGATAGGAGGAAGAGAGGAGGAAAAGGTAGAAGAAGAAGAAAATGTTCAAAGAGAGCAGGAGAAAGAAAGAAGGGAGGAGGACAAGACTGAGGAGACAGAGAAGAGGGAGGAAGATGGAGGCAGTTTGAAAGTGGATGATGAGGAGGTCATGAACAAACTTGGATGGACCGAAGAGGAGGAAGAGGAGAAAGTGAGAGAAAGACATGAAGAAGAAGTGGAGAATAAAGAACAAAAAGAAGAGAAGGAGCTCATAAAAGAAGGAGGTGAGGATGATGGAGCAGAGCAAGAAAATGAGGAGGAAGAAGTAGATGAAGAAAGAAGAGAAGAAGAGACTGGAGAGGAAGAGGAACAAGGAAAGCAGGTAGTGGAGGAAGAGGGAAAAGATGGAGGGACAGAGGTTAAGACTCACGAGGAAGAAGAAGAAAAGGTGGTTGTGGAGGAAGGAGAGAGTGAAAGAGCAGAGAAAGAGGAGGAAGAAGAGGGAGAAGAAGAAGGAAAAGAACAGGACAGGGAGACAGAGACAAAAGAAGAAGAAGAACACGACTCTGAAAAAGAAGAAGAGATGGAGGAAAAAGAAAAGGAGGCCAAGAAAGAACAAGAACAACAGACTGATGGAAAAGAAGAAGAAATGGGGGCTTTGATCGGCGGAGACAAAACTGCAGAAGAAGAAAAAGAGCGAGAGCCAACAAATCCACGAGAGTCTGAACTGCTGAGTCATGGTGGTGCAGAGGCAGGAAATGACATCACAGACGAGGAGAAAAGCGCTGCCAACAACCACAACAGAGACGTTTATCCCACATCGCCGAGCAGCAACAATGAGGTGGAGGCGGAGGTGGAGGTGGAGGTGGAGGGAGCTCAAACCGGCTCTCTGACAGATCTCCCTCCCATCGACGCTGGTCTGAATCTGAGGGATCCCACAGGGGACGAAATGCAGAGTTCAGAGGAGCGCCGGCGAGCTGAGACACCGCTGACATCATTTCCTGCCCCGGGACGTCGAGCTCCACCTGCAGCTGAAGACAACGTCGGAGACATCACACCTGGACCACAGACAGGTAACGAGATGCAGACCCTGAACTCACCGCTGTGACTCTGCACAAGCTTTTCTCTTTTTTACAGTGTACTCACGCGACACTGTAAAAAACACTGATGATCCGTAAGACTGGGAGGAGTGGCGGACTCCGCCACTAACAACGAGAAGCACCGCTCAGACAGGAAGTTAGAGTTTATAAAGAGGCTGAACGTCGCTGACAGATGTGAACTGATATTTAAAAAAAGAGTTTGATTTATTTAAAATCTGAAAGGTTTGAACTGAAAACTAAAAAATGTGGCTGCGCCTTTAAAGCCAAGCTGAACAGTTTGCTCAACATGTTCATGATGTCATTCTGACAGGAAATGGAAGTTAAGGTTCATTTCCTGTTATTTCTGTTTCACTTGTTGAACTTGTGATTGAGATCGTTTATCGATGAACGTGATCAGTGATCAGTGATCAGCTGAAGGGTTTAGATGTGTGGAGGCTCGCTCTGTCCCACGAGCGGCTCACATCACTGCAGCTCCGATTGGCCGGAACAGAAGGAGCCACAGAGCTAATTCGTTCATTGAGGTCCAATTAAAATTCCACAATGATGACGCTGCCAAAAGCAAATGATGATGAAGAAACGTCCACAGAGAGAATGAGCTCACATGCTTGAACCTTTAAAAAGCGTTTGAATTAAAAAGTCTGGATGATGTTTCCAGATCCACAGGCTTCGGGTCGCAGGACGGACGACAACGTGATGCCGATGGATGCGGCCGCTCAGCCGCCGTCAAGGACCGGACCAGGAAGCAGAGAGCCGCGTCCAGACCAGAACTCAGCCGGCACAGGAAACCCTGCGATGGAAGAGGACAAAGCAGACAAAGAGGACGGAAGTCCAAACTCTCACAAGATGAAAGGCAAGACAGACACAGAGGAAGACAAGAAGGATGTTGGCCGTCAGGCGTCAAAGTACAAAAGCGTGTCCTACAGGAAGATTCGCCGAGGAAACACCAGACAGAGGATCGATGAGTTTGAGTCCATGATGAGCTCGTGATCAATCGATTTCTTGTATTGATCCCACGATGATGACCCATAGTGGTATCACGTAGAGGAAGTAGTGGACCCAGGACGTAGCCGTGCGGTACACCGCGTTGAGCGTCTGGTCTTTTTGACGAAACTTTTGATTGACAGCATGAGCTGGACTGAAGCCGGGTTAGAACCAATGACAGCGTGGATAAATAAAGTTTATTTGTTCATGCAGCACAAAAGGTCACAGGTTTGAGGTCTCAGGATGCAGCGATGTGTCATCAAAGCTCAGCTGAAGCTGCAAGAAACGCGTTTCCTGTTGGCCCGTTTAGTTTTATACTTCACTGAGAATCGAACATGTTTATTCCTTCGCTGGTGTTTTCATTCAGACAGACGTTGATCCAGATGTGCGTGCAGAAGAATCATAACTGAGACGATGAAGCTGAACGGAGATAGAATTTAAATCTGATTATGACCTCGTGTGTCTGCAAAGTCTTAGAAAATAAACTCTGTGATCCGCTTAACAGTATTTTTGTTGTTGTTTTTGTTGCCTTCTAGTTAATTAAATTCTATTTATTAATGAATTTAATGACATCAAACAAACTTACAGAGCCTCATGCAGATCTTTGTTTGTGTGTTATTTGTCAGTGGCTCATCTGAGCACCGAGCTCAGCAAACACTAATTAACTTGTTAATTTCATCACTGCAGTCGAAACTACATTTTAATCATCTTTGTGTGTTAAATATTTACTACTTGTATTATTGAATGTTATTGTTATTATGTGACTGGTATTGTGTTGTAGTCTTCTGTTTTATTTAATTTTTTCTTTCTTTAATCTGTCCTGAAGCGCGTTAATTATATGTACAGGACATGTATTGTTATTGATAAGCTGTCGATATCCGGACTTCAAGTCCCACAATCCCCCGCGCCTGTCACTGACGTCACCCGGAGCCCGGACCCGGCGTATTTCTGTCAGCAGCGGTGTGCGGCTGTGCGTTTGCCAACAAAAGGCTATTTTTGAAACAGTTTGCGGCATTTTGTCGACGACATTGTTCTTGGGGACTTTCTCACAGGTGAGTTTGCCAACTTTGCGACACCCACACACGATTTTAGTCAAAGTTTGTGGTTGAAACGGCTGAATTTCTAATGTTTAAGTTGACTAGCTAGCTAGGTGGCTAACAAGATGGCCCCGTCTAGTTCCTGCGGAACAATAACAAAGAGGCTCGGTGTTAATTTTAAAGTGGCAGACGTGTGTTTGACGTTATTGAGCGTCACAGCGCGACTGGAAATACATGTAGTGTGAAATGTGTTGATTTTAAGACAGTTGAGCAGTTTTTAATCGGTGCTGGTGTCACTGGACACTCCGTTTCAGGCAGTTGTCGCTAGTGATGACACCGCCGCTGTTACTGTCCGTTGGAGGAAGAGGAAGAGGAAGGAGGTGATGGTGATGACATGCAGTTAGCTGGCTGCCTGGCTGGCCGACGGACGCACGGACTCGAGCCCGCTGTGTGTGAGCTGTCGCCCCACAACCAGAGCCAGATCGGGGACGACGAGAGGCGACGATGCCGCGGAGGAAACAGTCCAACCCCCAGCCGGTGAAATGTGAGTTTTAGTCTCTTCTGCTGCTCTTTGAATCTGTCTGACGGCTGATGGGCTGCATGTATTGCCTGAAACCAGCAGCAGACTTTAAGGAAGTGGCTCTTGGTTGTTCTTTGTCCTTAAGGATCCACTTTAACTGTCTTTCTACGTGTAGACTCAAGTTTAGTCCAGGAAACAGCCACATCCAGCGCTGCCTAGCTGCTATAACATATTGACGTTGCAGGCTCGGTCCCTCATTGTCTCTCAGAGAGGAAGACTGCTGGAGACATGTTGTCCTTTAAGTCGATGTGTTTGTGTGTTATCTCATCCTGAATGCTCTGGCTCGCTTGGACTCTCCACTTCCTCTCTTCCTCCTCTCTGCTTCCTGTCTCCACTTCCTCTTCGCAGACCCGTACCTGACCTCCCCGTGCTCCCTCCTCTTCTTCCCGTTGTTCTTCCTCTCTTTCTTTCATTGCTTCCTGTGTGACTTTCCTCTCATTCCCTTTACACATGCGCCCTCACCTCACCTTTGTCTCCTGTTTTACCTTAAAAATGCTTCTCTGGAGGTTTCTCATCCCTGTCGTCTGAGCTCCGGGTTCGTCTCGCCATCCGTCCCATAAGTCACCTGTGTGTTTGTGAACTAACCAGGTGTCACCGAGACATTTGTTTAGCTGTCATGTATGTGAAGACAGGAAGCAGGACGTGGATCAGAGGAGCCAGAATCCACAGCGAGTTTTCCCCTGAAGGTCAAACAGGCGTCTGAATGGCGTCTTGTTTGTCTCTGTGGAGCCAGAGGACGCAGCCAGAGGACGGTCGTTACGTCCTCCTGTCCAAATAAGAGTTTAATTCAGAGTCTGAAAACAACTGAAACAAACACGAAGCAGCTTCGGTCAGTCTGAACATGTCGGCCTGGAAAAGCACACCTGATCGGTCGCTGCAGGCGATTGGTCGATCGGCAGCCTTCTCCTTCCCAGACAACGGGAGGCGGGAACGAGAGGACAGCACGCAGTGGACGACTCGCAGACGGTCTGAGCGGCTGCAGACGGACTTCCTGTCGTCCAGCTGTTCAGATCAGTCGCCGCTGACGGTTTGACTCTGAATGAACGAGCAGCGAAACGTCAAAAAGGGAAATGATGAGGATTTGTTCGATGAGGTGTGAGAGGCTGATTCCACGTCATGTTTCCTTTTTCATGCGCTCACTGGCTCATTCATTCACTGAGTGTCAGCAGGCTTTGAAACGCTCAGACTGGCTGCTCTTTCTGCGCCTCATCCCTTCTTTCGCTCCTCTTCCTTTTCCTGACTCGCCCTCCGACTCTTCCTCCTCCCCACTTATCTCATCCTCACTGGCTTCCTGTGCTCCTTCTCCTCACTTCCTCTCCTTCGCTCTTCTTCTTTCCTTCAGAGCCTGAACTTTGATCAAGTCCAGTTCTCTAAAGCACAACGTCTGGAGCTTTTTGTTTATTTGTTTGTTTGTTCTGGAGCTGTTGGGACTCTTCCTCGGTGGAGGTGTTTGTTGATTGGCTGTCTCACGGTCGTTTGTGTGTTTGTGTGTGTTTGTGCTCAGTGGAGTCGGAGGACGGGCCAGTGGCGTGCGAGCCGGGATGCCTCGTTCTGGAGAGCGACTTCCTGCTGAGCGGAGAGCTGGAGTTTGGAGACTCGGAGATCATGGGGCTGGACAGAGAGGCCGGTGAGGAGCGTGCACGCACACACACACACACACGTTCAGATCAGCGTGTTTATTTTTAGGCAAACAAACAGGAAACAGGACCAGGAACAGAAAAGTACTGATCAGATAGAACGGGGACGCTCAGCGTTCAGGAAGTGTCCTCCTCACACGAACCCTTTCTTTCCTCGTCTTCCTCCTCAGGTATGACGGTCTTCTCCCTGAGCGTCGAGGACGACCCGTCGGCGCCGTCAGACTCCACCTTCCCAGCTTTCCTCTCCTGTAAAGGATGCGGTCAGCTCCTGGGAGACACGCCTCTGGGAGCAGGTTTAGATCTCGGTAACTGTTTGACTCTTTTTGACGTCAGAAAATGAGAAGTGGAGCAGGCTATTTCCTGGATCACACGTCATGGTCTTCCTCTTCCGCGCTGAAGAAGCAGATGTCTCCGTAAACTGTCATTTCAGAACGACCTGTTTTAAACAGTGATGAGCGATGATGACGTGTCCTCTGGGTTTGAATGATTGGCTGACATGGTTCCTGGAGGAGGAGCTTAACGACGCCTTGAGTTCAGGCTCCTCATGGAAAATCTGATTTGTTTTGTTGCAGGTGTGGGTCTGGACCTGGGGGCGGAGCTTTACTGTCTCACCTGTGAGGAAGGGCTCCAGCTTGACGCCTCCATCGACTCCTCTCAGGTGGAGGCGTCAGACCTGGCGGACGGGTCCGGCGGCGGCGGCTCAGACAGGAAGAGGAAAAGCGCGGGAAAGGCGGGCGGAGCCGGCGACCTCCCTCCAAAGCTGTACTCGTGCTCGCTGTGCGCCTTCACCTCGCGCTACTCCAACCACCTGAAGCGCCACATGAGGACCCACGACGGCCACAAGCCGTACCGCTGCCCCGTCTGCCCCTACGCCTCCGCCCAGCTGGTCAACCTGCAGCGCCACGCCCGCACCCACACCGGCGAGAAGCCGTACCGCTGCCACCAGTGCAGCTACGCCTGCAGCTCCCTCGGCAACCTGCGGAGGCACCAGCGCATGCACTCTCAGGAAAGGCCGCAGAGGAGGGAGAAGGAGAAATGGCGAGCGAGGCGGAAAAAGAACGAAGCCGAAGAAGGTAAGAGCACACAGTGAGGGGATGTTTATAAAGAGTGAGCGCTGAGCCGAAAACAGGAACCAGGAAGCTGAAAGTGAAAGAGTCTGAGAAATGAGGAAGAGGAGTCATCTTTGGCTGAGTGCCCACCGGCCTGAAGGTAGCCTCTGGTGAATTCACCTGCATCAGGGACGTTTTCAGCGCCGGTCCTCGCTGCGAGCGAGGACGCGCTCGGTCAGGGAATCAGAACCAGGAGGGATTTTTAGACTAAAAGACGAGAATCAAAGAAGAAGTAAAAGGAGGAAGTTTGAGTTTGAGGTGGAAGAAGTTTCTTGTTATCAGTAAAAGCTGCAGCGTCACTTTCAGGGCGACTGATTTCTGTCTTTTGTCTTCTTCTGTCCCTGTCGTCCTCGTGCAGTCGTTTCAGACCTGACCCTTCGCGTGTCCCAGGACTCGGGTTACCTCCAGACGCTGGGGGCCCTCGGCTCCCCCTCCGCCCCGCTCCCCGTCCTCCTCTTCCCCCTGTGCTGCCGGGTGTGCGGCCTCACCCTGGAGGAGGCCGACCTGGAGGGGGACAAGGCCGAGGGCGACGAGGAGGGGGAGGGCGACGGAGGACAGGTACGTACCTGAGCTGGGATCTGTTTCCTCTGAGCTGTGAGGCTTTGATTGAAAATGACTGTCAGCCTCAGCCAATCAGAGTTAGAGTAGCCTGAGAGGCGAAATCTGGGGCCAAGTCACCGACGTGAGCGACCTGAGGGCGGCACAGGTGACGCCGTGTTAGTGACGAAGGTGCGCTCTCCTCTTCAGACCCTGTTTCTGTGTGACTCCGCAGGTGTGTCGTCGCTGCTCGTTGGACCTGCTGTCCAAAGAGGGATCCGGGCCCCCCTGCGGCCCGACCGTGTCTCGTGGATCCCGGCGGGGTCAGCGTGGCGCCAAGCTGTACCGCTGCCCTCGCTGCCCCTTCCTGTCCCACTACCCCAACCACCTGGCCCGCCACGCCCACACCCACTCTGAGGAGAAACCCCACCGCTGCCCGCACTGCCCCTACACCTCCTCGCACCTCGACAACCTCAAACGCCACCTGCGCGTTCACACGGGCGAGAAGCCGTACCAGTGCCCGTCCTGCAGCTACGCCTGCGGAAACCTCGCCAACCTGCGGCGCCACGAGCGCATCCACTCGGGCGCCAAGCCGTTCCACTGCGGCGTCTGCGGCTACTCCTGCAACCAGAGCATGAACCTGAAGAGGCACATGCTGCGGCACACGGGCGAGAAGCCGTACGCCTGCGCCGAGTGCGACTACACCACGGGCCACTGGGACAACTACAAACGCCACCAGAGGAAACACGGACACAACACGGACAGCTGGGACAAACACGCGCCCATCAACGGGCTGAGCTGGGCCAAAGACGGCGAGGAGAGGCCGAGCCACGCCCAGGAGCACACCTAGATGTGCTGTGTGTGTGTGTGTGTGTGTGTGTGCGCGCGTGTGTGTGTGTGCTGTATACACTGGTGAACGTCCAGCTCAGGTCGGAGCGAAACTCAGGTGCCTTCAACAGACCGAACGACTGCACTGACTTTATCGAGGGGCATTAATGTGTGTGTGTGTGCGTGCGCGGGCGTGTGTGCGTGCGTGCTGCCACACACACTCCCGTCACACACACTCTTCTTCAGTAAATGCAGTCCATGGACTCAGATGATCTCAGTCAGAATGTGACCTTTTCTAATGTGTGTGTGTGTGTGTGTGTGTGTGTGTGTGTGTGTGTGTGTGTGTGTGTGTGTGTGTGTGTGTGTGTGTGTGTGTGTGTGTGTGTGTGTGTGTGTGTGTGTGTGTGTGTGTGTGGACTGAGATGTTTATTTTCTCTGCAGATGATCTATATTTTTTTGAATGTGGGTGGATGTCCTTCACAGCAGCAGGGCGGAGCATTCAGTGTGGGTGGGGGTTTAATCTCGGGGGGATGGGGGGGACTTCATTCATGAAAGAACAAATGTGCAGCTCCGAGTCGGAACGATGATGATAGCACAAACATCCCATAATAATCTCATGAAACGCGGTTAAATCCTGGCGTCCACCCTCAGAGCTGCACCGGGCCCCCCCCGTCCGAACGGTGCCCGTCCTTCAGTCCAGGCGAGACGTCGTGAAGCGTCCCGTCAGACGGACGCGACCTTCATCCGATTCTAGTCGTCGTTCAGCCGATTCCACGCTGCTGTGAGTCCACCGGCCGCTGATCCCAGGACAGTTTGTTCAGGTGTTTTTACTCAGAAAGAAGCTTCAACTGTGAACTGTGAACTGAGGTGAACATATGCTCTTCAGTTAGCCTAGCTTAGCATAAAGAATGGACGCAGGGGGAAACTGCTAGCCTGTCCAAAGTGGAGAGACAAACAGGACCTGGTTGACTTTTTCTTTTTGGACTCAAGTGAAAAAGTGTGAATGTGTCTCGAGGTTCCAGGTTTGTTGTTCAGTGCCTTCTTCACATCTCAAATAAAACAAGTCTGACTGAAGCCGGAGTGCCACTTCCTCTTTCACGCTCTCTGTTTAGGAAACACCTGCGAGGACAGCGAGGGCATCAAGCAGCTCCGACGTCTCGAGGGTGAACCGCAGAAATGTCCCCCAAAAATCACCCTGAGCCACAAAAACAGCTGAGGTGAAGCTGAGAGGAGGGAATCTGACCAAAACACAGAGCTCGGGTGGGGGTGAGGTGGGGGTGAGGTGGGGGTGAGGTGGGGGTGAGGTGGAGGCTAGTGGGGGGGGAGGGGGAGGGGGAGGCTGGTGGGGGTGGGGGGTGTTGGGGGGTCAGTGTACTGTGACCGGGTGCGGCAGCAGCAGCAGTATGTAAAGCAGCTGGAGTTCCTGTGTGTGCTTCATTTGTAAGTGACTGAAGGAGCAGCAAGTCATGGGTCTGGTGAGTACGACGCTCATTTCTTCTTTTATTCATTGCCACGTCCAGCTGTCCGTCTGTCCCACCGTCCTGTCCTCCGTGGACACGAGCTGCTGATCAGCTTTCGGTTGCCTCGATGTGAGAAATCCTCCGCTTGCTTTATGTCTTAACTGAATCAGAAGTCTTTGAGGTCAGCGCAGAGCGTTCAAAGAAGGACGGCTCGGACGTGGACGGTCGTCTTCTGTCCTCTTCCACACATTGCAGCCCTGAATGGACAAACCGTATCTTCTCCGGGCTTGTTAAAGGGACGCCGAGGTGGGGGGTGTTCAGGTGGTTGCAGTCTGCAGCATCCCTCCACCCTTTGACAGAGCAGGCGGAGGCTTGCTGAAGGTTTGAGGCGGCGTGGAGTCGCTTTCACTGCAGCGTCTGTTTGAATGTCGTTGTTAATAAAGTTCAGGGAGAGAGTTGAAAAACAGTGACGAAGAGCTCGAGGAAGAGCTCCGCCGAGCGCTTCTCGTTTGTGGCTTCCTGCTCAGATGGCTTCAGTTTTTGTTGTGGTTGAATTAAGTGAAGCTGGAGACGGTCGGTTTGAGTGGAGCTCCAGTGTCTCTGCTTGAAAACTGTCCCGCGCTCGCGGTCTCAATGTGTCCTGTCACGGCGTCCCTGCAGAGGAACTCCTGCCCCAAGCTGTTCCCGGGGGACATCGTGGAGTATCCCAGGAACAAATACTTCTCTCATTTCGCCGTGTACTACGGCGAGAAGGACGGCGTTCCCTACGTGGCTCACCTGACCTGTCGAGGTGAGTGTTTCCCGCTCTTCTTCTTAAAGACACATCGAACGTCTTTTCCAAACGCTCGTCCTGTGTTTGTCGGACAGATTCGGACGCCAAGCTGCCGCTCTTTGGCCGAGCTCTGAGGTCGGAGGTCAAGCTGGATCCGCTGGAGCTGCTGGGGAAAAAGTACAAGGTACCCAAAAACATCCGCGCAAACGTCATGACTTACTGCGGCGAAGAGCAACCAGGACGATAACTTCCCTTTGTCCCGCCGCAGGTCAGCAACATGCTGGACGACTCGTTCCCAGCCAGAGATTTCCACGGCGTGGTGAAGCCCGCCATCGACGACATGATGGGGCGCGAGGTGACGTTCGACATCCTGTTTCACAACAGCGAGCACCAGGCAACGCTCTTCAGATACGGAGTGAAGAAGTCTGAGCAGGTCAGTGGACGGAGGAAGTCCTTATTGTCCGTTTTTTTATGGTGTGTGTGAAGTTGTTTTGAATAAAAACAAAAACAGTTTGCATGGTTTTGATTGGTGGAAGAGATTTCAACCAATCAGCAAGCAAAGAGCTGTCAAACACGAGCGTCAGCCAGGAAGAAGAGCAGGAAAACAGCTGGAAGTGTGAACCCGGAGCTCCACAGGGATCCGTCCTCGGTCCACTTGTCCTCGCTTGTCTCTGTTGGACGCATCAGTGTGTTGATCAGGTGTCAGACGTAAGGCACCTCTGGGTGTTCGAGTTCGATTCCCGTCTGAAGGTCCAAGAATGAGGAAACGCTGGGACGTGTTGGACGAGTCAAAGCAGGAAGCTGATTGTGTGTGTGTGTGTGTGTGTGTGTGTGTGTGTGTGTGTGTGTGTGTGTGTGTGTGTGTGTGTGTGTGTGTGTGTGTGTGTGTGTGTGTGTGTTACAGATAGAGAAGGTCTACAAACACATCATGCCGGCCTGGAAGAAGCTGTTTGAGGAGAAAAAACTGTGAAACCGCTCGATGTTCAGTCCTCATCTCGTCCACTGGAGGACGCCGTCGTGTCCTCTGCTGTCTTCATGAAGACGGGATTTGTCTGAAGTCGTCTTCTCCAGCAAAAAGCTGAGTGATGTCGTGATTTTTAGGATTAAAAGGTTGGAATGTTTCCAGTGAGGATTTAAAAAGTTTTTTGTTTTATGAGATAATCTGTTTTTTCTGACTGAAAGTCTTCAAAATGTTGGGACTTTATTTTGAAAGGGAAGCTAAGCTAACGTCCATGTCTGCCGCCGTCTTTTCGTCTCGTGTCTGTTGAAGCTGAAGTGCTCACGTGCTCTGCCTTTTCTCAAATAAACCTTTATTGACAACACTTGCAGACAATCAGCGCGTCTTTAACATGAGGAGCATCAGAGTTCATCCGTCGGTCAGAAAGACGTCGAACACGTCAGTGACAGAGCACCTATCAATCAATCAATCAATCAATCAGTCAATCAATCAATCAATCAAAGCAGAAACAGTTTTCCATTTACCATGATGTGATGGAGAAAAGCAGTGAACCTTCAGAGGTTCTTTAGATGAGCAGCTGATTAATGAAGAGATCAACATGTTCTTTGAATCAGTTAATATGATGATTGATACGCTGTCGTTAATCAATATGTTAGGATTTGATCTCAAAGGCACAAAAGCTTCCATCAGTTTCCCTTCCTCTCTTCCTCCCTCTCTCCTCTCCTCTCCTCTCCTCTCCTCTCCTCTCCTCTCCTCTCTTCCTCCCTCTCTCCTCTCCTCCCTCTCCTCTCCTCCCCCCTCCCTCTCTTCCCTCTCTTCCTCCCTCTCTCCTCTCCTCTCTTCCTCCCTCTCTCCTCTCCTCTCCTCTCCTCCTCCCTCTCTCCTCCCTCTCCTCTCCTCCCCCCTCCCTCTCTTCCCTCTCTTCCTCCCTCTCTCCTCTCCTCTCCTCTCCTCTCCTCTCCTCTCCTCTCCTCTCCTCTCCTCTCTTCCTCCCTCTCTTCCCTCTCTTCCTCCCTCTCTCCTCTCCTCTCCTCTCTTCCTCCCTCTCTTCCCTCTCTTCCTCCCTCTCTTCCCTCTCTTCCTCCCTCTCTCCTCTCCTCTCCTCTCTTCCTCCCTCTCTTCCCTCTCTTCCTCCCCCTCTCCTCTCCTCTCTTCCTCTCCTCTCCTCTCCTCTCCTCTCCTCTTCCCCCTCTCCTCTCCTCTCCTCTCCTCTCTTCTCCTCCTCCTCTTCCTCTTCCTCTCCTCTCTTCTCCTCCTCCTCTTCCTCTCCTCTCCTCTCCTCTCCTCTCCTCTCCTCTCCTCTCTTCCTCCCTCTCTTCCCTCTCTTCCTCCCTCTCTTCCCTCTCTTCCTCCCCCTCTCCTCTCCTCTCTTCCTCTCCTCTCCTCTCCTCTTCCCCCTCTCCTCTCCTCTCCTCTCCTCTCTTCTCCTCCTCCTCTTCCTCTTCCTCTCCTCTCTTCTCCTCCTCCTCTTCCTCTCCTCTCCTCTCCTCTTCCTCTCCTCTCCTCTCCTCTCCTCTCCTCTCTCTCCTCTTCCCTCTCTCCTCTCCTCTCCTCTCCTCTCCTCTCCTCTCCTCTCCTCTCCTCTCTCTCCTCTTCCCTCTCTCCTCTCCTCTCCTCTCCTCTCCTCTCCTCTCCTCTCCTCTCCTCTCCTCTCCTCTCTTCCCCTCCTCCCCCCTCACAGTTTGGGGGCCACAGTAACACGTCCAGCCTTCTCGTGTGTTTCTTTCAGCCATGATATCAGGATGCGGTTCGTCTCAGCTGGTCTCTCCATCTGAGTCCAGTGTCCACAGTCCTCGATGTGTCCTCTGCTCAGGTTCGGGATCTGCCGTCAATCAACCGACACATGTGATCAGTTTCCAATAATCAGTGATTGATCGTCATTCTGCTGCTCCCCCTCCTGTTTGTCTCACCAAGTCGTCCATTCCTTTGGAGAGTTCCGGCAGCAGCACCTGGTCTTTACCTGCCGTCACCATCAGCGCAGGCATCAGCAGCTAACGCGCACACGCACGCACACGCACGCACACGCACACGCACGCACGCACGCACACGCACACGCACGCACGCACGCACACGCACACGCACGCACGCACGCACACGCACACACACACGATGATTGACAGGTCAGTCCTCTACAGTGGAAGTTTTTACCATTACATTATTTTTACCATCCATCCACTCATCCATCCATCCATCCATCCATCCATCCATCCATCCATCCATCCATCCATCCATTGATAACAGTGAAGGAGCGTTTCGTTTCCCGCTTCAGGACCTTCAAACCTCGTCCCAGGATGTCTTTGTGCTGCTGGGACAAACCTTTGCAGTGGGACGAGAACACATCCATCTCCAGTCCGCCTCCCCGTTGCGGTACCAGTTCAGCGGCCTCCTGTGACACAAACACGAGCCGATTATTGATTATTGATTATTGAGCCGCGGCTCAGAGTGTTGATGCTTCCCGCTGTCTCGTTCAGCGTTCCCACCTGAAGCCTCGCTCTTTGTACTGGCTGACGTAGTACTGCAGGTCGGCCTCCGTCAGCATGCAGCTCCGGGGAATCTTCTCCGGCAGCCCCACAAACAGACCGCCTGGAACGGCAGCGAGGAAACAGGAAGTGACGTTCTCAGCAAGTTTCATACGTTTGATTAACGACGTTCAGCAGGAAGTCAGTGAGTCTCACCTCGAGCGCAGACGCCTGCAGTGCTGATGGGAGGACGCTTCACCTGAGAGAGCAGACGAGACATAAAGAGTGTGTGTGTGTGTGCGTGTGTGCGTGTGTGTGTGTGTGTGTGTGTGTGTGTGTCCTCACTGCCTCGGCACTGCTGAAGAACAGGATCTTGAACGTTCTCTCCAGGTCTTTCTCCAGCTCGGCCTCTGCTGCTCCCTGCAGCAAACACACACATGCACGCTTTGCTCGGTGGTGACGCACACATTCAAAGCTTTATTGACAAATCCACAAAGAAACAAGGAACATGAAGATATCTCTTTATTTAAAATGACCTTTAATCTGTTGGCGCTCTGATGAAGTGAAGAAGACACAACGTGCTTGTCGGTGGACTTTAGAGGTGCCTCCTGAACCGTGGCTAGCGTCAGGCTAACTGTTTGCCCCTGCGTCCAGTCTTTATGCTAAGCTAGGCTAATGCTACTTAACTTGCTCAGTCACAGTTGGCAGAAAGGAAGCGGCTGCGGTGTTAGCGTGTTAGCATGTTAGCATGCTGCAGGCAGACTTACGGGCTTCTGGAAGTAGAGCTGGTAGTCAAAGATGGGGTTGGCCTTCAGTCTCTCTGCAGGAGGAGCAGAAGGATTGGCGGGGAACAGAGGAGTGTTCAGAGACGCCACAGCCCTTCACACACGGGAGGACACACACCTCACTACAGCACGAAGCAGTGTGTGTTTGCGTGTGCGTATGCGCGTGTGTGCGCGTGTGTGTGTGTGTTCACCTGACTCTCTCAGGGTGATACTGGGCCAGGGTCCACACCAGAAAGCCGCCCCAGTCATGACCCACCAGGGTGACCTGTGGTATGGACTGGACACGGGACAGAGAGACGACGTCACATCAACACATCCATCAGGACGCAACATGGACAACAGATGAAGGTGAGGTCACAGCCTGACACTAATTAGTGTGACGTCTCATCACTCACCATTTTGTCCAGAAACGTGATCAAATCCTGGAGGGACAAAAGAAAAACAGCATCATGTGTCTCTCGTCTTGCAGTGTGTCCCGTGCAGTGTGTCTCACGCAGTGTGTCTTGCGCAGTGTGTCCCGTGCAGTGTGTGTCTCAGGCAGTGTGTCTCTCGCAGTGTGTCCCGTGCAGTGTGTCTCTCGCAGTGCGTCTCTCGCAGTGTGTCTCGCGCAGTGTGTCTCGCGCAGTGTGTCTCTCGCAGTGTGTCTTGCGCAGTGTGTCCCGTGCAGTGTGTGTCTCTCGCAGTGTGTCTCTCGCAGTGTGTCTCTCGCAGTGTGTCCCGTGCAGTGTGTGTCTCACGCAGTGTGTGTCTCGCAGTCTGTCTCTCGCAGTGTGTCCTGTGCAGTGTGTCTCACGCAGTGTGTCTCTCGCAGTGTGTCCCGTGCAGTCTGTCTCTCGCAGTGTGTCCTGTGCAGTGTGTCTCACGCAGTGTGTCTCTCGCAGTGTGTCCCGTGCAGTGTGTCTCTCGCAGTGTGTCCCGTGCAGTGTGTCTCTCGCAGTGTGTCCCGTGCAGTGTGTCTCTCGCAGTGTGTCTCGTGCGTTGGTACCTTGCACAGCTGCTCCTGAGAATATTCCTCGATGTCTGTCGGCAGAAGACGACACAGGAGTGAGAAAAGGTTTGATGAGCGCCAACATGAACCTTCAGAGCCTGAAACCTGTCAGATTTGCTGTGTTCCAGTTCAGTGAAGGTAAAACGCAGCAGTGGAAGCACTGAAGTAAATGAACTGTTACTGTGAACTGTTGAAGAGACACGCCACATGAATGTGAAGGTGTGCTGTGCTTCAGCGTCCAGCAGGGGGCAGCACAGACCAGGCCTCAGCTGAGAGCAGGCTCACTGTCACTGCTGTGCATTATGGGATGGATCATTGAAGCGGCGGCGATAAGGTGAGTACAAGCTTTCACATCAACAGAGGAGTCAGTGTTGAACTTTGACACGCACACACGCACACACACACACACACACACACACACACACACACACACACACACACACACACACACACACACACACACACACCTGGCGGTGCTGTGGACTCTCCATATCCCTTCATGTCCAGAGCCAAAACCCTGAAACCTGCTGCTGCCACAGCTGGAATCTGCCAGAGAGACAGAGGAGGATGTTCAGGCTCCGAGCGCGAGCAAGCTGAGGTGATTAATCGATCAATCAATCAAGAAGATCAATTGTACTGAAGTACTCAATCTGAATACTTCGAGTACTCTGGTTTTTACTACATGAACACGTTACCTGATACCTCCAGGAGTACCAGCTCTCAGGGAAGCCATGACACAGCAGAACTGCAGGACCTGAACCCATTTCAACATAATGAGTCCTCACACCAGGCTGACACGCACACACGCACGCACGCACGCACGCACACACACACACACACGCACACACACACGCACACACACACACACGCACACACACACACAGGAACCTTGTTAATGGCAGCAGAAAACAACATGATGAGGCCGACGTGTTGGCGGATCGTTACCCTGATGGTGACGTATCCATGAGACACTTCATCAGGACGGCAGGAGGGTGGAGGACTGTCTGCTCCAGCCTGAGACACACACACACACACACACACACGCATTAACAAACATCTTAGAAACTGTTATTTTCCTCCTCCTCCTCCTCCTCACCTGAACTCCAGTAAAGTCGGCCAGTTTGTCCAGAGCGTCGTCCAGATCTTCCACCAGGACGGCCTTCATCCCCGCCCCCTGTGCCGCCTTCACGCCTTCATCGTCTGCGTCCAGCCACAGAGCCTGAAACGGGACAGACAGACTGGTCGTCCTCTCAGAGTCCAAACTGTGTTTTCAGGCTGTGCGCTGTCCTCTACCTGCTGTGATGTCACTCCCAGGTGCTGCAGGGCGCAGCTGAACATGGAGGGCTCGGGGACCCTGTGGCCTGAGCGGCAGGACTGGAGGACCAGGTCAAAATGGCCGCCCAGCACAGAGAGGAGGCGGGCCGCAGCGTCTCCAGTCGCGCTGTCGTCGAGCCAGTGATTGGCCAGCACAGCCGTCAGTAACCCTGGTGATGGAGAGGCGGGGTTGACCTGAGTTGCATTCTTATCTCATTTCTGACCAATCATGTCAAAGCTTTGATCTAACAGTGTCTGTTGGAGGGCCAGATCTGCCCCCCCCGCCCCTCACTGCTCTGTGTGTGTGTGTGTGTGTGTGTGTGTATATGTACCACTGAGACGCAGACGGGCAGCTGTCCTCAGGACAGCCGGCTGGACGTCCATCATCGCCCGTCTGAGCTCCTCCAGCAGGCCTCCAACTGACCAATCAGATGGCAGAGTCACACCCCTGCGCTGAGCCTCCTGCACACACTCCGCCTCCAGCGCTGGCGTCATCTACACGCACGCACGCACGCACACACACACGCACGCACACATGCACACACGCTGAGCTGAGCAGCCCATCTGAGGACTCACCTCCAGAGTTGCCATGGGAACAGGAACCTCACTCACCTGTGAAAGCATCACCTCACCTCTCTCCGCCCGCCTCATGGCACCGTCCTTTAGGGATGCCACGCTGGACAGGAACCCCCTGAGGAACACAGAGACGAAGGAGAAACACGTCAAAATAAGACAGCACGAGTCCAGCTGGCTGACCACCATGTGGACAAAAGTATGTGGACACAAAGGAGTTTACACAAGCGGCTTTTATCCGGGTCTTTCTGGATCTGGTTTCCTGGTTCGGTTTGAGCCTCCAGTGGACAGAAAGCTTCATGCTGCAGCGCAGGGACACCAGTTTGTGTTTGTCTCTGTCCTTGTGAATGAAGAAATGCTTTGTTTGTTGATTTGTTTGTTCGCTTCAATAAAATCTAAAACGTCTGAGTGAAAACATCAAATTTTAATGACAACAGTTGTGGGACCATCGGTTCAAAGTCCAAAGGCACCGAAAGACACGCAGACATTTGTCAAAATGCTGAATTTGACCTTTGAAGCTGAGAAACGCAGCAGGACGTTTGGTGGATGTGAACAGAGTGAACAGTGAAGAGCTGTGGTCCCCTCAGTGTCAGGCGTCCATTTACTTTTGGCCATGTGGTGCATGTCCCTGCCCTCTGAGCTTGTTTGCAGTTGCATAATGTGTTCAAGAGGAACCGTCGCAGCAACTGACAAAAACACTTATTTCACTAAAGATTCATCAAACTCCACAGCTGCACTTCCAGGCAGTGACTTTCCCGTTCGGACACATGACTGAACATGTTTTATTTGTTCTCATGTCGGATGAGGAGCAGGTTTTTACACAAGTGACACCTTTAAACCAACATTTTTTACAGTGCGCTGACGCTGTAACTGTCCTTACCCGGGCAGGTTGTGCAACTCCTCCAACTTGTGAAAAACATCATGAAGTTTGGACGAGACAACGACGCCCCAGAAGCTGAACAAGACGGCTTTCTTCTTCTCGGCCATCGTCCTCAGAGTCTGAGCGAAGGAGCTTCGGTGTCTCTCAGCAGGACGGACTGTGTTTGTCTCTGTGCTGCTGCAGCCGCTGCAGAAAGCCTCTGCTCATGCGTGGGAGGAAGTTTGCCCTTTGTACAGACTCACAGAGCAGCTCCGTCCTCTTATCATGCAAGCCCACGCTTGACCCAGATCAGGGACAAAGTGACGACATGGACGTGCAAATGTGTCCTCACCTGAGCTTCCATGATGCACAGAGGGGAAACGTTCAGATTTCAAAGGTTTCGCCTCAAAGAGGAAAAGCTGCATTCTGTTTCTGTTTTCTCCATTTCATGTGTTTTGTTTGCACGCATGGCTTCGAATGATGAAGAACAACAAACCATCCCTTTAATAATGTTTGCATTGTGGATCCACTGCGGAGTGTGGAAGAACTGGACAAGTTCATGATTTGACCTGATGGTGGCGCTGCTGTGCAAAGTGAAGGGATGGCAGAGGTTGTCGTATTTAATCCTGAGAGTGTCTGAAGCACACATGACAGCAGGCCGGCCAATGACATGTTTCACCTCAAAACAGAAACCATGAGCCTGCGAACATCTGGAGAACATCTGGAGAACATGTGGAGAACATCTGGTGCCGATCCGTCCATCCATTCAGAAGGAAACAGTCTGACCTGCTGGTGGTGTCGGAGTCATGAACGCCTCCACCTCTGTCTGCTGCTCATGTTCGCTTTGTTTGGTGTTGATTCACTGTCACACGTTTTCGAAGCTACAGCTTGTGGAGGTGTTAATATTGAGTATGCTGTGGTCAAAATATGGGAAGAATTCAAATTATGTGTCTTCTGGTCCACTAGTGACATCTTGTGGAGGTCGGTGGATCCTACGAGCAGTGAGGTTCCTCTGAACACACCCCTTCATGACTTGACCTGTGAGAGACACAGGAAGTCTTCTTATACATAACGTAGGTATGACACATCGTATACAAAAGTGAAAGTAACAGACTGCCAAGCTTTGGTCGTCGTCCTTCAGGCTGTACGGTTGGATTTTATGAAGACTTTTACCTCCTGGCAAAAAGAAAACCACTTCCATAAACTTCTGTGTGAGTACAGTGAACACAGCGTCAGACAGGTGAGTGTATTATCATCGTACAAAGACTTCTCTAAAAAGCACCTGTGTATGATTATTATGATCAGAAATGTACCTCCAGCACTGAATGACTTTCGTTAATTGAAGGTCACCTGATCCATTTTATATAAAATATATGTCTGTTTGTATTAACTAACATCCCAGCATTCTAAAGTGGTCTCTTACTGTTTGAAAAGGTATTTATTTATGTGCAGACATCATGGCAGAGGATTAGTTCATGACCAAAACTGTTAAAGATCCTCACACATTGTGTGCTTTGTGAGCGTAAAGCAGGCGTGTGAAGCGTATTTGGGTCAAAGCACTAAATTCATTTACTTCCTGTATACAGAGCGGAAGTGGTTTATTTTGAAAGGAACAGGCAGAAGTGGTTGGCTGACTTGACAGTAACGAAAAGAAGTAACGGAAACGGTAACTGACGGATTTCACGGTATACGTGTTAAATTAAGACGGTATGGGAGAGGCGAGTGGCGTCTTCTCGTCTTCCGTCGAAGAGAAAACAAAGTGCGTTCAAGTAATTAATATATATGGCAGTATTTTAAGCTTATTTTTCTGTGATAGCTTAGCTAACTCTCTGTTGCTGTTAGCTAAGTAGCTATGATTAACGAAACGTTGCCGCCAAAAGTGAATGTTCGGGTGGAGTATTTCTCTCTTCGTATTATTTGCTTTTTTGCCCAGCTTTAAGATATTTTAATAAGTTTTTAAATACGTTTTAAGGTACAAAACATTTGTCAGGCCAACATTTATGTAGCTGGGACTAAGATCAAATAGTATAGAGGTGACAGGTCAACAGTAATTTGACCGTCGTCACTACGTTAGCTTGTTCGTTGAATAGGAAGGCACTGAGCTACCTCTTTTGTTTCTGTCTTTTGTGACCTGTCTATCTAAGTGTCGAAAGTTTGTTCACTGTATTTTCTATTTTAGGGGCAATTAAGGCAAACATAGTTTACACAGCAGTTTACCAGTTAGCCACCATGGTGAGGAGCCATCAGAAGGGTGTGGCTAATGCTCGCAATTTAGTTTAGCTTAGCTTAACTTAGCTTAGTTTAGCTGTGTTAACAGGTAACAAACAGCTTGCTTCAGCAGTTGACTTTGTGAAGTGAAGAGTACACAATGAAGTTAGAGGTTCTTAAATAAATAAATACATATTTTTCCACTTAAAACACACACAAGAGCTGAAAGTGTTTGCATTTGGTCCCAGCAGATATAGCCACCTTGGTGTTGGACTCTTGGCGCGCTCAGCTTTCGAGCTTTCACTGGATAATATTTTCTGAATTATTTTTCCTTCTTCTTGTGATCAGGAAAATCACACACAAAGGCACAGACAGCTGATGGAGTCCATCATCGGTGGAGACTTTGAGGCCTGAGTAAGTGTCTGATTCACAGGCTGCATGTCTGTGGACGATGGAGTGATTTTTACTTGTTTGTCCATCTGTCTTCTTTATGAGTGCAGTATGTTTCAACTTTCCAGTTAAAACAAGTAATGAAACTATTAATAACAACACATTTCATTCAAAAAGATGTGATATAATGTGCCTGATAATACACTAAAAAGTTAAGTTACCTTAAGTTAGAGGAGAAGAAACAGAACCCAAATGAGCGACGCAACAAAATTCATTTTCAGGATTTCAGATAATGATGACAGAACAGAAATACATTGATTTTGTTATCAGTTCAGAGACGATTCTACCAGTGCCTGTATATGACAAAACAATACTTGGGTAGCTTTGTATGCATTTTGAGTTTGTCTGAACTAACTGAACCCAGTATAAGTTTGTACCTGCCCTGACTGTATTTTATCCATGTTACATATCAGTTAGGCACAGATTTCTTTCAGTATGTTTCTGTTACAAGGCTGTTCAATTCAATACAGAACAAAAACATGATGTTTAATGTTGAAACTGATGAACTTTATTGTTTTTTATGAATATCTGCTGTAACACGTTCCAGATTACAGTTTACAGTACATTTTTCAAGTACTCGTTCAACCCTGATTCTAAAACAGGATGTTGTGTAAAATGTAAAGAAAAATTAAATTCAGGCCATGTATGAATCTCCTTTATCCAATCATGTGTTCACAAAGTGGTGAACTCGCTCCATCCTCTATGACTGAGCCTTTCCAGGACGCCCCTTTCATGCCCAATCATGATCCTCTCACCTGTTACCAGTGGCTCATTGTTTACCTGTGGAATGATCCAAACAGGTGTTTCTGGAGCGTTCCACATCTTTCCCACTCTGTGAAACGTGTTGCTGCATCAGATTCAGAACAAGAGTCATTAGTCAGTAGCAAGTCATTATAAATAAACTGTGATGATGAGCATGCAGTCACACTCTGTTTTATTCGGTCTCAGGCCGGGTTCAGACTACACACTGTTAGCCCGATGTTGAGACGATTTTGTCTTTGCCAACGAGTAACCAGCGTCATGGCTGACAGTGAATGACAGTCGGTCATATTAACTTGTGTAGCTTGACATCCTAAACAACCTGACGCCCCACGCCACCCAAAGCAAAGACGAGCATGTCAGAATTTTTTGTCTTGACTCGTCCAGACGACATGTTCCTGAGCGTTAACCAATCAGGTGCTCTCTCCAGAGCACAGTGAGGTAACCACAGTGAGGAGGAGGGATGCTGAGGTTGCTGCTGTCAGGTGCGACAACGAAAGAGAGGAAAAGTTGGTTGAGCTGTGGCAGCAGTACCTCTGCCAGTTTGATGTTTCCTGGAGGAGGAAGACCGAGTCAAAAAAAAAAAAAAAAGGTTCAGGGTGTACCCCGCCTCTCGCCCATTGTAGCTGGGATAGGCTCCAGCCCCCCGCAACCCCGAAAGGGATAGGCGGTATAGATAATGGATGGATGGAGATCCCATCACACACAACACTTCCGTCAGTTTGACTGACAGCTGCTTCACTGACATGGTGACATCGTGTGACCTCAGAGATAGTCGTCTTTACACAGCCAAACAGGAAGCATGAAGTTGACATTTTGTTTTAAAATACCCAAACAATCCACCAGAGGTTTTAAAGTCCACTTTTTACAATGGAAATAATCTTTCAACCAAAGTCTGTGGTGTCAAACATATTAGATACATACCCCTTTTTCATTCAGCTCTGTGGACAGCACTAAAAATCACATCAAACCCTCAAACTATCAACACTTTGTGTGTGTGTGTGTGTGTGTACAGGTATAGACGGAGTAGTAATGTAAACATGTTGAGAGATTTTAGACATTTTCTGTAATCATTAATTCATCACAGGCAAAATAATTGTTGTAATTGAGATTTAATTTAACCTGGTATCTGTTTTCCAGATGGTTGAAGCTGGGTCTGTGTGCAGCGCTCCTCCTAAGGACACATGGCTTGTACAGCACAGTCTGCTGTAGAGTTCGTCAGGACAGGCAGAGTCCACCTTGTAAGAGAGCTAAAGAACCTGTCGATGATTGTGGAGAACTTGTATCAGCAAAAGGTTTTCAGTGCTGAAGAGGTCAGTAAAATAAAGGCAGAGGGAGATGACTACGATAAAAGCAGAACAATACTGGACTCAGTGATCAAGAAGGGGGAAGCGGCCTGCTATGAGTTCCTCAGGATTATTGACCGGACGAGGAAGAGGAGCCTGGACAGACCACCCCTTCTCCCAGAGAAGAAGAGTAAAGCTTCACACGAGGCCAACAAGTTTGACCTGCACCACTGGATCAGCTGCTTCTCTTTCAAGGACGATGCACAGATGGATATAGACTACTTAAAAGGTATTTTAAAGCAGACTTCTGACTGACAGCCTGTCACATTTTTATTGATCTTTGATTTGATATGATGCACTTAATATGTGCAGATACTTACCTGTTATTTGGTGTAAGATCACAGCAGTTAATTCATGGTATATTTCTGTACTCACTGTTTTTGTTTCAGCCCCAAGCTTGTGCCACAGATACCAAGCAAAGCTGAAGTCAAAGGCCCGAAAAATGTCAAGTGCCTTTTGGATGGCAAACAAATGTGTGTTTGGAGAAAACAGGACGCCCAGTCTGTCATACGCCTCACTTGTATTAGACACACAAGCAAGTAGTTCTCCCTCAAAAATAAAGAAATTGAAGAGCAAGAAAAGCAAGATGATTCGCCCCAAAAAGATGAGGACATACGTCCCTGAGGACAGACCAGAAACATCCCCCGGGGCTCTGCTGAAAACTGATAGAAACATACTCATGGTTGGTAAGCCTGGAATTGGAAAGACAGCACTCTGTCATGAGATGTTGAGACTCTGGGCAGAAACAGACAGCAGGGAGCTGGATTACATGTTTTACTTTGACATGAGAGAAACTTCACACTTAACGATGGATAAGAGCTTGGAGGATCTCCTCTTCAGTGTGTTCAGTGAACCAGACGAAGGCAAAGAAGAAGTCTTACAGGATATAAAGCAGAACTCTGACAACGTCACGATCATCTTTGACGGCATCACAGATGACTCTTCTTCAGTGGTGCAGAAACTTGTAGACAAAGACCTACTGCCTGATGCTAAGGTCATCTTGACTTGTAGACCGGATGATGAAGAAGACTTTGGGGACTTCCTCAGAGTGGAAGTGAAAGGCTTCAGTGAGCAGACCATAAAAACATACTTATCTGCGATAGTTGGTGAGGAACACAAAAAGGTTGTGAGCAGCTTGGAGTTACTCACTCTTTGCCATGTCCCCATGTACGCACTGATGGTGGCTGCCTGCTTTTCATCTGAGGCCCCAGAAGACTCCACACAGCCACGCAGCATCACTGAAATATACATCAACATTGTTCGTTTCTGCCTTCACATGAACAGCAACAAAACCAAAAACCGACGTCTAAATTCCTTCATCACCAACAAGAGACAGCAAATACTGTCTTTGGCTGAGGCTGCTTTCCACGCGACTGAAAGAAAAACTGTGAACTTGACAGATGTGACCTGTGAAGACAGCTGCGTCCTTTCCTTCCTGAAGCCTCTTGTTATCAACGTGGCCCCCACTGAGACCAGAACCATGTATGCCTTTCTCCATTACACCATGCAGGAGTTCTTTGCAGCGCTGTGGCTTTTGAAGAATCCAGATAAAATCCAGGATGTTCTTCAGCAGTGCCTCACCGAGAAGATGAAGCACATGAAGCATCTGATCCCTTTCATGTGTCGACTGTTGACTGACAAAGACCCGAGTTTGATGAAGCATCTGATTCCAGCTCAGAAGCTGAAGAAGATGTCCAAGTGGTTCCTCAAGGAAATGCTAAACAGCTTTCTCTGCTGTCAGTCTCAGAGAGATGAGGACAGCGAGCTCGATGTGGACATGCTCCTCTTATGCCAGTGCTTGTTTGAGTCCCAGTGTCCTGAAGCATGTGTCGACTTTCTGAACAAAGTGGACTTCAGGGTTGATCTCAGTGGACAGAGTCTGGAGTCTTACTCTTGCTGTGCTGTGTCCTACGTGGTCGCTCAGTCCAAGGAGAGGAAAGTATGGCTGAACCTGGAGGATGTTGTGGTATCAGAGCGAGGAATGAGATGTCTGTCTGGATGCCTTCAAAACGTCCAAAGGTATGTGTGAGCATGTGTCAGACTACTGCTCAGGTTACAACACGTCTGATTAAACAGAGCCTCTTTTTCACGTGGAACCACATTTTATTAATGAATGAGGATGAGAAAACAGAATGATCCCATGCCGAGAAAATAAAGAATATTACTTCTGCTGGAGCTTGTTTGAACGATGAACCTTCACTGTTGAAATGATCTCTGATTATCCCTCAAATTATAGGCGTGACCCTCTGCCACAGCAGCTGTGGGAGCTTTTCCTTCTCAGTGGAGGAGAGATGGGAGAGATGGACGACATCAGATTACTCGGCCTTGATGGAAACCAGTTGCACCTTCCAGTAGAGGGTAAAAGACAGCTGTTTGAAAGAGCAGTAAGGTTCACGCAGAAGATCACGACGCAGGTTCAAGTCTGCCTCCACTGGAAAAACTCAACTCGTGTCAGCCAAAGTCTGTTGGAGTTCCTCTCAAAGGCTTTGCCTCACATCAGCACACTCAGGTACGCAGCTTTACTCTTTGTATGGGGCTGATTCCACATGAACTTCACTCCTTTGGAAAGCTGTTGATGTTGAATTGAAAATCCTTTATTTGGAACTAGGGCTGGGCGATAAAGCGATAACGATATGTCTCGGGATAGACACATCATCCATCCATCCATCCATCCGTCCCTTTTCTATACTACCTACTACTACATGTTTGTTTGTTTGTTTGTCTGTTTGTTTGTATGTTACAGATGTGAAGTCTACCTCAGTTTCTGCTATATTTCCAAAACACTGCACATATTTGAAAACATTCAGCAGAAGGTGAATCAGTTTGTAAACTTCCTGCACTAAATCTGCAGAAAAAAAGTTCTCAGGTTTCTTTTTACACTTTTTTTACATTTATTATTTGAGTGTTTTCCATGGTTGTGTTGACATTTCCTTTCCTTTCTACCTTGATAGCTGAGGGGATTATAATCAGAGGAAGGTTCAATTTAAAATAAAAATGTTTAAATTGAGGCTGCACGGTGGCGCAGCAGGTAGTGCGCGTGCCTCACAGCAAGAAGGTTGCAGGTTCGATTCCCGGGTCGGGCCTTTCTGTGTGAGGTTTGCATGTTCTTCCCGTGCATGCGTGGCTTCTCTCCGGCTTCCTCTCACAGACCAAAAACATGCTCATTAGGCTGATTGGTGACTCTAAATTGCCCCTAGGTGTGAGTGTGAGTGTGAATGGTTGTGTGTATGTGCCCTGCGATCGGCTGGCGACCGGTCTAGGGTGGACCCCGCCTCTCGCCCGTTGACAGCCGAGATAGGCTCCGGCCCCCCCGCGACCCCGAAAGGGATAAGCGGCATAGAAAATGGATGGATGGATGGAATGTTTAAATAGAATGTATTTTTCTCCTGGTTCTTATTTTAAATAGGTAATAAAAAATATCAATAATTATCAATATCGACCGATATAAAACACTTATTGTGATACAGTTTTCAGCCATATCGCCCAGCCCTATTTGGAGCCTCATCAGGCCCAGTTCCACCACTGAATAAGTTTTCTTCAGATTTCATAATTAGTAATCGTGGACACTGATCACTGATACTTTCCAGGATGCCCCTTACGTACCCAGTCATGATCCTCTCAACTGTTACCAATGAGCCTGTTTACCTGTGGGATGATTCAAACAGGTCTTTCCCAGTCTTTAGAAGCTCCTCTCCCAACTTGTTTGAAATGGCGTCAAATTCAGAAAGAACTTATATTTACAAAATCAATGATGCTGATGAGCTCAAATGATAAATATGTTGTCTTTGTGCTGTTTTCAGGTGAGTTGATGTCAGAGATTATGAGCAAATGATCACATTATGTTTTAAGTTTACAGTTTCCCAACTTTTTTCATATCTGAGGTGCACTTGAATATTTCCATACACACCTTCGTTACACCTACACCTTTGTAGCCTGACTTTCCTGGTTCCTTAAACATTTTGTGAAGACTTTGATTCAGTGAAAGTCTTCTCAAAATCCACATTTAACCCTGTTCACATCATTGTCACTTGAGTTGTGGGTTGGTTGGTTTTACTGTCTTGTGTTCCTCAGCAGGTATTTGTTGACTTTCATCAGATAAAGTTCATATCAGTAATGCATGGCTCTTTTTCTGCTGTTGATACCAAATCATAACAAAATGTTCGATGCTCCTTTCAGTTTCTCTTTGTGGTCTGGAGACTCTGGTCCAGTCGAGTTGTTGGTGAATCTGTTGTGTGCAGCAAAGAGAGAACAGCAGACAGGAGAGAAGATACTGGAGCTGTTATCATCAGTGTGCAGCCATGAAGCATTCCCCTTTAGAGACATTCATGATGATGAAGAGGATTACCTACGTCAGTGTGATTTCTTGCTGGATCTGGTCTCCCACGTGAAGAAGAGAGAGGCTGAAACAGGCTTGAGTGTTCTTCCATCATTACAGTCAGTTTTCCAGTCAGCTCCTGCAGTCTGGTTCATCGACCTCTCACAGAGAAAGACCTCCATCCTCCTGGAAGTGCTGAAGCTCCAATCAGAGAAGAAACAGGTGGAGCTGACAGGCTGCTCAGGTGACCAGAGTGAAGTGAGGACTCTCCTGCAGTGTCTGCCTTTTATCTCACAGCTCAGGTAAATGAATCGTCCTTCACTTGACTTCAGTGTACGTTTGTGGAGTTGTGTTGTGTGAGTTTTGAAGAGGTTCACATTTTGAGGACTGAATCCTGAACGAGTTTGGTCACAAAATGTGATTGTCCTCGTTGGTTGTGCAGAGTCTCTCTCGATGTTTAGAAACAGACTAAAGACCAAGCTCTTTACTGAACACCTTCTTTCCTAAAACAAAATCAAATCAAATACTCTGTTGACTCCATGCACTCTGTGCATTATTTGGTAGCACGGTCTCGTAGCAGCTATGAGCAGTTGGACCAGAAAGTTGTGTTAGGACACTTATTCTGAAAATCTCAAATGAACGTAGCTTTGGATAAAAGCGTCTGCCAGATGACAAACTGTGATGATCCGTGTTTTAACTCTGGAGTCTGTCTTGTTTGGGATCAAATCTGTGTCCTTTGCACACCAACAAAGTATTTTTTCTGCTCCCTTCAAGTTG
This sequence comes from Chaetodon trifascialis, assembly GCF_039877785.1. Lineage (NCBI taxonomy): Eukaryota > Metazoa > Chordata > Actinopteri > Chaetodontiformes > Chaetodontidae > Chaetodon > Chaetodon trifascialis. The sequence goes on along the minus strand of NC_092079.1, from coordinate 14,375,922 downwards.
TTTTTTAACTCCTTTCTGCCAAGTTTTCAGAGCTTTTTTATCCAAAGGTTGTTTTGTCTTTAAGGTTATCTGTTAGTTTAGTGTCAGCCCTCATGGCTTGTACTGGTGGTCCGACAAAATTGCCATCTTGGATGTCCCTCCACCCTGCCTTAAAGTGAGGATTAGAAAGGAACAGGAAACAATATTCAGTTCTTGAGTAAAAGGAAAGTGGTGCTGAAAAAAGGGCGTCGTCTGGGCGAGTTTGGTAGAGATCCTCCAGACATCAACAGCACCAGGTTCTTTCATGATGGAGTTTACTTTGTTAGTGGTTCATTGACTGTGTCCTGGGTTGGAGGTGGATGAATCCGTCTTTGACAGCCTCATGTTCATATCTCCTCCACACACAAGCACTCGCTGAGAGTCACTAAAGACTTTAATGGAAGGACCAGTCAGTCCCTGGGGGAGCATAGGTATGAAAGAGTGCCGCCATCAGTCCCTCCATCCTTCCTACAACCATCACATGTCGACCTTTATCTCTCATTTCTGAAATGTGTTCATGCTCAGTCTGGTGTGAGATAAGAACAGCCCCCCCCCCCATGCCCTGACTAAGAAGAAGAAGAAGAAACATGTTTAAATCCTCCTCTTTTCATTTCTACATGTTCCACGTCCATGAAATGTGCTTGTTGCAGAGAGGCCTCCTGTGCCCCCTCCCTCCTCAGTTCTAATAATGTTTAACTTCTCTGAAACGCTTAAATCACAGTTAACAGTTTGACATGAGACACATGAACGTAAATAACTTCTTCTTTCATCAGATAAAGTTCATATCAGTAATGCATGGCTCTTTTTCTGCTGTTGATACCAAATCATAACAAAATGTTCGATGCTCCTTTCAGTGTCTCTTTGTCGTCTGGAGTCTCTGAAGAAGTCGAGTTGTTGGTGAATCTGTTGTGTGCAGCAAAGAGAGAACAGCAGACAGGAGAGAAGATACTGGAGCTGTTATCATCAGTGTGCAGCCATGAAGAATTCCCCTTGAGAGACATTCATGATGATGAAGAGGATCGCCTACATCAGTCTGATTTCCTGCTGGATCTGTTCTCCCACGTGAAGAAGAGAGAGGCTGAAACAGGCTTGAGTGTTCTTCCATCATTACAGTCAGTTTTCCAGTCAGCTCCTGCAGTCTGGATCATCGACCTCTCACAGAGAAAGACCTCCATCCTCTTGGAAGTGCTGAAGCTCCAATCAGAGAAGAAACAGGTGGAGCTGACAGGCTGCTCAGGTGACCAGAGTGAAGTGAGGACTCTCCTGCAGTGTCTGCCTTTTATCTCACAGCTCAGGTAAATGAATCGTCCTTCACTTGACTTCAGTGTACGTTTGTGGAGTTGTGTTGTGTGAGTTTTGAAGAGGTTCACATTTTGAGGACTGAATCCTGAACGAGTTTGGTCACAAAATGTGATTGTCCTCATTGGTTGTGCAGAGTCTCTCTCGATGTTTAGAAACAGACTAAAGACCAAGCTCTTTACTGAACACCTTCTTTCCTAAAACAAAATCAAATCAAATACTCTGTTGACTCCATGCACTCTGTGCATTATTTGGTAGCACGGTCTCGTAGCAGCTATGAGCAGTTGGACCAGAAAGTTGTGTTAGGACACTTATTCTGAAAATCTCAAATGAACGTAGCTTTGGATAAAAGCGTCTGCCTGATTTTTGCGATATTACGTAGGTGAAAAAAAGGCAGTCCTTGAAATTTGTTTTACATGGGAGTGAAAGGACATGTCTTGGTCAAAGATGACTCCCAGATTCTTTACAGTGGTGCTGGAGGCCAGCGCAATGCCATCCATAACTGCTATGTCATCAGAAAGTGACTTTCTAAGATGTTTAGGGCCTACTACTATAACTTCAGTTTTGTCCGAGTTTAGCATCAGAAAATTGCAGGTCATCCAGGTCTTTATGTCATGAAGACATGCTTGTAGTCTAGTTAACTGACTGGTTTCTTCCGGTTTCATTGATAAATATAGCTGGGTATCATCTGCATAGCAATGAAAATTTATTGAGTGTTCCTGATAATCTTACCTAAAGGAAGCATATATAAGGTGAATAGAATTGGTCCAAGCACAGAACCCTGCGGAACTCCATAGCTGACTTTAGTGAGCACAGAGGAGTCGTCATTAACGCGTACAAACTGAGAGCGTTCTGACAAGTAGGATTTAAACCAGCTTAGCGCAGTTCCCTTAATGCCAATGAAATGTTCCAGTGTCTGCAATAGGATGCCATGGTCAGTGGTGTCAAATGCAGCACTAAGATCCAGTAAGACTAGTACAGAGACAAATCCTTTATCAGATGCAATTAGAAGGTCATTTGTAACTTTAACCAGTGCTGTCTCTGTGCTCTGATGCACTCTAAATCCTGACTGGAAATCCTCGAATAAACTATTATTGTTTAGAAAGTCGCACAGCTGATTGGCAACTGCTTTCTCAAGAGTTTTTGAGAGAAAGGGAAGGTTGGATATCGGTCTATAGTTGGCTAAAACCCCTGGATCAAGAGTAGGCTTTTTCAGTAGCGATTTTATCACAGCTACTTTAAAGGACTGTGGTACGTAGCCTGTTGATAAAGAGAGATTGATCATGTCTAAAACTGAAGAGTCAATTAGAGGTAATACTTCTTTAAACAGCTTAGTCGGGATAGGATCTAAAATACAGGTAGATGATTTTGATGATGAAATTATTGAAATTAGTTGGTGAAGGTCGACAGGAGTAAAACAGTCTAAAACTGCGACAGACTGAGTAACAGTTTCTACGATTTCTGCGTTTGAAGACAAAACAGTGCCTGTTAACGGCAGGAGTCGATGAATTCTGTCTCTAATAGTTAGAATTTTATCATTAAAGAAGCTCATGAAGTCATTACTGTTCAGAGCTAAAGGAATACATGGTTCAACAGAATTATGGCTCTCTGTCAGCCTGGCTATAGTGCTGAAGAGAAACCTGGGATTGTTCTTATTTTCCTCTATTAGTGCATTTCTCATTTCTGAAATGTGTTCATGCTCAGTCTGGTGTGAGATAAGAACAGCCCCCCCCCCCAATGCCCTGACTAAGAAGAAGAAGAAAAAACATGTTTAAATCCTCCTCTTTTCATTTCTACATGTTCCACGTCCATGAAATGTGCTTGTTGCAGAGAGGCCTCCTGTGCCCCCTCCCTCCTCAGTTCTAATAATGTTTAACTTCTCTGAAACGTTTAAATCACAGTTAACAGTTTGACATGAGACACATGAACGTAAATAACTTCTTCTTTCATCAGATAAAGTTCATATCAGTAATGCATGGCTCTTTTTCTGCTGTTGATACCAAATCATAACAAAATGTTCGATGCTCCTTTCAGTTTCTCTTTGTCGTCTGGAGTCTCTGAAGAAGTCGAGTTGTTGGTGAATCTGTTGTGTGCAGCAAAGAGAGAACAGCAGACAGGAGAGAAGATACTGGAGCTGTTATCATCAGTGTGCAGCCATGAAGCATTCCCCTTGAGAGACATTCATCATGATGAAGAGGATTACCTACGTCAGTGTGATTTCTTGCTGGATCTGTTCTCCCACGTGAAGAAGAGAGAGGCTGAAACAGGCTTGAGTGTTCTTCCATCATTACAGTCAGTTTTCCAGTCAGCTCCTGCAGTCTGGATCATCGACCTCTCACAGAGAAAGACCTCCATCCTCCTGGAAGTGCTGAAGCTCCAATCAGAGAAGAAACAGGTGGAGCTGACAGGCTGCTCAGGTGACCAGAGTGAAGTGAGGACTCTCCTGCAGTGTCTGCCTTTTATCTCACGGCTCAGGTAAATGAATCGTCCTTCACTTGACTTCAGTGTACGTTTGTGGAGTTGTGTTGTGTGAGTTTTGAAGAGGTTCACATTTTGAGGACTGAATCCTGAACGAGTTTGGTCACAAAATGTGATTGTCCTCGTTGGAGTCTCTCTCGATGTTTAGAAACAGACTAAAGACCAAGCTCTTTACTGAACACCTTCTTTCCATCCATCCATCCATTATCTTCCGCTTATCCGGGGCCGGGTTGCGGGGGGAGCAGTCTGAGCAGGGATGCCCAGACTTCCCTCTCCCCGGACACTTCCTCCAACTCTTCCGAGGGGATCCCGAGGCGTTCCCAGGCCAGCCGAGTGACGTAGTCACCCCAGCGTGTCCTGGGTCTTCCCCGGGGCCTCCTCCCGGTGGGACATGCCTGGAACACCTCCATAGGGAGGCGTCCAGGGGGCATCCGATAGAGATGCCCGAGCCACCTCAGCTGACTCCTCTCGATGCGGAGGAGCAGCGACTCTACTCTGAGCTCCTCCCGGGTGACAGAGCTCCTCACCCTGTCTCTAAGGGAGCGCTCCGCCACCCTGCGGAGGAAACTCATTTCAGCCGCTTGTATCCGGGACCTTGTTCTTTCGGTCATGACCCAAAGTTCATGACCATAGGTGAGGGTAGGAACGTAGATTGACCGGTAAATCGAGAGCTTCGCCTTTCGGCTCAGCTCCTTCTTTACCACGACAGACCAATACAGCGACCACATTACTGCAGCCGCTGCACCGATCCGCCTGTCAATCTCACGTTCCATCCTTCCCTCACTCGTGAACAGGATCCCAAGATACTTAAACTCCTCCACTTGAGGCAGGAACTCTCCCCCAACCTGAAGGGAGCAAGCCACCTTTTTCCGGTCGAGAACCATGGCCTCGGACTTGGAGGTGCTAACTCTCATCCCAGCTGCTTCACACTCGGCTGCGAACCGCCCCAGCGCATGCTGAAGGTCCTGGCTCGAGGAAGCCAACAAGACAACATCATCCGCGAAAAGCAGAGACGAAATCTGCCGGCCCCCGAACCGAACCCCCTCCGGCCCCTGGCTGCGCCTAGAAATCCTGTCCATAAAAATGATGAACAGAACCGGTGACAAAGGGCAGCCCTGCCGGAGTCCAACATGCACTTGGAACAGGTCCGACTTACTGCCGGCAATGCGGACCAAGCTCCTGCTCCGGTTGTACAGGGACTGTACAGCCCTCAACAGAGGGCCTCCAACCCCATACTCCTGGAGCACCTCCCACAGAATGACGCGAGGGACACGGTCGAATGCCTTCTGCAAGTCCACGAAGCACATGTGGACATGGGCAAACTCCCATGAACCCTCAAGCACCCTGTGGAGGGTATAGAGCTGGTCCAGTGTTCCACGGCCAGGACGAAAACCGCATTGTTCCTCTTGAATCCGGGGTTCGACTATCGGCCGGATTCTCCTCTCCAGTACCCTGGAATAGACTTTACCAGGGAGGCTGAGGAGTGTGATCCCCCGATAGTTGGAACACACCCTCCGGTCCCCCTTTTTAAAAAGAGGGACCACCACTGCCAGTCCAGAGGCACTGTCCCCGTCTGCCACGCGATGCTGCAGAGGCGTGTCAACCAAGACAGTCCTACAACATCCAGAGACTTGAGGTACTCAGGGCGGATCTCATCCACCCCCGGCGCTTTGCCACGGAGGAGCTTGCGAACTGCCTCAGTGACTTCAGCCCCGGTGATGAATGAATCGACCTCCAAGTCCCCAGTCTCTGCTTCCTCTACGGAACACATGACAGAGGGATTGAGGAGATCCTCGAAGTATTCCTTCCACCGCCCGACAATATCCCCAGTCGAGGTCAACAGCTCCCCACCTCCACTGTAAACAGTGTTGACAGAAAGCTGCTTCCCCCTCCTGAGGCGCCGAACGGTTTGCCAGAATTTCCTCGAGGCCGACCGGTAGTCCTCCTCCATGGCCTCCCCGAACTCCTCCCAGACCCGAGTTTTTGCTTCTACAACCGCCCGAGCTGCCGCACGCTTGGTCCGCCGGTACCCATCAGCTGCCTCAGGAGTCCTATGAGCCAACCAGGCCCAATAGGACTCCTTCTTCAGCTTGATGGCATCCCTTACTTCCGGTGTCCACCACCGGGTTCGGGGGTTGCCGCCACGACAGGCACCGCCGACTTTACGGCCACAGCTATGGACGGCTGCATCAACAATGGAAGTGGAGAACATGGTCCATTCGGACTCAATGTCTCCAACCTCCCTCGGGATCTGGTTGAAGCTCTCCCGGAGGTGGGAGTTGAAAACTTCCCTGACAGCGGGTTCCGCCAGACGTTCCCAACAGACCCTCACGGTACGTTTGGGTCTGCCAAGTCTGTCCCGCTTCTTCCCCTGCCAGCGAATCCAACTCACCACCAGGTGGTGATCAGTTGACAGCTCAGCCCCTCTCTTTACCCGAGTGTCCAAGACATACCGCCGAAGGTCAGATGATACAACTACAAAGTCGATCATTGACCTCCGGCCTAGGGTGTCCTGGTGCCACGTGCGCTGATGGACACCCTTATGCTTGAACATGGTGTTCATTATGGACAAACTGTGACTAGCACAGAAATCCAATAACAGAACACCACTCGGGTTCAGATCGGGGAGGCCGTTCCTCCCAATCACTCCCCTCCAGGTGTCACTGTCGCTGCCCACGTGAGCATTGAAGTCTCCCAGCAGAACAATGGAGTCCCCGGTTGGAGCACTTTCCAGTACCCCTCCCAGGGACTCCAAGAAGGCCGGGTACTCTACGCTACTGTTCGGCCCGTAGGCCGAAACAATAGTGAGAGACCTATCCCCAACCCGAAGGCGCAGGGAAGCGACCCTCTCGCTCAGCGGGGAGAACTCCAACACATGGCGGCTGAGCTGGGGGGCTATAAGCAAGCCCACACCAGCTCGCCGCCTCTCACCGCGGGCAACTCCAGAGTAGAAGAGAGTCCAGCCTCTCTCAAGGAGTTGGGTTCCAGAGCCCAGACTGTGCATGGAGGTGAGCCCGACTATCTCTAGCCGGTACCGCTCAACCTCCCGCACTAGCTCAGGCTCTTTCCCCCACAGTGAGGTGACATTCCATGTCCCCATAGCCAGAGTCGTTGTCCAGGGTTTGGGTCGTCGGGGCCCCCGCCCACGACTGCTACCCATTCCACCTTCTTTCCTAAAACAAAATCAAATCAAATACTCTGTTGACTCCATGCACTCTATGCATTATTTGGTAGCACGGTCTCGTAGCAACTATGAGCAGTTGGACCAGAAAGTTGTGTTAGGACACTTATTCTGAAAATCTCAAATGAACGTAGCGCCAGATGACAAACTGTGATGATCCGTGTTTTAACTCTGGAGTCTGTCTTGTTTGGGATCAAATCTGTGTCCTTTGCACACCAACAAAGTATTTTTTCTGCTCCCTTCAAGTTGTTTTTTAACTCCTTTCTGCCAAGTTTTCAGAGCTTTTTTATCCAACGGTTGTTTTGTCTTTAAGGTTATCTGTTAGTTTAGTGTCAGCCCTCATGGCTTGTACTGGTGGTCCGACAAAATTGCCATCTTGGATGTCCCTCCACCCTGCCTTAAAGTGAGGATTAGAAAGGAACAGGAAACAATATTCAGTTCTTGAGTAAAAGGAAAGTGGTGCTGAAAAAAGGGCGTCGTCTGGGCGAGTTTGGTAGAGATCCTCCAGACATCAACAGCACCAGGTTCTTTCATGATGGAGTTTACTTTGTTAGTGGTTCATTGACTGTGTCCTGGGTTGGAGGTGGATGAATCTGTCTTTGACAGCCTCATGTTCATATCTCCTCCACACACAAGCACTCGCTGAGAGTCACTAAAGACTTTAATGGAAGGACCAGTCAGTCCCTGGGGGAGCATAGGTATGAAAGAGTGCCGCCATCAGTCCCTCCATCCTTCCTACAACCATCACATGTCGACCTTTATCTCTCATTTCTGAAATGTGTTCATACTCAGTCTGGTGTGAGATAAGAACAGCCCCCCCCCCATGCCCTGACTAAGAAGAAGAAGAAAAACCATGTTTAAATCCTCCTCTTTTCATTTCTACATGTTCCACGTCCATGAAATGTGCTTGTTGCAGAGAGGCCTCCTGTGCCCCCTCCCTCCTCAGTTCTAATAATGTTTAACTTCTCTGAAACGCTTAAATCACAGTTAACAGTTTGACATGAGACACATGAACGTAAAATACTTCTTCTTTCATCAGATAAAGTTCATATCAGTAATGCATGGCTCTTTTTCTGCTGTTGATACCAAATCATAACAAAATGTTCGATGCTCCTTTCAGTTTCTCTTTGTCGTCTGGAGTCTCTGAAGAACTCGAGTTGTTGGTGAATCTGTTGTGTGCAGCAAAGAGAGAACAGCAGACAGGAGAGAAGATACTGGAGCTGTTATCATCAGTGTGCAGCCATGAAGAATTCCCCTTTAGAGACATTCATCATGATGAAGAGGATTACCTACGTCAGTGTGATTTCTTGCTGGATCTGTTCTCCCACGTGAAGAAGAGAGAGGCTGAAACAGGCTTGAGTGTTCTTCCATCATTACAGTCAGTTTTCCAGTCAGCTCCTGCAGTCTGGTTCATCGACCTCTCACAGAGAAAGACCTCCATCCTCCTGGAAGTGCTGAAGCTCCAATCAGAGAAGAAACAGGTGGAGCTGACAGGCTGCTCAGGTGACCAGAGTGAAGTGAGGACTCTCCTGCAGTGTCTGCCTTTTATCTCACGGCTCAGGTAAATGAATCGTCCTTCACTTGACTTCAGTGTACGTTTGTGGAGTTGTGTTGTGTGAGTTTTGAAGAGGTTCACATTTTGAGGACTGAATCCTGAACGAGTTTGGTCACAAAATGTGATTGTCCTCGTTGGTTGTGCAGAGTCTCTCTCGATGTTTAGAAACAGACTAAAGACCAAGCTCTTTACTGAACACCTTCTTTCCTAAAACAAAATCAAATCAAATACTCTGTTGACTCCATGCACTCTGTGCATTATTTGGTAGCACGGTCTCGTAGCAGCTATGAGCAGTTGGACCAGAAAGTTGTGTTAGGACACTTATTCTGAAAATCTCAAATGAACGTAGCTTTGGATAAAAGCGTCTGCCAGATGACAAACTGTGATGATCCGTGTTTTAACTCTGGAGTCTGTCTTGTTTGGGATCAAATCTGTGTCCTTTGCACACCAACAAAGTATTTTTTCTGCTCCCTTCAAGTTGTTTTTTAACTCCTTTCTGCCAAGTTTTCAGAGCTTTTTTATCCAAAGGTTGTTTTGTCTTTAAGGTTATCTGTTAGTTTAGTGTCAGCCCTCATGGCTTGTACTGGTGGTCCGACAAAATTGCCATCTTGGATGTCCCTCCACCCTGCCTTAAAGTGAGGATTAGAAAGGAACAGGAAACAATATTCAGTTCTTGAGTAAAAGGAAAGTGGTGCTGAAAAAAGGGCGTCGTCTGGGCGAGTTTGGTAGAGATCCTCCAGACATCAACAGCACCAGGTTCTTTCATGATGGAGTTTACTTTGTTAGTGGTTCATTGACTGTGTCCTGGGTTGGAGGTGGATGAATCCGTCTTTGACAGTCTCATGTTCATATCTCCTCCACACACAAGCACTCGCTGAGAGTCACTAAAGACTTTAATGGAAGGACCAGTCAGTCCCTGGGGGAGCATAGGTATGAAAGAGTGCCGCCATCAGTCCCTCCATCCTTCCTACAACCATCACATGTCGACCTTTATCTCTCATTTCTGAAATGTGTTCATGCTCAGTCTGGTGTGAGATAAGAACAGCCCCCCCCCCATGCCCTGACTAAGAAGAAGAAGAAGAAACATGTTTAAATCCTCCTCTTTTCATTTCTACATGTTCCACGTCCATGAAATGTGCTTGTTGCAGAGAGGCCTCCTGTGCCCCCTCCCTCCTCAGTTCTAATAATGTTTAACTTCTCTGAAACGCTTAAATCACAGTTAACAGTTTGACATGAGACACATGAACGTAAATAACTTCTTCTTTCATCAGATAAAGTTCATATCAGTAATGCATGGCTCTTTTTCTGCTGTTGATACCAAATCATAACAAAATGTTCGATGCTCCTTTCAGTTTCTCTTTGTCGTCTGGAGTCTCTGAAGAAGTCGAGTTGTTGGTGAATCTGTTGTGTGCAGCAAAGAGAGAACAGCAGACAGGAGAGAAGATACTGGAGCTGTTATCATCAGTGTGCAGCCATGAAGAATTCCCCTTTAGAGACATTCATGATGATGAAGAGGATTACCTACGTCAGTGTGATTTCTTGCTGGATCTGGTCTCCCACGTGAAGAAGAGAGAGGCTGAAACAGGCTTGAGTGTTCTTCCATCATTACAGTCAGTTTTCCAGTCAGCTCCTGCAGTCTGGTTCATCGACCTCTCACAGAGAAAGACCTCCATCTTCCTGGAAGTGCTGAAGCTCCAATCAGAGAAGAAACAGGTGGAGCTGACAGGCTGCTCAGGTGACCAGAGTGAAGTGAGGACTCTCCTGCAGTGTCTGCCTTTTATCTCACGGCTCAGGTAAATGAATCGTCCTTCACTTGACTTCAGTGTACGTTTGTGGAGTTGTGTTGTGTGAGTTTTGAAGAGGTTCACATTTTGAGGACTGAATCCTGAACGAGTTTGGTCACAAAATGTGATTGTCCTCGTTGGTTGTGCAGAGTCTCTCTCGATGTTTAGAAACAGACTAAAGACCAAGCTCTTTACTGAACACCTTCTTTCCTAAAACAAAGTCAAATCAAATACTCTGTTGACTCCATGCACTCTGTGCATTATTTGGTAGCACGGTCTCGTAGCAGCTATGAGCAGTTGGACCAGAAAGTTGTGTTAGGACACTTATTCTGAAAATCTCAAATGAACGTAGCTTTGGATAAAAGCGTCTGCCAGATGACAAACTGTGATGATCCGTGTTTTAACTCTGGAGTCTGTCTTGTTTGGGATCAAATCTGTGTCCTTTGCACACCAACAAAGTATTTTTTCTGCTCCCTTCAAGTTGTTTTTTAACTCCTTTCTGCCAAGTTTTCAGAGCTTTTTTTATCCAACGGTTGTTTTGTCTTTAAGGTTATCTGTTAGTTTAGTGTCAGCCCTCATGGCTTGTACTGGTGGTCCGACAAAATTGCCATCTTGGATGTCCCTCCACCCTGCCTTAAAGTGAGGATTAGAAAGGAACAGGAAACAATATTCAGTTCTTGAGTAAAAGGAAAGTGGTGCTGAAAAAAGGGCGTCGTCTGGGCGAGTTTGGTAGAGATCCTCCAGACATCAACAGCACCAGGTTCTTTCATGATGGAGTTTACTTTGTTAGTGGTTCATTGACTGTGTCCTGGGTTGGAGGTGGATGAATCCGTCTTTGACAGCCTCATGTTCATATCTCCTCCACACACAAGCACTCGCTGAGAGTCACTAAAGACTTTAATGGAAGGACCAGTCAGTCCCTGGGGGAGCATAGGTATGAAAGAGTGCCGCCATCAGTCCCTCCATCCTTCCTACAACCATCACATGTCGACCTTTATCTCTCATTTCTGAAATGTGTTCATACTCAGTCTGGTGTGAGATAAGAACAGCCCCCCCCCCCCATGCCCTGACTAAGAAGAAGAAGAAGAAAAACCATGTTTAAATCCTCCTCTTTTCATTTCTACATGTTCCACGTCCATGAAATGTGCTTGTTGCAGAGAGGCCTCCTGTGCCCCCTCCCTCCTCAGTTCTAATAATGTTTAACTTCTCTGAAACGCTTAAATCACAGTTAACAGTTTGACATGAGACACATGAACGTAAATAACTTCTTCTTTCATCAGATAAAGTTCATATCAGTAATGCATGGCTCTTTTTCTGCTGTTGATACCAAATCATAACAAAATGTTCGATGCTCCTTTCAGTGTCTCTTTGTCGTCTGGAGTCTCTGAAGAAGTCGAGTTGTTGGTGAATCTGTTGTGTGCAGCAAAGAGAGAACAGCAGACAGGAGAGAAGATACTGGAGCTGTTATCATCAGTGTGCAGCCATGAAGCATTCCCCTTGAGAGGCATTCATGATTATTATGATGAAGAGGATTACCTACGTCAGTCTGATTTCTTGCTGGATCTGTTCTCCCACGTGAAGAAGAGAGAGGCTGAAACAGGCTTGAGTGTTCTTCCATCATTACAGTCAGTTTTCCAGTCAGCTCCTGCAGTCTGGTTCATCGATCTCTCACAGAGAAAGACCTCCATCCTCCTGGAAGTGCTGAAGCTCCAATCAGAGAAGAAACAGGTGGAGCTGACAGGCTGCTCAGGTGACCAGAGTGAAGTGAGGACTCTCCTGCAGTGTCTGCCTTTTATCTCACGGCTCAGGTAAATGAATCGTCCTTCACTTGACTTCAGTGTACGTTTGTGGAGTTGTGTTGTGTGAGTTTTGAAGAGGTTCACATTTTGAGGACTGAATCCTGAACGAGTTTGGTCACAAAATGTGATTGTCCTCGTTGGTTGTGCAGAGTCTCTCTCGATGTTTAGAAACAGACTAAAGACCAAGCTCTTTACTGAACACCTTCTTTCCTAAAACAAAATCAAATCAAATACTCTGTTGACTCCATGCACTCTGTGCATTATTTGGTAGCACGGTCTCGTAGCAGCTATGAGCAGTTGGACCAGAAAGTTGTGTTAGGACACTTATTCTGAAAATCTCAAATGAACGTAGCTTTGGATAAAAGCGTCTGCCAGATGACAAACTGTGATGATCCGTGTTTTAACTCTGGAGTCTGTCTTGTTTGGGATCAAATCTGTGTCCTTTGCACACCAACAAAGTATTTTTTCTGCTCCCTTCAAGTTGTTTTTTAACTCCTTTCTGCCAAGTTTTCAGAGCTTTTTTATCCAACGGTTGTTTTGTCTTTAAGGTTATCTGTTAGTTTAGTATCAGCCCTCATGGCTTGTACTGGTGGTCCGACAAAATTGCCATCTTGGATGTCCCTCCACCCTGCCTTAAAGTGAGGATTAGAAAGGAACAGGAAACAATATTCAGTTCTTGAGTAAAAGGAAAGTGGTGCTGAAAAAAGGGCGTCGTCTGGGCGAGTTTGGTAGAGATCCTCCAGACATCAACAGCACCAGGTTCTTTCATGATGGAGTTTACTTTGTTAGTGGTTCATTGACTGTGTCCTGGGTTGGAGGTGGATGAATCCGTCTTTGACAGCCTCATGTTCATATCTCCTCCACACACAAGCACTCGCTGAGAGTCACTAAAGACTTTAATGGAAGGACCAGTCAGTCCCTGGGGGAGCATAGGTATGAAAGAGTGCCGCCATCAGTCCCTCCATCCTTCCTACAACCATCACATGTCGACCTTTATCTCTCATTTCTGAAATGTGTTCATGCTCAGTCTGGTGTGAGATAAGAACAGCCCCCCCCCATGCCCTGACTAAGAAGAAGAAGAAGAAACATGTTTAAATCCTCCTCTTTTCATTTCTACATGTTCCACGTCCATGAAATGTGCTTGTTGCAGAGAGGCCTCCTGTGCCCCCTCCCTCCTCAGTTCTAATAATGTTTAACTTCTCTGAAACGCTTAAATCACAGTTAACAGTTTGACATGAGACACATGAACGTAAATAACTTCTTCTTTCATCAGATAAAGTTCATATCAGTAATGCATGGCTCTTTTTCTGCTGTTGATACCAAATCATAACAAAATGTTCGATGCTCCTTTCAGTTTCTCTTTGTCGTCTGGAGTCTCTGAAGAAGTCGAGTTGTTGGTGAATCTGTTGTGTGCAGCAAAGAGAGAACAGCAGACAGGAGAGAAGATACTGGAGCTGTTATCATCAGTGTGCAGCCATGAAGAATTCCCCTTTAGAGACATTCATGATTATTATGATGAAGAGGATTACCTACGTCAGTGTGATTTCCTGCTGGATCTGTTCTCCCACGTGAAGAAGAGAGAGGCTGAAACAGGCTTGAGTGTTCTTCCATCATTACAGTCAGTTTTCCAGTCAGCTCCTGCAGTCTGGTTCATCGATCTCTCACAGAGAAAGACCTCCATCCTCCTGGAAGTGCTGAAGCTCCAATCAGAGAAGAAACAGGTGGAGCTGACAGGCTGCTCAGGTGACCAGAGTGAAGTGAGGACTCTCCTGCAGTGTCTGCCTTTTATCTCACGGCTCAGGTAAATGAATCGTCCTTCACTTGACTTCAGTGTACGTTTGTGGAGTTGTGTTGTGTGAGTTTTGAAGAGGTTCACATTTTGAGGACTGAATCCTGAACGAGTTTGGTCACAAAATGTGATTGTCCTCGTTGGTTGTGCAGAGTCTCTCTCGATGTTTAGAAACAGACTAAAGACCAAGCTCTTTACTGAACACCTTCTTTCCTAAAACAAAATCAAATCAAATACTCTGTTGACTCCATGCACTCTGTGCATTATTTGGTAGCACGGTCTCGTAGCAGCTATGAGCAGTTGGACCAGAAAGTTGTGTTAGGACACTTATTCTGAAAATCTCAAATGAACGTAGCTTTGGATAAAAGCGTCTGCCAGATGACAAACTGTGATGATCCGTGTTTTAACTCTGGAGTCTGTCTTGTTTGGGATCAAATCTGTGTCCTTTGCACACCAACAAAGTATTTTTTCTGCTCCCTTCAAGTTGTTTTTTAACTCCTTTCTGCCAAGTTTTCAGAGCTTTTTTATCCAACGGTTGTTTTGTCTTTAAGGTTATCTGTTAGTTTAGTGTCAGCCCTCATGGCTTGTACTGGTGGTCCGACAAAATTGCCATCTTGGATGTCCCTCCACCCTGCCTTAAAGTGAGGATTAGAAAGGAACAGGAAACAATATTCAGTTCTTGAGTAAAAGGAAAGTGGTGCTGAAAAAAGGGCGTCGTCTGGGCGAGTTTGGTAGAGATCCTCCAGACATCAACAGCACCAGGTTCTTTCATGATGGAGTTTACTTTGTTAGTGGTTCATTGACTGTGTCCTGGGTTGGAGGTGGATGAATCTGTCTTTGACAGCCTCATGTTCATATCTCCTCCACACACAAGCACTCGCTGAGAGTCACTAAAGACTTTAATGGAAGGACCAGTCAGTCCCTGGGGGAGCATAGGTATGAAAGAGTGCCGCCATCAGTCCCTCCATCCTTCCTACAACCATCACATGTCGACCTTTATCTCTCATTTCTGAAATGTGTTCATACTCAGTCTGGTGTGAGATAAGAACAGCCCCCCCCCCATGCCCTGACTAAGAAGAAGAAGAAGAAAAACCATGTTTAAATCCTCCTCTTTTCATTTCTACATGTTCCACGTCCATGAAATGTGCTTGTTGCAGAGAGGCCTCCTGTGCCCCCTCCCTCCTCAGTTCTAATAATGTTTAACTTCTCTGAAACGCTTAAATCACAGTTAACAGTTTGACATGAGACACATGAACGTAAATAACTTCTTCTTTCATCAGATAAAGTTCATATCAGTAATGCATGGCTCTTTTTCTGCTGTTGATACCAAATCATAACAAAATGTTCGATGCTCCTTTCAGTGTCTCTTTGTCGTCTGGAGTCTCTGAAGAAGTCGAGTTGTTGGTGAATCTGTTGTGTGCAGCAAAGAGAGAACAGCAGACAGGAGAGAAGATACTGGAGCTGTTATCATCAGTGTGCAGCCATGAAGAATTCCCCATGAGAAACATTCATCATGGGTCTGAGCAACGTCAGTCTGATTTCCTGCTGGATCTGTTCTCCCACGTGAAGAAGAGAGAGGCTGAAACAGGCTTGAGTGTTCTTCCATCATTACAGTCAGTTTTCCAGTCAGCTCCTGCAGTCTGGTTCATCGACCTCTCACAGAGAAAGACCTCCATCCTCCTGGAAGTGCTGAAGCTCCAATCAGAGAAGAAACAGGTGGAGCTGACAGGCTGCTCAGGTGACCAGAGTGAAGTGAGGACTCTCCTGCAGTGTCTGCCTTTTATCTCACGGCTCAGGTGAGTCAGACAGATACTCAGAAAAGGTTTGTCTGTATATTTAACTTTAAATCACCAATTTAATTTTCACTGTTGTTTGCAAGTGAACACAATTTGTTAAAAGATGAACGCTGTCTCTCAGGTCGTTGATTTTTCTGCAGTGTTTTATTATCATCTGTTGTTATCACATGATATCAGTCCAGACTGAGATCTGCATCCCCGCTCCGGCTCTCGTTCCACTGCTGGTTCACGATGGTCCTCTTTCGACCAAGTCCAAGTCTTTCCTGAGCCTCATTCACACATGCTGATCAATGAAAACGCAGCTGTTTGAATTCTTTATTTTTCCAACGTCTTCACACATTTTCCCCACAGACTGAGTCAGAAGAGTTTCCAGCAGCTGCTCTCCCTCCTCCAGGAAATCCAGGACAGGGACTGGACCCGGTCCTTCTTGAGTGCACTTGGTGGAGACCTGAGCTGCTTCCATCTGAGCTGGGAGGATCTTCTCTACCTGCTGCAGCAGTCGCCAGCTCAGACTCTCACTGTGAACCTGAGGAACACCCACCTCTTCCAGGAGAGCGTCACTCACGTCTTTCCCTTTCTGGACAGGATTGTCTTTAAAAGGTTTTTACCTTTCACCACAGAAACACGTCCAGTTCACCTGCTTACTTTTCCTTTTCCAACGCTTCAGAAACATGTTCCTGCATCGGATTCTGAATGAGGATATCATTTTCAGAAACAGTGACATTTCTCAGCTTCTCTCAGCTGTTGATTAAACAACGTGTCCTGCTGAATGCTCTGTGTGTTTTCAGGCCCCATCCCAGTTTTGTGTTAGCTGCCATCACAGAGGTCTACAAAGCTTGTGCCTGGCCCATTATTCCCAGTTTACTGAGGTCACTGGATCATGAGATCAACCTGACCTGCAGGGAGATGGACTCAGTGAGCTGTGCCGCCCTGATCTTCACCCTCCAACACAGTGACAGAGTTAAACTGAAGCTCCTCTGGACCTCCGTCCCAGCAGGGGAAGTGGAGTCCATCCTGTCTGCGCTGGACAACGTGTCTCAGCTCAGGTCAGATGTCAGGGCTTGTGTCTCAGTGCTGTCCCTCTGTCTGTCCTCTGCATCACACAGGACGGATTTATCAGTGCAGTTCTGGTTTATTACAGATTAGTTCATCATTCTCTCAGGAATAATATCACTGTAGTCATCAAGTTCACAGCTGACAGCTCGAGAAACCCACAGCTTGGAAAGAAAGCAACAGTTTTTCCAGATTATCTGAACCGCTTCATGTGCAGGTCACACTGTGGGCCCTGAAATGTGAGTCACGATCCTTCACTGGAGCAAATCTGAAGCAGGAGGTCAGTTTCCAAATGACGGCTCCTGTGATCACTTCAGCATTTGATCTCATTTTCTCTTCAAAGTTAGTTTCTCGAACCTCTTGACCAATCAGAAGGCATACAAGTGATGTCACTATGTTCCCACACCTCAGCTGTTGACATGATGGACTCAGATGGACACAATAATGAGAGCCAAGCTGTAAAAAATGTAATTGTTGAGTCTGTCTTGTTTGTGTCATCATGTTAGTAACCGATCAATCAGTCTTTGGTTGTATGATTTGTTTGTTTGTTTGTTTCCTGCCAGTGTTGACAGGGAGCTGCTGCTGAGGTTCATCCACTGCTGTGCTGCCCCTCACGACCTGCAGGGGGCAGCAGTCGGCCTGCTCAGGGCTGTGCAGCACAGGCTGGACCTGTCCTGCTCGTCCGGTGTGGAGCTGCCAGAGGAGGAGCAGCCTGACACTCTCAGGCTGACTCACGATGACTGCAGGGCCGTCTCCACCATCCTGAGACACAGCAGCCAGGACACACAGCTCCACCTGCAGGACTGTGAGGTGGAGGACGGCGGACTGGACCTGCTGTTTCCTGCCCTGCACAGAGTCCACCTCCGGTGGGAAAGACCACAGAGTGACCTGAACCAGAGAAGAGGCTTGTTCATGTTCATGTTCATGCAGCATAACAGTCTAATTCTCCTGTTTAGGGCCAGTAAAGCTGTCCTCCTCCAGCTGGTGTCCCTGGTTCCTGGGACCAGTGAGGGGGACTCCGTGAGACGAGCAGCATCCCTGTGTAGAGCCCTGGGTGGAGAGCTGGACTTCAGTCACACCGCGCTGGATCAGAGGACCTGTGGAGCTTTGTCCCTGCTGCTGGATGTCTGTGAAGGGCTGACAGAGCTGGACCTGAGTCACTGTGAGCTCACTGACCAGCTGCTGTCCACACTCACCACACATCTGCACAAAGTCCAAGTCCTGGAGTGAGTGTCAGACTGCACACACACGTGTGTGTTCACGTGACACACACACACACATACACACACATGCACGCACGCACACACACGCACGCACACACACAGGTGGAGTTGGTGTGAGGTTCAGGAAGAGCGGGAAAAAACAGCGAGATGTCTTTTCTGTCCAAACGTCCATCAGCACTCAGGGACCAAAGACTGATGCTGCTCAGCCTGTTTTCAGGAGCACATTCAGTTTATCAGTTCAGTTTATTGATCATATCACCCAATCAGAACAGAAGCTGTCTCAGGACACTTTTCCTGACAGCAGGTCTAGAAATAGAAATCATAGAAGTCCCCTCGTGTGACCCTCACATGAGCTCAGGTGTGTGGAAACTACTCGACTCGTGTTTTGTTTTCCTTCGCTGTTTCCTGTTCTTCACCCAGCTCAGACTGGTCTCATGTAAAGACTCTTCTTCTCTGTCCTCTGCCGTCCTGTGTTGGACACTCCCTGCACTGCCTCATAAATGTACCTTTGTGTGACTTTTTGTCTTTGTGTGCACGTGACAGTCTGAGCCACAACAGGATCACTGATGCTTCAGCCTGGCCGCTGCTCCAGCTGGTCTCCATCCACCCCTCCATCAGCTGTGTGCGGTGAGCAGACAGCACTCAGTCCATCATTCACGTCTGAGGACTCGCAGGCTTTCAGAGACGTCACTCAATGCTGCGTTCGTTCAATGATCTTGTCTTTTCTAGGCTCTTCGGGAACAAGATTGTGGACAAAACACCCTTCAAGACATACCAGCAGTTTGAGATCTGGTGAACCGGTCGTCAGCGTGGTGGTAACGAGGCGACCAGGGAGCGACTGCTTCATGTTTAATGATGACTGTGTTACTGTAGCACAAGTACCAGCACTGCGTTTGTGGTCGTCAGTGGCTTCCAGGCGTCCGGTTAGGCTTCACACACGATGAATTTCTTTCTTATTGGAGTTTGGAGAATGAATTTCCTCCTCATTCTTCTGCTGGGGTCACTCTTTAAACCGGGCTTTTATTGTGGAAAACAAACGGAGGCCACAGCCGTCATGTCAGTGTCATGGGGGGGTTGAATTCACCTCTTTGTATGTTGTGTTCTGAGACGAGTCTCAACGTGACGATGCCCTGAATGAGCAGGAGAAAACCATGTTTGATACGTTTACAGAAAATTATGTCCACAAACTGACTGAAATGTATTTTTTATATGATTTGAATGAAGTGATTCAGGACATGGATGCTTGTTTTCTCTGCTTGTTCTGTCTTTATATGATCTTTCTGGAGCTTTCTGTCATTAAAACACCTCACTGAGCGTAAACTGCAGTCATCAGTGTTTCCTTGCGTCCAGGTGAAAGTCTGTCTTCAGCCCCCAGCTGAGCTCCCCCTGAGCCCCCCTCCACCACACACACATCACTGCACTGACTGTTGTGACGTGTGAATTGTTTTGGTTTTCATCTTGCAATAGACGATCTCAGGGGCGTCACGTGAGGCTGGCAGAGTGAGCAGGTGCATTGTGGGTAGCGGTCTCTGACGCTGTCCGCTGTCTGCAAACATCTAACGCCACTTTTCTGTACGTCACAGCTGAGATGCACGTCCAGGTCGACGACTAATAAGTTTCTGATTCATAGACGAACGAGTTCCGCCGCGGCCGTTCGGACGGACCGGAACATGGAGGCCGGGGAAGGTAAAGACTCGACCGGGCTAACAGCCGGAGGAGACGATGCTAATGCTAATGCTAATGCTAGGGTTAGCTTCCTCTGCTAACGCACACAGGAGCGTATGTGCAGCGTCATTCATTGAGCCGCTGAAACGTCCGTCAGCGCCGAGAAATGAAGCATACAGCAAGCGACAGGCTGCTTTCCCGAACTATGAGGGTAGCAGAGGACAGTAGTGGTCTGCTCCACCCTGAAAAACTGCAAGGGTGTAGATGTCAGAGCGGTCCATGTCAGCATCAGTGAGGCTGGAGGCCACTGAGGATGACACCCAGCACGAGACATCTGAAGCGACCTGGTCATACGTGATGCTTAATTTACATACAGATTCATCACTGTGAGGCCGTTTAGGAAATAAAGGACATTTTTGAGCACGTCATCGCAGGTTTTGAGAAACACTGACAGACATTTTTCACCATTTTCTAGACCAAACAACTGATCGCTCACCCGAAACAATAATCCACAGATTAATCAGCAGGGAAAGTAACTGTTAGTAGCCCCAAATCAGTATTATTTCAGTCAGGCAGGAATGACAAGAAGCTGAAACGCTCCAGTCTGAGTGTGAATAAACAACCACAATAAACTGAGCTGACGGCGGAGGGCAGTGTGTTGTGTTGGGACACACACACACACACACACACACACACACACACACACACACACACACACACACACACACACACACACACACACAGCCGGCTCTGTGTTTCAGAGCAAACAGGTGGTGTGGTGGCACAGGAAGCAGCGAGGCTGCTGGGAAATGTAGTCCTCAGGTTTGTGTAAGTGAGGAAGCCCAGTTTGATGGTCTGCTGGTGTCTGCCAGGTGTCAGCGGAGCCACGCCCACAGAGGAGATGAACGGAGCTGGAAACTTGATGGATTTCCTGGACGAGCCGTTTCCTGACGTGGGCACGTATGAAGACTTCCACACCATCGACTGGCTGAGGGAGAAGTCCAGAGACACAGACCGCCACCGCAAGGTTTGACCCGGTTTTCTGAACCTACAGGTACACTGTTTATCTGCGTACACATACGAACAGACCCCGGGTCTGTGAGTCAAGAGTCTGAGACTGTTGGCGGAAAACTAAACCTTTGTCTTCAGTGTGTTTGCGAAGCTCACTTTAGAGATGAGTGAATGAAGAACGTTCAGTTCTCCTTGTTTGCCTCCAGATCACCAGTAAGAGTAAAGAGTCCATCTGGGAGCTGATTAAGAGCCTGCTGGACGCCTGGTCGGGATGGGTGGTGATGCTGCTCATCGGGCTGCTCTCAGGTCAGTCTGGAGGGAAGACGACAAACGTTAGAGCGTGAGACAGATCAGGAGCGCCGGCTCTCGTTCAATGGTTCGCCGTGTTCTCTGCAGGGACGCTGGCCGGCGTGATCGACCTGGCCGTGGACTGGATGACGGACCTGAAGGAGGGCGTGTGTCTGTCGGCCTTCTGGTACAGTCACGAGCAGTGCTGCTGGACGTCCAACGAGACGACCTTCGACGACCGAGACAAGTGTCCGCAGTGGCAGAAGTGGGCGGAGCTGATGACCGGCCACGCTGAGGTCAGACCGCCTTTCGCCAAAAGCGAACCTCAGCTCAGAGCGGCGCAGTCGCCCGTTAATGATCGATGGAAGTTGTGTGCTTTTTCTTCTTTCAGGGCGCCGGAGCGTACGTGTTGAACTACTTCCTGTATGTCCTGTGGGCCCTGCTTTTTTCCTTCCTGGCGGTGTCTCTGGTACGAGTGTTCGCCCCGTACGCCTGCGGTTCAGGAATCCCAGAGGTGAGCGAAACACTGACCACTTGGCACCTGATACCAAGACCACGGCTGGAGGTGGGCTACGCTCGATGCGGCGCGACCAGAGACTCACAGACGTCTTTATTTGTGGCTTTGTGCAGATCAAGACCATCCTCAGCGGCTTCATCATCCGGGGCTACCTGGGGAAGTGGACCCTGCTGATCAAGACCGTCACCCTGGTCCTGGCCGTGTCGTCGGGTCTCAGCCTGGGGAAGGAGGGCCCTCTGGTCCACGTGGCCTGCTGCTGCGGAAACCTCTTCTGCAGCCTTTTCTCCAAGTACAGCAAGAACGAGGGCAAGCGCAGAGAGGTAGGCTGCTGCCAGTCAGCGGTTTGCAAAGCAGACACATAAAACAGCAGAAGAAGAAGGAGAAGGTGGAACAGCAGAACCTTTAAATGCGTTCAGACGTCTGAAGCGCTTCGTGCCGACATGACGGCCCCTCTGTCGTCGAGTTGTGAATGTAGTGAAACGTGCTGAGTGCTTGTTGCTCACCCTGACCTCTGACCTCTGACCTCTGACCTCCAGGTGCTGTCGGCTGCAGCAGCAGCTGGAGTGTCGGTGGCCTTCGGAGCGCCCATCGGAGGAGTTCTGTTCAGCCTGGAAGAGGTTCGTTAAAGTCCTGCTCACCTGCTGCAGGCCTTCAGCCGCACGCTGAGGACAGTGTGGAGGATTCAGGATTCACCTCCTCCAGCGCGTCTCTCCTTTTGTCTGTCCTCTGTCATCCTCTCAGCTGTCTTTGTCTTTGAAGACGTGATTCCCTCGAGGACAGACTGTTTGTTTTTCTTCTCCCTGCTGAACGTCTCTGTAGACTGAGCGACGCCGCCGTCGTGTTTTCTTCCTGTTTTCTTCTTCATGTTGTTTTTTTGCTTTGTGTTTCGTTGGTCTTCCTCGTCCTGATGATCACGTGTCCTTTGTCTCTCCTGCAGGTCAGTTACTACTTCCCTCTGAAGACTCTGTGGCGTTCGTTCTTCGCCGCCCTGGTCGCCGCCTTCACGCTGCGCTCCATCAACCCGTTTGGCAACAGCCGCCTGGTTCTGTTCTACGTGGAGTACCACACGCCGTGGTACATGGCCGAGCTCGTCCCCTTCATCCTGCTGGGCGTCTTCGGCGGCCTCTGGGGGACCCTCTTTATCCGGGCCAACATCGCCTGGTGTCGGCGGAGGAAGACCACCCAGCTGGGGAAGTACCCGGTCCTGGAGGTCATCGCTGTGACGGGCATCACCGCCGTGCTGGCGTACCCCAACCCGTACACCCGCCGCAGCACCAGCGAGCTCATCTCCGAGCTCTTCAACGACTGCGGCGCGCTGGAGTCGTCGCAGCTCTGCGATTACGTCAATAACCCCAACATGAGTCGGCCGGTGGACGACATCCCCGACCGGCCGGCGGGGCCCGGGGTCTACAACGCTCTGTGGCAGCTCGCCCTCGCGCTCGTCTTCAAGATCGTCATCACCATCTTCACCTTCGGCATGAAGGTCAGTACGAGGAAGACGATGAAGAAAAGCTGAGCTTTGCCAAAATGTCTCACTGAGCCTCTGTCCTTTCAACGCTGATTCTTCGCCATCTTTGAAATCCAGGCTCAAAGTGTCACCTGTTCACATGCTTTCTGAAACGATTCTGCTTCCTGTCCAGATCCCGTCAGGTCTCTTCATCCCCAGCATGGCGGTCGGAGCCATCGCGGGACGGATCGTGGGGATCGCCGTGGAGCAGATGGCGTACCACCACCACGACTGGATCATCTTTAAGAACTGGTGCCGGCCCGGCGCGGACTGCGTCACGCCTGGACTGTACGCCATGGTGGGAGCTGCCGCCTGCCTGGGTGAGCAGACGCTTTCTGTCAGATTTACTTTTCTGAGCACAATGAGCATTGATGAGCGAGGCCGCCGCCGCCGCCGCCCTGTGAGGGGACCTGAGCTGCCACTTCACTTCAGAGTCTAATGAATTCAGTTGAAGCATCATTTAATGGTCAGTGTAGATTTAATGAACTGATTCGTGCATTTTACTCAGTTTGTCAGCACTGGAAGATGATCCAGCTCAGGTGAAACGTCTGATTGGCTGTTCGTTCTTGATAAACGGTTCCCAGCTCTGCGTCCTCACCGCACTCTGCCGTAATAACGCAGCTGTGATTGCGTCCCTTCAGGCGGGGTGACCAGGATGACCGTCTCCCTGGTGGTCATCATGTTTGAGCTCACCGGCGGGTTGGAGTACATCGTCCCCCTGATGGCCGCCGCCGTCACCAGCAAGTGGGTGGCGGACGCCTTCGGGAAGGAGGGCATCTACGAGTCGCACATCCAGCTCAACGGCTACCCCTACCTGGACGTCAGGGACGAGTTCACCCACCGCACGCTGGCCACCGACGTGATGCGACCCCGCAGGAACGACCCCCCTCTGGCCGTCCTCACCCAGGACACCACCACGGTGGAGGACGTGGAGACGCTGATCAAAGACACCGATTACAACGGCTTCCCGGTGGTCGTGTCCAGAGAGTCGGAGAGGCTCATCGGCTTCGTTCAGCGCCGGGACCTCACGCTCGCCATCAGTAAGTTGCTTCAACCAGTTTCCCAGAAAGGTTCATCTAAAATGGAACCATCAGAAGCGTATTTCACTTCCTGTTTAGGTGGCTAGCATTCGCAGGACAGCTAATCATTAGCTTACGTGAATCTCTGCCGATGGCGGCGAACTCTGAACTAAATGTTTAATAGGAACAAAGATCTGATCTGACCTGTCAGATAAAATGACTCGTTCTGTCGGCGGCGTCTGGTGACTGGTGGACAGTGTTTGACAGACTTGTGTCCGTCCACAGAAAACGCCCGTCAGAAGCAGGACGGCGTGGTGAGCAGCTCGGTGGTCTACTTCACCGAGGATGCGCCGCAGCTGCCGGCCAGCAACCCGCAGCCGCTGAAGCTGCGGCGCGTCCTGAACCTCAGCCCCTTCACCGTCACCGACCACACGCCCATGGAGACGGTGGTGGACATCTTCCGAAAGCTGGGCCTCCGCCAGTGTCTGGTCACCCGCAGCGGGTAAGAACAGGACGCGGCTTCACGAGCCGGTTTGTCAGTTTTTTCCAAACAATCTGTCATGCCGACGTTTCAGTGTTCACGTGTCCCTCTGCGTCCAATCAGGCGTCTCCTGGGCATCATCACCAAGAAGGACGTTCTGCGGCACATGGCTCAGATGATGAACCAGGATCCAGAGTCCATCATGTTCAACTGAGGAGAGGCCGGCGGTGTAAATACGGAGAAACGGTGCGACGCAACTGTCCCCAACCTGTGAACAGCCCCCCCCGCCCCCCCCCCCAACGCGCTGAAGTGAGTCGAGAGCTTCTTTTCTTCACCGTCATCGTCTGAAAACACGTGCCGTCACATGCTGCCAACAAAGCTGAACGTTTCATCTGCCAAACATGAAGAAGCTCTGCAGAGGCCGACAGTTCCAGCGATGAAGAGGAGGAGCGCGTTTCTGTTAGCTGAGGGACGATTAAAGGTACGAGTGTTTGAGACCGAGCAGGCTCCAAACCATCGTCTGTCGCTTCACGTCTGCGTTTTGGTGAGGACGTGTGGCTGCCATGTTCACATCGGAGCTGCCTGTAATGAAGTTTTGCATCAGCGGCACGTCTGAGCTCGTCAAAGCGTCGAGGAAAATACTCGGTGGACGCGTCTCCCAGCGCGGCCCGCGAGCGACCTCCACCTCCAACGGTTTCTCGGTCAGTTTCGGGCCGAGGGAGCGTTGGGTGCGATGAGCTGCTGTCATCCTGCAGCTGTGCCGAAGCTGAACGCTCCTTCACGACGGAGATGCGAGTCCAGCCGGCAGCTGCAGGACGCAGAGAAGGAAAATCAGACGAAGTGTTGCTGACGTTTCCCCGCCGACCCGCTCATGTAAAAATATCAAGATTGCACAAAAAGTTGGTGGTTATTTATTCAGTTTTTACCTCGTCGGTCATTTCCTGTGTCGTGCTTTTTGTTGTAGAGGAAAATAAGCTGCTAACAGTTGAGGAAACTGGAAGTTAAGAATCAAAAACACTCCACGTGGTTTAACCGCTGCGACGCGTCGAGACGAGCTGTACATACTGAACATTAATGTTTTTAATTTAATTTAATCTCTGTCTGAAACACACTCATGTTTTTTATTGTAAACTCTAAATATTTATCAGATGCATTAATCGTACAGAAAACAGACATTTGCACTTTTTTGCTGAACTTGTTCATGAAGTGATGAAAAATAAACGTTTCAGCTGGTGAAGAAACGCCGTTGGTGTGCATTCAATGATCACAGTGAACGAGTCCAGTCCCAAACTGATCTTTATTGACAGCCCACAGCACCAACAGGAAGTACAGAGTCAGTAAAGGAAGTCCAGTTTTTCACCGTGTCTTTAATGTCTGGTGTGAACTGAACGTCTTAAAAAAACCAAAACACACATTTTAAGAGTGAGACAGTTTGGAAGTGCTGAAATATTTGGCCGTGCTCCAGCAGAGGGCGCTGTTTCCAGTCCAGCTGCATCAAGCTGCCAATCAGTGGTGAATATTTGTGTGAAAGGAGCGCCGAGGTCGCTGCCAGCTACAGCCGTGAAGCGTGCGACTAACGTTAACAGATGCTACAGCTTCCTCTAACACGCTGCTGCTGAAGGTCAGGCTCTAAACACACCTGAAGACTGCTCTGAGGATTGGCCTCCTCCTCCTCCTCCTCCTCCTCCTCCTCCTCCTCCTCCTCCTCATGCTTTGGCCTCCTCCTTGCTGGCTCTCTCCATGTCGGAGTAATACTCCAGAGCCCGTCGCACCGGCTCCAGGATGTGTTGCTGCAGGACAACAGCGCAGCGTTAGCTTCCAGCGTCTTCCAGGCCTCATGTCTAAAATCTGAACATGAGCCCTGAGCGTCACAGAGACTGAGGCACTCCGGTCTCTCGGTTTGTGGACAGCAGTCTGTCCTGAAAGCAGCGGCGGCGCTTACCTCCAGACAGGGAAACAGCTTGGTGAGCTCGGTGAAGAGCGGCAGGAGGACGAAGCGGATGAAGCTGGTCTGAGAGGACGGTTTGGACACTTTGTCTCGGTCCATGAAGGGCGTCACCGGGAGTCCTTTGAGCTTCTCTGTGTCGCTCTGCACAGAAGCAGAACAAACGCAGACTCGTTCAAGGCGCCGTCACTGACCTGAAATGACTTGAAGAATGTGTTTGACAAAATGCATTTTGTGAATTCAGCGTGAAAGAAGCAGCTCGTTTCAGCTGTCAGCGTGAACCAATGAGCTGCGCAGACGCTCCAAGATGATTCACGTTTCCACAGAGTGAAAACGTTGCGCCGCCGCGCCGCCACGCCGCTCCCCCTCACTTCCTGTATGGATGAGTAACGTGAGTGGAAACCTGGTTGAAGAACTCCTGCAGCAGACAGTCCAGCCAGGGCTCGGCCACGGACATCGGTCTCGCCTCGTTGGAGATGTCGCTCACCTTCACCATGATCTTCATCAGCTGGAAGCAGAGTGAGAGTCGGCGGTCAGTCACTTTGTGTGGTTTGTGTTATAGAGCTGATATTACTGAAATCCTTCCTGATCAATCACCTGTTTTCTTTTTCCAGACCCTCTAAAGTTCATCTGTTTCATCTTATTTGTGTTCAGTTTCACACATCTAACTGATGAAGCACCCTTTGTTTGAAAAGTCTGCGCCCCCTGCTGGTCAAACTGAGAACTGACTCGTCTAAACGTCACCGTGAAGCGAGCTGTGGGTGTGTTCCCTCACCACCTCCTTGTGCTCCTTGTTGGTGAAGTCGAACACCGGCTGCGTGACTTTGAACTTGTTGAGAATCTCGTTGTGTCTCGCCATGTCGGTGGCCAGGATACACCTGAAAGAAGTTTGGAGTTATTCAGCCGGACAAGCACAACGTCACCACGGACGAGGCGAAGAGGAGTCGGCCCGAGTCTCACTTGATCATTCCTCCTCGGACGTGTTTGTACTGCTCACAGCTCAGGTTTCTCAGGATGTTGCATTCAGGCTGCAAAGAGAAAGTGAGTTCAAACATGTTTCCAGACGTCTCAACACGCTCACACATTCGGTTTATTCAGAGTCCTCGAACGCATCGCGGCGTTGTACCTTGGACAGGATGCTGAAGGCCACGGCACAGTGGTGGTTCTCCAGCGGGGAGATGTCGTTGTAGCGAAGAGCTAAGTCGGTCTGCGCGTTGATCTGTGCGGCGATCACAAAGAACACAGAGGTTAACGACGGCCGGTCGGCCGGAGGAGAACACGAGAACCCAGACGGACGGAGGCCACCTGGTAGACGTTGTTGTAGCCGGGGTGGTCGAGGTCGTGGCACAGAGCCGAGGTCAACATGATCAGCAGGTCCGTTCGGGACAATTTACTCCTGAGCTCAGTCAGCCAGATCAGCCCGTACATCTGTGGAGCACACACCAGTGAAACCAGCGAAACCAGCGAAACCAGCGAACAGCAGATGTGCAGAAAAGGTTGCACATCATAAAAGTTTCATAGGAAATAATTTGATCTTGAATGTGTTTTTATGGAAAATGTTGTTTTTTCTTTTCAGTGGTCGAAGAACAACTCAGACACCTGCGAATGAAGTAAAAGTACTGCACATCTAAATACCTCACAGGGACAAACTGCTGTGCTAGAGTCAGCTGACTGGGCCCCATTGTCTGATTGGCTGACGTATTAACACTGAATTTGATGGCGGTGGAGCTCATTTGAACACAACCACTTACTGAAAACACGTCAGTTTGTTTTTGTGCTGCTTGTTTTTCAGAGTTACGGCAGCTGCAGTCGGTTCGTGTGATTGTTGCGTTGATGATAAACATGTGATAAATGGTTTCTTTGAAGCTGCTCAGCGTTCAGTTTGTGGCTCGCCGGCGGCCGGCCGCCTCGCTGCGACGCGCCGGGTCAAACTCCCGTTCGTACCATCTGAGTGACGCAGAAGCAGTGCCTGAAGTTGTGGAAGGGGATGCTGTTGTAGTGGCAGTAGACCTCAAACAGGAAGTTCTGCAGGACGTCCAGCTCGATGTGGAACGCCGTCAGGAAGTCCAGGTCGGTGAACATCACCTGGAGGAGCACCAGCATCTCCGCCTCCTCCCACTGCCTGGAAACAGACGGCAAGCAGGTGAGAGCGGGGGGGGGGGGGGGGGCTCTCCGGCTGCTGTCTGGGATACCTGTTTGTACTCACCAGTTGTCGAAAATGGGAGTTTTCAGGTGCTCCCTCACGTCCTCGGTCACCTGCAGTGAGCTACGGCAACACAGAAAAGACAAATGTGCTCTCCACTTGCTCGCTGTTGGTTCTGGATCACCTGTCCTGACTACATCTCTGTCCTCTATCGGGGACCTGCTAAAGGTCTGAGGACCATCATTAATAAATGATCACTGATTGATTTTATGACTGAACAGATGATCAGTGAGCCGAAGGTTCGATTCCTTATGCGTTCACATCAGCTGGACACTCAACATCAAGCAAACCGTAGAAATCAAAGTGTTCGCATCTCATTTCTGGCTGAGAGGAAACAGCAGCGGTGAAAGCAGGCGTCGGGGTCACCTCATGTTCAGGAACTTCCTGCGGACGTGTTGGCGCTCCTCCTCCACGCTCAGCGGAGGCGTTTGGGGATTTGGGGAGAACTTGGCGAGCTGCTGATCGCTGTGGTCCTTGAACAGACCCATCCAGCTCAGGTGCTCCACACTCTGATGGAGAAGAGGACTTTATGGTTACTCATGGAGGCTTTTCATTCGTTCATTCAGAGTTAATTCAGCAGCCCAAACTGTTGCTGAACGCTGTGACGAACCTCCAGCTTCCTCTTGAAAGACTCCACTTGGCTCTTCAGCTCACAGATGACGTCCGGAGTCTGTCCCACGTCTCCGCTGACTTTGCTCTCCAGGTGATGCAGCCTGAAGACGGAGACAGGAAATGGCGGTGAGTCCTTCTCGCCCAGACGTGTCAACAAATGGCCTCCAGGGGACGCACTCACCTGTTCTCCATGCTGTCCAGCTCTGTTAGCATCCCCACACCTGCAAGAGGACATAACACGTCACATCACAGTCGGATCGACCCTTCAAAACGCTCGTTTCAGGACGGGATTCTGTGTTCGCCTGAGCAGCAGGTGAGGCAGGTACTTTCAATTACTGTTCAATTCAAGGAGCTAACGAGGCTTCAGCTGGTGAAAACATCACAAGAAAAAGCACAAACGTCAGAAAAGTAGATTTCCTCCACCCTTCAATCACCTTTGACCAATCAGATTCATTGTGGGACTCTGACTGGTGGGTGGGGGCGGCTGTCTGTCAGCACCTCACGCTTGTTCGCAGGGATTGAGACTCACTCTTTAGGTCCGACGCCACCACCTCCAGACGGTAGCACGAGTCCTCGCTGTTGGCCTCCAGCTGGGGGGAGATGTTTAGCAGGCCGCCGTTCGTGTTGTACATCTTCAGGATGTGGTGAGGCCCCGCCTCCGCCGCCGCCCGGAACAGATCTGTCAGACGAAGAGGTTTCAGGAGGGTTCAGGGCTGTGATGCACTTTCAGGAAACCAGGGTCACTTGTGTGTTTTTAACGGTCAAGGGCCCAGCTGCCACCTTCATCCCTGCCTCACGATGACGAGGACAAAGCCCTTCAACATGAGGACCTGTCAAAGCCACATGGAGGTCCGGCCCTCACACAGGGGCCACGGGGACACGCATGACCGTGAACTGAGCCCACGCTGCTCACAGAACTCCTTCTTAACCCCGTCATGTGAAGGAGCTGAATGTTCAGACGAAGCTGTCGTCGTCACATCGACGGCTCTCTAGCATCATGGCTACGTCTCGTAGAGTCAGCGGGGGGGGGGGACACACACCACAGGACGTCTCTTACCTTTGACGTCTGCAGCAGAGCAGTCGGCTGCAAACTCCGCCTGCTCCAGCCTCCCGTTGACCGTGAAATGAATGATTTTTGTTGTCATCCCAGAGCCAGGTGGGACATGACCCGCTGCACGAAACACAATGAGGCCTCCTGACACTGACACAACCGATCTGTGAGGGCCCACCTGCAGCTGACAGAGAGCCCTCCCCCTCACCCACACACCTCCTCCCCTCCTGCAGGGCCGGCAGGTGTCGCTGTTCTGCCGCTTCCATCACTGCAGGGCTCTACGGCGTCTGCCAAGGGACATGTCATGATTTACGATGGCAAATAATCATTTTGTCGTGTTTAATTACAATGAATGAGCTGTGAGCAGTCAGCTGAGGGCTTCAGGCTTCAGACGGCTTGAGGATTCAATGCCAAATACTTTAAAGTACTACAAGGCGAGTGAGTCACGGCTGGACTGTGATGTGAAGTAACGGGAGTTTGTGGCCGGAGGCAGCTTCGCCACTTCTGACTTTTTTCTGGGAACGACTCGGTCCATCCGGTGAGTGAATCTCTGACCGGTCACTGAATTAATAACTCGTTAATTAACCCGCTAGAAACCGGAGAATAACTGTGGAGCTAACGGTGCTCCGGGTAACTTAGCGAGCTAACTTAGCGAGCTTAGCTAACACTAGCTTAACTGTATTTATGGATAAAGCGCTTGCTAGTAGCGAGCTAGTGTGCTAGCAGCGGAAGCTAACAGCTACTCTGTTTTGACGTTTAACGTTCACCTGCAGAGCGCAGCGCCGCTCCGCTCACTCATCGGCCCGTTAGCTGAACTTTAAGCAGCATTACACATTTATTTCTGCGTGAGGGGTTCGCAAAATGGATTACCAGCAAATATACACCATAAACAGAACCGTTAACTCTGCGTGTAGGCGTGCCGGTTTGCAAACTTCGCCTAATTATCGCTCTTTTCTTTGAATTTCCAGGAGGATGAAGCGCTCTGCTCAACGCGGCTCTCCACAGCCTGATGTCACGGTGCTCACCTCGGCTCATTCGCCAACGTTAGCTGCCTCCTAAACAGAATAACTGGCGTATAAACGGGGCCAAGTGTCCTGCAGCAGGTCCCGGGAACCGTAAGGGCTTTGGTGGACGAAACGTGAGGAGGAAGGCCAGCTGGAAGCCGGCTTGTGCCTTGAATTCCTGCCCCGGGCTGCAGCCATGGAGGAGGAGGCGAGCATGGAGTATTTGCTGGAGCAGGTGATGCAGAAGGACCTGGGGAAGAGGCTCCAGGTGGGCCAGGAGGTCATCGAGCTCATCCTGGACGAGGAGAAGTCCCCTGAGCTGGAGCAGGACCAGACCACGCTGGACCGGGTGGTGGACGCGGTGGCCAGCTCCTGGGTCAACTCCAGCAACTTCAAGGTGAGCCCGGTTTGACGGCTCGGAGGAGAGACACCTCTAAGGTGGGACACAAATACTGTGTCTATGCTTTTTGTCAAAGGACGGGTGTTTTTTGTGCAGAATATCAAACATGTCGTGCGTTTACCACCACATCACCACATGAATCTGGTTATATGTTGTTATTGTGGCTAAATCATCATTCGTGCAGCGTTTGGTTGAGGCTCAGTCTTCAGGCTGCTGCAGGACGAGCTTCAAACCAGGCGATCCCGATCCCTGCAGGTCTCAGGGACACGGTGTCCTCAGGGAGAGCTTCGTCCACACAGAGGTCGTCCTCGCCCGCCGTTGACAGGCTGGATGATGGAGGAATGGTGCTGCAGGGTCTGCATGTCGTCCGTTAATGTTAGCCTGCAGTTTATGCAGATATGAGACTGCTGCGAGGTCCATTTAGTGCCTGCTCTGGAGCTTTTCAACAGATTAAGAATGAACTTTCAGTCTCGACTTTTGAGCCAACAAGTGCGAAGAAGTTGAAACTGCACAGATAAAAATGGAAGTTTGATGCTGTAGAAAGCTCCAGGACAGCGACTGAATGGAGCTCGTGTTCACATTGTTTTGTCCTCTTTAAGC
Source organism: Chaetodon trifascialis (assembly GCF_039877785.1). NCBI lineage: Eukaryota > Metazoa > Chordata > Actinopteri > Chaetodontiformes > Chaetodontidae > Chaetodon > Chaetodon trifascialis. The sequence continues at coordinate 14,343,644 of NC_092079.1, read as the reverse complement.
TGAGATGCATGAGGCGTAGGCGGCTCTGAAATGCCAGATTTGTCTATGGAGTGTGGCGTGACGCTCAGTTTTCACGCACAAAGAATGAAGCAGACACACATACCGATGCAGCCAATCACATCGCCGCTTCCTGCGCAGCGTCCTCCTGTAATGAGGACGAGGCTCCCAGGCGAGTGCGGCGGCGGCTGCAAGCTTAATTTATCGCCACCATTAGCCCAGTTTCCTTCCCTGTGTGGCCGAGCCAGCAGAGCTGTCCTGATGTGTGTGTGTGTGTGTGTGTGTGTGTGTGTGTGTGTGGGAGGGGGTGAAAGACGGAGGGGAGCTGCTTCCTGTGCTGTCGCTTTAATGGCTCTTGTTAACTGACCGTGGATCAGCGAGCAGACTGGTCAGTCAGCGGCTGAATGGCAGCGATGGTCAAAGTCAGCATTCACACCTGTTTATTCACCTGCAGGGATGAAATTAACGCCGATGCAACACTAAAGATCAGTGATTGACAGTATTGATTGGCAGGTGGAGGAAGTCCCGGTAACAGCAGCCTGACCCACATCCATCACCTTCAACTGGTCATTCAGTGACTGGTGCTCGCAGTTGGACTCTGGGTGCAGTGAGGCTGACCGTCCAGCAGGTGGAGCCTCCGCTAACTTGTTGTCATTATTAATGCTTCACTCATTGTCTCTGAGGATCAGAGAGTTTCCAAAAATTGCACCAGAGTCTGAGCCTGCAGCTCAGGTGGTGCGTCTGTGTTGATTCTGGTGTTAGCAGGGAGGCTCTCGCTAGGCGCTCATTGAGCCTCCCAAACACCCCAAGACAAGGAAAGCTGTTTCACTGCGCGCTGCAGGATCTCTGTAAAGTCTGCAGACCGTCTTCAGTCGCGGTTCAGCGTCACTCTGTGTGTTTTCACCTCAGTGAAGGACAGAGGAGGTGATTTCATGATCACCTAACGACACAAAACACGTCTGTTTTCACTGCTTTCTGTCGCTTTGAAGGAAAAATGCTGCTTTAGTACAATTACCCATAATGCTTTGCAGCCCAGCCTGAGCTCCATTGGTCTGGTCCTTCCCCTGTGTCGTAGTTGATCTGGATCTTTTCTCTGGGGCGCTCTCTGATGTCTTTCTGTGTCTCAGGTGGTTTTGCTGGGGATGGACATCCTGTCGGCTCTGGTCAGCAGACTGCAGGACAGGTTCAGGACGCAGGTGGGAACAGGTGAGCTGCTTCTCATGATGAAAGGCTTTAAAGGTTTTAATGGTCAGAAGGAGAATGAGCTCCACACGGACAATGAAGTAGAAACACAATTGACATTTATTGTTAATAAATCTCCATAAAATATATTTTATAGTTTTTCTTTGACTTCAGCTGAAATTAAAATGTTTATATTTGAGTTGTAGTTAATCATAAATATCTGTATTATTTATTATTTCTATATTATTATTAATTATTTTCCTGTGACGTCGTGTTTGTTATTCCCTGTTCGCTCTGAGCGTGACGCTGTGACGCCTTCCTGCTTCCAAACGTCTCCGTCACTTTGGTCCTCTCTGTCCCCTCAGTCCTGCCGAGCCTCATCGACCGGCTGGGAGACGCCAAGGACCAAGTCCGAGACCAGGACCAAGCGCTTCTCCTGAAGATCATGGACCAGGCGGCGAACCCTCAGGTGCTTTGTCGCCGTGCGACACTTTGCTCCTTTTCGTCTGACGCCTTGACGGACGTTTAATGCTCATCCACGACGTCTGTGATGTCTTTCAGTACGTGTGGGAGCGCATGATGGGAGGCTTCAAGCATAAGAACAACAGGACCAGAGAAGGACTCTGTCTCTGTCTCGTCTCCACCCTGAATGTGTGAGTGGTGCTGCGATATCTCGTCCAGGTGATGCTGAATGAGACGTCTTTCTGTCTGGAAGCTTCAGGTTCTGTCTTTTGTGTTTCAGGTTTGGGTCTCAGAGTCTGACGCTCAGTAAAATCGTCCCTCACATCTGTAACCTCCTCGGAGACCCCACCAGTCAGGTACAGGTCCCGCCTCCCGCCTGGACAGAGGTCTGTGGACGGGGGCTGACAGCAGTGTTATTGGTCTGTGACTGCCCCCTGCTGGTGGGACACGTGCAGCACAGCTCAGACCTCCCAGCAGGAGCTATTTTCCTCTTGTTTCCCCGTTTGCTGTGTGAGTCTTTACGTCCTGCTAGACGAGACCTTTAGCCGTCGTCTCCTGATTGGCCGCAGACGTCTGTCATCGCCGGAATCACACTTCCTGCTGTGGACAGGAAGCCGTGCCCACGACCTTCCCTTCCTGAAGCCAAACGCTCGTCCTGTAGTGGACGAGAGCCTGCCTCACTTTCAGTTTGATCTTTAAACGACGGCGTGAGCGCAGACGTGGAGTGACGTGGTGAATGAGGCGGCGCTGAGCTACGTCTCTGCTGTCGTAGTGACGAGTTGATGTGTAGAAACAGGAAGTGGCGTGTAGAATGAATGAATGAATGAATGAGCGTCAGCTGTGTTCAGGGCCTGATGCTCCACCTGAATGTGTGCCCACCTGCAGGTGCGAGACGGAGCCATGAACTGCCTCATCGAGATCTACCGCCACGTCGGGGAGCGAGTGCGGATGGACCTGGGAAAGAAGGGTCTGCCTCAGTCACGGTGCGTTCAAGCGCTCTCTGAAAAGTCCTCTGCTGCAGATTGTTGTCTTCATCCTGAACGTTTGTGTTGTCTGTCCCCTCTCTGTCCAGGTTGAACGTCATCTTCAGTAAATTTGATGAAGTCCAGAGGTCAGGCAGTATGGTCCTCTCACCTGTGTCAGGTAAGCTCTGCCCTCTTTGTTCTGTGGGGGGGGGGCTGTTAGCTGTGTGTGTATGTGGCGCCTGTGCTGTTTTCAGGTCGTCATGGCAGCGTGGTTTTGTTTTTGGTGGTGTTGTCGTTAGCGGCCTGCAGACACTAGCGTGTGACGGCGATGACACCGTCCACGACTGACTGAGAGGAGGACGATGTCGGTCCTCTGTTAACGATCACATAATGACTCGTGCTCGCTCGCCGTCGGCCATTTATTGATCGTCTGTGCTGCTGATTTGACCTGAAAGAGTGCTTTTAAAGTGTGAGCGTGATGTTCAGAGCAGCAGCAGCATCAGGAGGCTGGTCAGCGTTGATTCTTCATCCGTTGACGGTGTGGACCTGTGACAGATGAAAGGTGCTGCTAACTTCTGCTGAACAGGATGTTAAAACAGCGCCTGTAATGGCTCTTGGCTCGTTTGTTTATGCCTTTCGGTCGTCTTTGTTCCAGGCCAGAAATCTGAAAACCTTGTGGCGTTTGAAACACGACCCGGCCGAACGTCTTTGTCCTCCAGTCACAGTGAGCGTGTTGGAGCTGGGAGCTCCTCGTCGGGTGTGTCCGCCGTCTTTCAGTCCCTGTGCAACCTGAGCCGGGCTCTTTGTGTTCCCGGGGGCGAGGAGCTTCCAGCCGCTCCGCTGCAGGACGTGAGCCTGCAGAAGTGGGACAGGACGGCGGTACGTGTCCTCTCTGGTCCTCAGCAGCAAAAGTGGACTGTGCAGCGCGGCTCCTCCTTCCTGTTCCATCACTTCCTGTCACATTTCAAACTGATCTGAGGTCAGAAGACGAAGAAGACCTTTGTTTGAAGATGTGTTTTTAATGAACGATAGCAGTCAACGCTACGCTCACTCACACGCTGCATTTCCTGTGACTGCTTCATAATAAAAGCCAACGTGTGTTTCACCAGCAAAGTGCTTTTAATGTGAAGCTGCAGCAGCAGGAAATGCTGTATTTTTTACCAAAACCATGAATATTACAATACTTTCAGTCACCATTCAGCGGCAGACAGCCACTTTTATTAAAACTGCTCTTTTTCGCAATGAAAGCACTGAAGTGATTCACAGGTTAAAAGCTTTTAATGTGAAGCAGCAGCAGGAAGTGCTCATGTTGCATTAGTAGCTTAAAATCAGTGGCCCGGCTGCAGCTCACTGCACAGGAGTGCGTGAAGGTCACATGGTCTGATTGCTGATGGGGATTGGTCGAGGCTACCTGCCTGAGTGTCGATGGAGAAAGCCGACTGTTTCACATCAGCTTCGGTTCACCAGCGGTCACTTCAAACAAGTATGGACGTTCAGAGGAGAGCATGACAAGGTGAAACTACAGTAAGACACAGCGAGACAGACAGGAAGACAAAGAGACAGACGGCAAAACGTGGACATCTGAGACAAGGAAAGAAGCAGCCAAACAAAAGCAGGAACAAACAGACTGAGCCTCCACTCGGCAGCCCAGGGCTCTTATTTTGTAGGAGTGGTGTCAGCTGTCGTCCCCACAGTCACAAGACCAGGTTGGAGGGGAAGGGAGGAGGCAGGCAGCAGCGCTTCAGCTCTGGGACGGTGTCAGGACGCCGCTGTCTCTCCTCTAGGAGGTCCACAGGGGAGGGTACCGTCTCACAAAGCCGGGCCGGGTCTCTGCAGGTAAACGTCTCCAACGAGCAGCACTTCCTTTTTCACCTGGAGCTCCAGGCCTCTCTGAAAGCCTGCATGGAGACCTGTCTGTCTGTCTGTCTGTCTGTCTGTCTGTCTGTCTGTCTGTCTGTCTGTCTGTCTGTCTCTCTGTCTGTCTGTCTGTCTGTCTGTCTGAAGCCTCCATAATTGCACTGGTATCATAATTCGGAGCTGAAAGCCTCCAGTGACTGAAGCTCAGTGATGTGAATAATCCTGCTGTTCTGTTCTGTTCTGCTCTGTTCTGTTCTGCTCTGCTCTGTTCTGTTCTGCTCTGTTCTGCTCTGCTCTGTTCTGCTCTGTTCTGCTCTGTTCTGTTCTGCTCTGCTCTGTTCTGCTCTGTTCTGTTCTGCTCTGTTCTGTTCTGCTCTGCTCTGTTCTGCTCTGCTCTGCTCTGTTCTGCTCTGTTCTGCTCTGTTCTGCTCTGTTCTGCTCTGTTCTGCTCTGCTCTGTTCTGCTCTGTTCTGCTCTGTTCTGCTCTGTTCTGCTCTGCTCTGTTCTGCTCTGTTCTGCTCTGTTCTGCTCTGCTCTGTTCTGCTCTGCTCTGTTCTGCTCTGTTCTGCTCTGTTCTGCTCTGCTCTGTTCTGCTCTGCTCTGCTCTGTTCTGCTCTGTTCTGTTCTGCTCTGTTCTGCTCTGTTCTGTTCTGCTCTGTTCTGCTCTGTTCTGTTCTGCTCTGTTCTGTTCTGTTCTGCTCTGTTCTGCTCTGTTCTGTTCTGCTCTGCGACGTTTGACCGTTGCTGCTGAAATAACTTGGCTTGTTTTTGGGGAAATGTTTGTTATATTTGAGGAACACAGTTTGAGGAACACGCTTTGAGCCTTCGTGCTTTTCAGTGACGGTCCGTCACTTTCAGCTGATTCACTTTGATCGGGGACGTTTGAGTACGTCTGTCTCAGCTGAAAGCTGGTGGAAAAGCTGTTTTACGCTGATGTTCTTTCAGAAGAAAAGACTGAAGAGGTTTGTCACTGCTCCTGAGCGTGAGGACAGAGACGTCTCTTGGATCCCGTCCACTGAAGCTCAAACAGCAGATTAATTGATTTGAGCTGCATTCCTGGTGCAGTGGGACGCCGTGGAGGCCGATTCAGGGGGACTGTGTCCTCGTCTCATCCAGCGCTGCACGGCCACAACCGTCCAGGTGACACGAGGTCACATGACATGTCCCGTCGGTGGCTTTGGGTCCGTCTCTGCGGGGTTTCATAAACAGGGACCTGGCCGTGCGTCAGCCAGCCTCAGGAGGTCCTGCGGGGAGGCGCTGAGAGACGAGGACGGGGACCCGCTGCCAGCAGGACTCGGGTTGCACAGTCGGACACCTCGTGAATAATGAAGACGGTGCGGGGACAGAGAGACGGGGCAGCGTGCTCAGAGGACACGACAGGAAAGCTGCTCTCTAAACAGGAAGAGGGTCAGTCCAACAGGAAGAGGGTCTGTCCAACAGGAAGACGGACTGACTGACCCCGAAACAGTCAACTAAAACAAGACACGTCTCGACGTGAGCCGACTGAACTCCAGACAAACTCTGCTCTCCCACGCTCCCTCCCTTCAGTGACGCATCACCTCTCCGCCGTCATTTTGTGAATTTGCACCGCGGGGATCAGCTGTCAGACTCCATCAGACTGCGAGCTCCCAAAGACTTTGAGAGGCTGCCAGGAGGAAAGCTTGTGACCCGGCGTCCAGAGGAGGGCCGCAATTAGTCCCAATTAGATTCTGTGGTGGTGTAAATCTGTGGTGGCGTAAATCTCGCCTCGGCTGCTTTTAGTTTGAAATCTCTTGAATTCAGGTGTTTGCTTCCTGTTGTCTTTGACATTTCTGCTCCGTCAGTTTCCGGATGGATCGACGGACTGTTTCAGCTCAAAGCGTGCTGTGAAATGGCTGCGCCTGTGAGGGGAAGCACTGAAACAGTGGTGTAACAGCGCCATCCTGTGGAGGGAGGCGTGACGTCCAGCTGACTGAGAGCGTGAAATGTGAGTCTTCCTGGTGTTCAGCCTCGAAGCTGCTGCTGATGATGATGATGATGATGGTCGCTGCTGGAGGCCGTGAAGGTGCACTGAAAGGCCTCAGAGACAGTCAGTGTTTCTGTCACACCTCCAGCTGCTCCAGCTGTGGCCAATCACAAAGAGTCAGACTGCGAGCTGTCAGACGCTGAAGATGGCCGTGATGTTTAATTGATTTCTGATTGGTTCTCTGGTCATTGGAGGGCTCGCTGATGGTGAAAACGAGCTGCTCCTCCTCTGAAGCTCCACCAGCAGCGACCTCGCTGCCACAGAGACACTCCAGCTGCTGCAGGCTGACGGAGGAGCTCGGGTGGAGGCTTGGCGGCTGACGTCAGTGCTGTCAGAGGAGCCGCCTCCTCCTGAGTCATGATGACCGGAGCTGTCACTCATCCCTGACTCCACCCTCCAGCTCCGCCTCCAGAGCCAGCACTGGGTTTGTCCCCTGACCGACCTCTCCCCTCTCCTCCCTGCTCCTCCCTTCTCCTCCCATTGGTCGGCTTCGGCAGCCTCACCCCTCCCTCTTCCTCCGTCCCTCGGCCTCCTCTCTGCGTCCCCTCCCTTCCTCTTCCTCCATCCTGGTCCCGACACTGTGTGTTCCCTGAAGTGAAGTAGAGGACGAAGAAGACGGAGACGGTGTTGAAGCACATGTTTCCTGACGGGGGAGGGGTGGGGGCTAGCGGTCGGACTCCCTTCCTTCCTCCCCTCTCCTCTGTCCTCAGCAGAGGAGGACCACCTGACCGTCTGTCCGTCCGTCTGCCGGCATGCTGAGGAAACTGGTCTGCAGGCGGATCTGCTCCTGTAAGCTGCTGCTCGTCCTCTGGATGCAGGGGAGCTGTGATGAATGCAGGAGGAGGAGGAGGAGGAGGAGGAGGAGGAGCGGGGATGCCTGCTGTGACGGCGGCGTCTCCAGTGTGAGCACAGCAGGATGATTTGTTGGCCTGCTGGCGGCTGGTGGTCTTTCTGTGGGCTCAGTCCAGTCTGGACCGGCTGCTGTGCGGAAACAGAGGAGTAGCTTTCTGTCATGTTTGTCGTGGTGATGAAGAGCGAACTCTGCTGCTGATTTGTGGATACCTGATGACGAGCGAAGCTGTCCAGGTTCCATCTGATCTGAGTGGCTGATCTGTGGCCTGTTCAGGCTCCCGTAGTTCTGTTTGTGTTGTAAATGGTGAGGCGTGTTGAAGTCTGTGACTTGCTGAAGGGCAGCAGGCGTCAGTGTTAGAGACAGAATGTGGACGAGAGGACCAGACTGACAAAACGTCCAAAAAATGGACGGACATCATCAGCAGAGTGTGACGGAGCAGCAGGTTGGACAGAGATGTGGACGTTTTGTGTTGCACAGGTCGCTGCTGAAGTTAGCATGCTAACCAGCTAGCTGATGAGAACCTCATGTTTATGTGGTGAATATGAAGCCACAGCTGGTTAGCTTAGCTTAGCTTAGCTTAGCATAAACAGTGGAAACAGCCTGTTTGTGTGCGGGCTATTTGTTGGCTGGGATCAGTGTACTTCCTGAAGTCACTGTGTTCCCCAGAACATCCAAATATTCCTCGCAGACACAGACGCACTCAGACTTATGTTGATGTGTAAAAGGTGACAGGTGTGTTTCCCTGACCGCGCGCACACACACACGCACACACACACGCACACACACACGCACGCACACACACACACACACACACACACACACACACACACACACACACACACACACAGAGTCACCTTGATATTGTTGCATGGTGCTTTAGTCGTGCAAGGTGGAAAAACTGCAGCCTGATGACAACATGACTGATGTGCCCTGCTCTGTGTGTGTGTGTGTGTGTGTGTGTGTGTGTGTGTGTGTGTGTGTGTGTGTGTGTGTGTGTGTGTGAAGTCTGAATAATGAAAGAGGATTGATTGCTGGCCGTGCAGACTCCTGCGCTCGGGGGAACTCACGTGGCGCTCGGTTGTCCACCTCAGAAGAAGAAGGTTTCCACAGGCCTCGGCCTCTCATGGTCAAAGCTCAGACCACAAGAGGTCGAGGTCAACGTGTCCGTCAGGAAAATGCTGAGCGGTCAGCTGCTGGTTGGACCGTCCTGCGCTCACGCTGACCTTCTTACTGGGAACACTGGGCTAATTGTTGGGTTCCTGTCGGAGCATTGTGTCTCTGAGCCTCCTGGCCGTCGTCAGCTTGTTATGTTGGTGATGCAGGAATGTGAGCGATGTCCTCTCAGCGAGGACAGAATGCACAATGTCAGAGCCGGCCGCCTCAGCGGGGACGTCATGTGACCTGTCACTCTGTCTCTCTTTTCCGCTCTTCCTCCTCCAGACAAAAACTTTGAGGACGATGACTCGGTGGACGGCGGCCGCTCCTCGTCCTCGTCCAAAGGAGCTTCGCTGTCCGGGAGGAAGGTGGTGAGCATGGGTTCATTTCGACGTCCCGCCTCCGCCTCCGCCTCCAGCACCAAGTCAGGTCAGAGCGGACGCCACGTCCACACGTCTTTCATCACTTCACAGCAGCTTAGACTGAATGACTGAGTGTTGGCGTGAACGGATGAATGTGATGAAGTCATGAAATAGAGGACGAGTTTGTCCACAGAGGACTGATGGAGCGCTTGTCTGCAGGGAGGGACGGGTGCGGTGCTGGAGCTGTGGATGAGGAGGACTTCATCCAGGCCTTTGAGGACGTCCCCACGGTCCAGGTTTGCAGCCTCGTCTTTAATCAGTGAAATGTTTGGATGATTTTGAACTTTGTTCGCGTTCATGCTCATGTTGTTCTTCATCCTTTCTCCTCATCCTCACTCCTCTCCTGCCCTCCACCAGATCTACTCCAACAGGGAGGTGGAGGAGGCCATGACGAAGATTCGAGACGTGCTGTCGGACGATAAGAGGGACTGGGAGCTCAGAGTGGCGGCTGTAAGACGTCCTGTCGTCCTCTCCGTCGTCTCGCTCCGGTCGGGTGAAACCGCCTCCGCTGATCGCTCTTCCTCCTCTTTTCCTCTTCCTCCAGCTGAAGAAGGTGCGTTCGCTGCTCCTGGCTGGGGCGGCCGAGTTCGACGGCTTCCCGCAGCAGCTGCGGCTCATGGAGGCGGCGTTCAAGCTGTCCGCCAAAGACCTGCGCTCTCAGGTGGTGAGGGAGGCCTGCATCACGCTGGGGTAAGGCCGCCGCTCCGGTCCGTGTCAGCGGGCTCGCCGCTCGGACGCTCACGCTCCCTCTCCCCTCCCCCCGCAGACACCTGTCGTCCACGCTCGGCAGCCGCTTCGACCACGCGGCGGAGGCCACCATGCCAATCCTCCTCAACCTGGTCCCCAACACCGCCAAAGTGATGGCCACCTCCGGCGTGGCCGCCATCCGCCTCATCCTCAGAGTAGGTGTCAGAAAGCGAGCGCGCAGTGTTTGAGAGCGTGGCGTGTTCTGACCGCAGCTCGTTGTTTTGCAGCACACGCACTTCCCTCGACTCATCCCCATCATCACCAGCAGCTGCTCCTCCAAGTCTGTGGCCGTGAGGAGGTGAGCGACGGCCCCGCCTCCATGTTTCACCTTTATTTGACTTTTGACTTTATTGAACTGATTCAGTTTGACGTTGAACCCAACAGGAAAACGTGTTCTTCTTCTCTTGTTCAGGCGCTGCTTTGAGTTCTTGGAGCTGCTCCTGCAGGAGTGGCAGACGAGCTCTCTGGAGAGGTGAGCAAACAGGTGTTCAGGTGTTCAGCAGACAGCCGTTGGCAGTCGCACGTCTTTAAACGCCAGGAAATGTGACACCGGCCGGGTCAAGGTCCGTGTCAGCAGTTTCCATGGCGACGCCAGGGGGAACTCTAAAAGCCTCGTTGTGTTTCCTCCCCGCCGCCGGGGAGCAACCCGAGCCGACCCCCCCGCACCAGGGGAGCGCTCCGGTTCCCATCGATCAGCCAGTCGGTGCTCGCGAGACTCCGGCTCTGATCGGAAACGTCCCCCGAGAACAAATTAGGGTCAGTTATCAGAAACAAGCAGCTTTGTCTCCATCAGACGGAAGCCGAGAAGAGGAAGGAGTATTGATCTGGTATCGATGCTGAAGCTGCAGACAGCCGAGCTCAGGCTTCAGCACTGTGATGCTAACGCTAACGCTCACGTCGCACAGCGCGGACGGTCCACATGCAGCCATTCAGCGTGAGGGCATAAAGCAGCACTTTGTCCATGAACTTTGTCCTTTTGTCCCCCTGCAGACATGCAGCAGTTCTGACGGAGACGATAAAGAAGGGGATCCATGACGCAGACGCCGAGGCCCGCTCTGTGGCCAGGAAGTAAGTCACACCTGGTCCAGGACGCCATCAGTCTCTCTCTGATGTCACAGTTTGTCGTAGCTCCAGAGACGTCCTGACGGCTGCTTTTTGGTCCTCTGGCTTGCCGTTGCAGGTGTTACTGGAGCTTCCACGGGCACTTCCGTCGGGAGGCGGAGCAGCTGTTCCAGGGCCTGGAGTCGTCCTATCAGAAGGCGCTGCAGGCTCACCTGAGGAGCGGAGACAGCCTGATGTCGCTGCCGGCCTCGGACCGCTCCTCCTCGTCCTCTCAGGAGAGCCTCAAGTGAGACACGTCCTCCTGTCCGATCACTCACTGATCGTCAGTCAGAAGGCTTTGACAGGTTGTGTCGTCTGATCGGCTGTTTGTACTGCAGAAGAAGAAGAAGGTGTCTCCTCACGGAGCATCACTTCTTCTTCTGCAGTGGTCTGACGGTTGTCTGACTGCAGGCTCGGCGCCACCTGCTGTTCACCTCCATGAGCAAAACGAGCGCCCGTTTGCTTCTTCTTCTGTTGTTTTTCCTGAAACGTGGTTAAAGTTTGTGAAACGTCTGGAGGGAAACGCAGCGACGGTCGAGATGATGACCAGCTGTTTTCTTCTGTTTCTTCGAGCGAAATGTTTGACGGATCTTCTTCTGTTGTTTTTGTCTCTTCAGTCGGCCGCTGTCGGTGAAGAACACCTTCGGAAGCAGCGCGAGCAGACGTAAGCAGACGTTTTCTGTCCTTTGCTTCGTTTGTGTCCTGGCGTGAGCGCCGTGCGGAGGTGAAAAGTAGACGTTAGTGGTCATGTGGTCAGACGGCGGCGTGCCTCACACTCTGTTTGACCTCCTGCAGCCAAAGCCGCCCACGCCAGGACGCCGACCGCCGCCTCCTCTCCGGGCTCCCTGCAGCGCTCCCGCAGCGACGTGGACGTCAACGCGGCCGCCACTGCCACCGCCCGCACCCGGATGCCCGCTGTGCCCTCTGCGGCGGCGGCGGCGGCTTCGCCCTTCAGCTCGGCCTCAGCGCTTCCTCCCGGATCGTACGCGTCACTGGGTAAGAAAGACGTCAGCGTGGACGCGTCGCCGTCAGTTTGAACCACGAGACATGAATTGACTTGATCAAAAGCTGAAGGAGGGAGAAAGAAGCTTCCACTTCCTGTTCTGTCTGCTCAGAGCTGAGACGGTGGGGACAGACTTCCTGTCCTCACGTTGAAGCTCTGGACAGACAGCAGGGCGCTTCTCTCTCCACACTCATATTTCTGGCGTTCCCTCAGTGCTGCTCTGATCACATGACTCGCTCTCGGTCTCAGTCAGATTTGCTGTGTCCCACCTGTCCCCCCACCCGCTGTCCTCTTTGTCAAACATATCTGAAGCCTAACCTGTTGACCCCTGACCCTTGTTGTGTCTCTCCTGGGCCCGCCCGCCGTCAGACGGCTCGTGGTGTGTTAATGCGGACGGTAAGCTGTGTGTGCGTCTCCACGTGGGACAGGCGTGTGTCCCCCGTCCCCCCTGTCGTGGTGGTGATGTCTGTGCATGGACTGTCTACGCATGAAACGTCTCTGATGTGTCCAAATCGAGCTGCTGCTGTGTTTCAGTCTTACTTTAACCCGTCAGTCAGCTTTAGTGTCCAGGCGTCTCCCAGGTGTGTCAGTGACCAATCAGGAGTCAGACCCATGTGTGACATCACAGTGAGCCCCCGCCCTTTTTCATCCGGTTATTTAATGATCTTATTATTTTAGCTGAGTCTTTGTTGTCTTCCTCTTCCTGTCTGGACACAGTTCGAGTCCAAACTGACGTGTTTTTGAGTCATGTGACTTCACAAAGGTCGTCTTTTTGTCTCGTGTTGATGAAGATGAGTCTCGGGATGAAGGACCTGTGTCTCTGTGTCTCTCTGTTTCATGTCTTCTGTGTGTCTCTGCATGTCGACTTGACTGTTGTATGATTTAGCTTTGCTGCGAGTGTGAACGTGTCCATTATTCCTCATTTCTGTCCCTCGCTCTCGTCCTCTCTGCGTCTCAGGTCGAGTCCGGACCAGGAGGACGAGTTCAGGAAGCGGCCCGTCTGTGACGGACAGCCGGGGGAGAAGCCGAGGGAAGGTCGTCTCGCAGTCTCAGCGTGAGGAGCTTCTGACTTTATCCTCATGTTTAAACTCTGCGTGTGAAGGAAAACGCTGCCCTGTCACATGACCTGTCACACGCCCTGTCACATGACCTGTCACATGACCTGTCACATGACCTGTCACATGACCTGTCACACGCCCTGTCACATGACCTGTCACATGACACTCACTGTCTGATGTTCACATGTTCGTCACCTTCACTGAAACCTTCTCATGTGTTCCAGCCGGCAGTCGCTCAGGTTCTCCCGGCAGACTGTTGAGCTCCACCTACGGCAGGGTCCCGAGGCCGACCATGGGCGCCGCCGCCGCCACCGCCGGCAGCAGCAGCGCCTCCACCGGCCTGACCGACGCCAGCCGACCCCGAGGTCACCGCAGCCAGGGCTGCAGCCGGGAGAGCAGCCCCACCAGGTCGAGCACAGGTAAGGAGGAGATGATGTGAATCCAAGAGGAGGCTGGAGAACCGGACAGAAAGTACTCAAAGTACCCAAAGTACCCAAAGTACCCAAAGTACCCAAAGTACCCAAAGTAAACCCTGATTCACAGCAGAAACCTCGGACTGCAGCAGCTGGAGCTCACGCTCCTGCACCGACTTCGACCGTTCAAACCAAATAGAACACATCTCAGTCAGGACCAGTTTGGGTTCAGCTTGTTTACATCCAGACTTTCAGAAATCCAGATAAACAGCTGATAGAAGCTGGAGGTCAATCAGAGATGTGAACAGCTCAGAGCTGCTCTTCTTCCTCGTCCTCGTCCTCGTACTAATACTTCTCTCCTGCCTCACTAACCACCTGTGCAGGTGTGTCCGGCTGAATGTGCTACGAGCTAAACTCTCCCTGCACTGCTGTCTGTCTCTCTGTCTCTCTGTCTCTCTGTCTCTCTGTCTCTCTGCCTGTCTCCGCCTGTCTCTGTCTCTGTCTCTCTCTCTGCCTGTCTCTCTGCCTGTCTCCGCCTGTCTCTGTCTCTGTCTCTCTCTCTGCCTGTCTCTGTCTGTCTCTCCGCCTGTCTCTCCGCCTGCCGCGCCCTCCAGCCCGCAGCCGAATCCCCCGGCCGAGCATGAGTCAGGGCTGCAGCCGTGAAACCAGTCGCGAGAGCAGCCGTGACACCAGCCCCGCCAGGGGTTTCTCCCCCCTGGGTGAGTACGGCGCCTCCCTCCTTTGCACTCACACAGCTTTGAGCGTCACATGGTGGCTAACGGTGGTGACCTGAGGGTCCTGTGAAGGTCGGGACGTGGACAGGACGGCTGCAGACTCAGGCGTCTCTGATGTCCTCCCCTCTTGGTCTGCACACGTCACTGCTCCTCCTGTTCTTCTTTGCATGCTCTGTGTTCAGACGTCTCCTGTCTCTTCTGTGTCCTCATGAAGTCCACGCAGAGACGTAAAGCCTGCAGCTGAGACTCACACCGTCGTTCTTATGACAGACGTTGTTCATCAGTCAGTGTTTGTGTGACCTGTGACCTCCTGCTGTCCTCTAACTTTACGTCCTCCTCCAGCGACGCGTCGACACTCCCGCTCCACCAGCGCCTTGTCCTCTGCGGACTGCTACTCAGGTGACCGGCAAGGTCTTCGCAGGAAGTAGCCTTCCTCAGTCAGACGGGCGAAACGTCGTCTGACCGAGTGAACCTGCCGAGCGAAGCCCGTCCCTGCATGGCCGCTGTCCACCTCTGGACTCTGTCTCCAGTGGACGGAGTGGGAAACGAGCAGCAGCCAGAGACGCTGAGCCTCAGCGGCGGCGCTCCGTCAGCGGCGCTCCGTCAGTGGCCGCTCAGCGTTGGTGGTTTACTGCGCCTCCTTTAGCACGAAGCTCTGTCAACACAACCACTTCCTGTTTCTGTTTCAAAATAAAAGCCCTGCAGTGTTTTGAGCGTTAGAAGAGGAGAAGTTTCCCACTTTGGCTCACGTGGAGCAGCTCACTGACCCGCCTCCTGTCGGAGGAAAGTCACATTCAGGCTGTTTGAGCTTTGATTTCGCAGCTTCATGACGATCACTTTGTGCTCTGCGACGTTCGTCTGTTAGTTTTGGTGTTTCGTGCTGATCCGCTGCACCTTTTTGTCCTTTGGTTTGTGTTGATCCTCATTGGCTCTCTGCTCGCTGCTTTGGGTTGGCTCTGGTGTGTTTTCGGATGCGATCGATGAGAAACCTGAACAATGAAAATCCATCTCCCAGTCTGAACTGGTTCTGGTCCCAGAATCCACGTAAACCAGGACCACGGCGCTCCTCTCGCCTCCAGCTGCTTTCCTTCTGTTATCATCTGTGACACACAGCAGGCGTTTCAGTGCGAGCGTGAGGAGTGTGTGCTCCTCTCACTGACCTCTCCTTCGCCTCCTCTTTTCCAGACCGACTGTCCCATCAGGCTCGAATCTCGGCCTCCGTCAACGCCATGAGAATCCTCAACACCGGCACCGACGTCGAGGCCGCCGTCGCCGACGCTCTGGTGAGAACACAAGTGGAAAAATCTGCATGCAAAGAAATAAAAATAAATCTTTGTATGGAGACGTCCGGAACAAGTCTGGTGACGTTCTGTCTCCAGAATGTCCAATAGGTAGGTCAGAGTAGGAACCAATGAGCTGTGAGCTGAGGAGACAGGAGGTTTGGCCTTTTTCTGGGATTTGTTGATTCAGAGACGAAGAAAGATGCAGATTTGATGATGTCCTGCAGTAACGTCCTCTGTGCTCTCTCTTCCTGGACGCTGTTCCAGCTCTTAGGGGACTCGAGGAGTAAGGTACAGAGAGCCGAGAGTCGCTGCATGCAGAGCATGAGCGTGAGCACGTCCTCGCAAAGACGTCCAGCTGCTCTCACTTTAACTTTTCTGCTGTCTGTCTCACCGTGACGCCTGCTAACGTCTGCCTGACGCTCAGGCCTCGTGTCCACACGCTGAGCTAACAGCACAGAGACAGAGACATCCGCCTTCCCTGCCTCTGCGATGAGCTCTGACCTGTGAGGCTCAGGATGGTGACGGGTGACGAGTCCCGCCTCCTTCCTGTACGCTCCCTCCTCATTGGACGCTCAGAGACGAGCTGTGTGTGGACACGAGGCCTGGCGTCCTCGTGTCGTAGGTCTGCCTTGGCCTGGTTGAGTTTGAGTTTGTCTCATCATGTCCGACAGTGGCGTGAAACGAGCTCATCCGTGTCACATGATCAGAGCGCTGCATGGCCGTGACTGTAGCTGCATGTTCGCCCTCGTCATGTCAAGCCGCCGCCGTCGCTGCTCGGTCCTGACGCTGTCGTCTCCTCTCTCGCTCAGCGGAGGCCCGTGAGGCGGCGCTTCGAGTCCCCGGGAATGTACTCGGACGACGACGCCAACAGCGACGCCTCCAGCGCCTGCTCCGAGCGCTCCTACAGCTCGCGCAACGGCGGCATGGCGCCGCACTACCTGCGTCAGACGGAGGACGTGGCCGAGGTGCTGAACCACTGCGCCAGCGCCAACTGGTCCGAGAGGAAGGAGGGGCTGCTGGGACTGCAGAACCTGCTCAAGGGCCAGAGGATGCTCAGGTGAGTGCGAGGAGCCAATCAGAAGCTTTGACTCGGACACGTTCCTGGTCTGACACTCGCTGTGCTGCTGTTTCCTCCGCCAGCCGTGTGGAGCTGAAGAGGCTCTGCGAGATCTTCACCAGGATGTTTGCAGACCCGCACAGCAAGGTGAGCGTCGGCTCTGCCGTCATTGGTTGAGCACAGAGCGGCCTCGGCGGCTCACTTCCTGCTGGTCGCTCACACGTCAGACTAACAGTGTGTTTTTTGTTGCATGCCTCGTCGCTGCTCGTCGCGGACTCTAACAAACTCCAGAGAGTAAGTGTTGAGTGTGTCTGTCCTGTCAGATCGTCCACCTTGTCAAACATGGACACAGTGAGACTTTGCTCCTCTGCTCCTTCCTGCCCCCCCCCCTCAGGTCTTCAGCATGTTCCTGGAGACGCTGGTGGACTTCATCACGCTGCACAGGGACGACCTGCAGGACTGGCTCTTCGTGCTGCTCACCCAGCTGCTGAAGAAGATGGGCGCCGACCTGCTGGGCTCCGTCCAGGCCAAAGTCCAGAAGGCCCTGGACGTCACCAGGTGGGCCTGAGTCTCTGGGGAAGCTCTCCAGCTCACTGAGTGCAGACCGGCTGAAGGTCTGAGGACTGAGAGCTGTTTCCTGTTCCTCTGCAGAGAGTCCTTCCCATACGAGCAGCAGTTCAACATCCTGATGCGTTTCATCGTGGATCAGACGCAGACGCCCAACCTGAAGGTGAAGGTGGCCATCCTGCGCTACATCGAGGCGCTGGCACGCCAGATGGACCCGGCTGACTTCGTCAATTCCAGCGAGACACGCCTCGCCGTCTCGCGCATCATCACCTGGACCACCGAGCCCAAGAGCTCCGACGTCCGCAAGGTAGGAGGGCGGGCGGGCGGAGTTTCAGCGCCGCCTCCATCTTCCCTCAGAACGCAGCTTTGTTTTCATTTCGTTGACTTTCATCGTAGTTCGGCTTCGTTCTTCCTTCAGTTTCGTTCTTGATTTGTTTGTTTTGTTTTTGTCCAATCGCCGTTTCCCGTCCACCGGCCCCCAGACCCTTCATAACTGGGCAGGGGAGGAGTTCTCAGGCCGACCCAGCACCGTGGCCTCTCTGCCAGGAGAGGGCAACCTGGAGGAGAGGTGCAAGCAGGTAGAACGCCCACGAGCAGCATGAGCAGAGTGTGAGCTCCTCTAACCCCCAGACCTGGACCTGGTCTGAAGGCTCCCCAGCACTAACTGCTCTGCCAGGGTCAGGGTCAGGTCAGGGTCAGGTCAGGGTCAGGGTCATGCTGTGGCTGAAGAACCAGGACAATGGACAGAAGGTTTCAGGTTAATCTGTGACGTGCATGAGCGGCTGAAGACGCTGCGTGAACTCTGAACTCAGACTAACTTGGACTGAACTAAACATAACAAACAGCTTTTTTTCTTTTCAGCACATTCAGCATTCATTCACTCATTCATTCACTCATTCACTCATTCATTCATTCATTCACTCATTCACTCACTCACTCATTCATTCATTCACTCATTCATTCACTCATCAGTGCGGTTTGCCTCTAACTTTCCCCATTAACCCTGCGTACGCTGAAATGACTCCGGAGAAGATGTGAAGTGGAAACGCTGACCTGAGCGACGCGCTGCATGCTCACAACGTGCTGCCTAACACGCCGTTTCCTTCAGCTGGAGCTCGTTCCCTTGAAAGCCTTGAAAGTTTGGAAAACGCTCAGTCTGAAGCGTCACCTTTGTTTACTTTGATATCAGATCAGTGATCCTGATGGAAACATCAAACGCTCACAGCTGGATTTTTAGTGAGTCAAGGCTTTGAAAGTCTGGATATTTTTGGCTTAGGTTCCTTGAAAGTGCTTGAATCTCCGCCGGTCCTTGTGTCTCTGTGGGTTTTTGTGTTTCACAGAGTGTGTGTGTGTGTGTGTGTGTGTGCGTGTGTGTGTGTGTGTGCGTGTGTGTGTGTGTGTGTGCAGGCGGCCCAGGTGGTGCTGATCGCCCTGTTTGAGCTCAACACGCCGGAGTTCACCATGCTGCTGGGCGCTCTGCCCAAAACCTTCCAGGACGGGACCACCAAGCTGCTGCACACACACCTGAGGAACGCCAGCGCCAGCAGCGGCGTCAGCATGGTGACACACACACACACACACACACACACACACACGCATGCTGAGAATGAAAATGAATCTGATTAACTGTTCATAAGATCACCTGGACAGGTGAACAGTTCAGAGACGACTTCCACTGAAACCAGTTGCGTTTGGTCCGTTTTCAGGCGTCTCCCAGTATCTCTGCTGGTCGGGCGCCTCCTCGGCAGCCCAGCAGCCGCAGCAGCCCGCTGACCTCCCCCACCAACTGCTCCCACGGAGGCCTTTCTCCCAGGTGACGCTCCCAAGACTGCACCTCCGACCCACAGTCACAATACTGACCTCTGAACAGCTTCATACTGACCTCTGATCAGCCTCATTACTGACCTCATACTGACCTCTGAACAGCTTCATACTGACCTCATACTGACCTCTGATCAGCCTCATTACTGACCTCATACTGACCTCTGAACAGCTTCATACTGACCTCATACTGACCTCTGAACAGCTTCATACTGACCTCTGAACAGCTTCATACTGACCTCTGAACAGCTTCATACTGACCTCTGATCAGCCTCATACTGACCTCTGAACAGCTTCATACTGACCTCTGATCAGCCTCATACTGACCTCTGAACAGCTTCATACTGACCTCTGATCAGCCTCATACTGACCCTCTTTTCTCACATCTCTATCTTCTCTCTGGGCTGCTCTCCTCCTCTTCCTCCCTCCCTCTCCTCCTCTTCCTGTTCCTCCCTCTCCTCCTCCTCTTCCTCCCTCCCTCTCCTCCTCTTCCTCCCTCTTCTCCACCTCTTCCTCCCTCTCCTCCTCTTCCTCCGGCCGGTCGCAGTCGGCTGTGGGGTTGGAGCGCAGACGGGCTCTCCAAGTTCCCTCCTCCACCCTTCCCCACCCCTGCTCCTCCACCCGCTGCCCACTCCTCCCTCAAGGCAGTGCGGCGAGCTTTCTCACCCAGGTAACCCCGTCCCTCTTGTCCTCATCCTCCTCGTCCTCCTCGTCCTCGTCCTCGTCCTCGTCCTCGTCCTCGTCCTCGTCCTCGTCCTCCTCCCTCTTGTGCGAGCAGGTTGATGAGACCTAAAATAAAAACCAGATTTAATTTTCACGTTAATTTCTGACGAGGAATGAACGTGAAGGATGTTTCGGTAAAGTTTCCACCCAGCGACCAACAGGAAGTTGTGACGAAGACTCGGAGGAACATTGGACGTGTTTTTTTTTGTCTTTCTTCGTCGCACTGCGAAGCCTCGTGTGTCTTCGGTCCTGCTCTGCTGCTCGTCCTCTGTCCATTCGTCTCTTTTCTCCTTCACCTTGTCGGTGAGGACGTGTCGTCTCCGTCTCTGTGCTCGACTCACCTGTGCCTGTCTCTACCTGCACGTGGTCTGCAGACTCGACCTCTGACCCCGCAGCACTGCCTGTTTCCTAGTCATGGACAAAATGTGGCGTCATGTGTGTTTCTCTCACATGTCAGCGTGCTGGAAAGTTTGGGAAAGTATGAACACAAATCCGTCTTTGCAGTTTGTCTTTTTGTTGACATTTGTTGACACCAAAAAGCTAAAACTGAGACCAGGAAAGGAAAAGCAGCTCAGCGAGGACTGCGTTTGGTCCATGTCTCGGAAAGTGTCCTCATTGTCCGCAAGCTTTGAACAGACGCGGTGCTGATCCAGGACCATTTCATGACTGAATCCACCATCTGAAGTGGTCCTGGGTCACCACAGGGACGCGTCCCCTCTAACGAGCCCGTCTGTCCCTCCCGCAGCATGCTGGAGTACGACAGCGAAAACCTGAACTCAGACGAGATCTACAGCTCTCTGCGCGGCGTCTCCGAGGCCATCCAGAACTTCAGCTTCCGCAGCCAAGAAGACCTGATGGAGCCGCAGAGGAGGGACGGCAAGAGGGACGGCACGGTGAGGAGAGGGACGTCTGACACGGCGTCTTTCAAGACGTGCTTTAACGCGTGATGTGACCGTTAGCCGTTAGCTCGAGGACACTGTTTTCATGAGCTCATTCAGGCTGATGATGATGATGATGCTGTGGTGTCCTTCTCTTCTCCAGTCTGCAGTCGGGGCGTCCTCAGACTCTGGCGGCGACCTGGTGGGCGGAGGACGCACTGCTTTGGACAACAAGACGTCGCTGCTGAACACGCCTTCGCCGCGCTCCTTCGCCGGACCACGCTTCCGAGACTACAACCCCTACAACTACACGGACGGCGTGGGCGCGCTGGACAAAGCCGCCCTGAAGGAGGCGCTATATGAGGACGCCGTGGAGCAGCTGCGAGACGGTGAGGCCGCCGTCACTTTGAAAGACATTTTCCTGTTGGTTTGTCTCGTCGCGTCTTTAAACTGAAACTTCTTCATCGCAGGCTGCCGACAAGAAAGCGTGGAGAACAAGATGACGAACCCCAAAAGCTTCCCAGGTAAAACACACCTGCAACACGTCACATGACTCCTCCCATCACGTCAGGTGACGTCAGGGTCTGAGAGGAGACTGACGGAGCTCATTTCCCTCCTCCTCCCGCAGCGGCTCCTGCAGAGCAGCTGGAGCTGGTGGGGGGGCTGCTGAAGGAGCTCTCGCAGGGGGAGCGGGGCCCCGAGGAGCGCCGGGGGACCCTGCTGGAGCTGCTGAAGGTGGCCCGGGAGGACAGCCTGGTGGTGTGGGACGAGCACTTCAAGACCATGCTGCTGCTGCTGCTGGAGACGCTGGGAGACAAAGACGTAAAGACACGCGCCCCGCCTCTTTCTGTCTGTCCCTGTGGCCGGCGTGTTTGTGGAGAGCTCACTGTGAACTCCTCTTCCTCAGCACACCATCCGGGCGCTGTCCCTGCGAGTCCTGAAGGAGATCCTGAGGAACCAGCCGGCCCGCTTCAAGAACTACGCCGAGCTGACCATCATGAAGACGCTGGAGGCTCACAAGGACTCGCACAAGGAGGTGAGTCCAGGTGTGACCGCCGTTAGTCTTCCTCTCACCCTCCCTCACTCCTCCCCTCTCCTCTTCGTCGGCTGCAGGTGGTGCGTGCGGCGGAGGAGGCGGCCTCCACGCTGGCGGGCTCCATCCACCCGGAGCAGTGCATCAAGGTCCTCTGTCCCATCGTGCAGACGGCGGACTACCCCATCAACCTGGCCGCCATCAAGATGCAGACGAGGGCCATCGAACGCATCGCCAAGGAGCCGCTCCACCAGCTGCTGTCCGACATCATACCTGGACTCCTGCAGGTGAGCTCCAACCTTCAGGAGTCATCAGAGTCCGCCGCCGCCGCCGCCGTGCACTCACACCGTCTGCTGTTTTCAGGGCTACGACAACACCGAGAGCAGCGTGAGGAAGGCCAGCGTCTTCTGCCTGGTGGCCATCTACTCCGTGATTGGAGAGGAGCTCAAGCCTTACCTGGCTCAGCTGACCGGCAGCAAGGTACGCCCACTTCCTGTCTCTCAGCTGTCCGCCCGTCACGCAGCTTCGGCCTGCAGCAGTTTGCTGACAGAAAACGTGTGTTCAGACACCTTCAGGTAACCTGCCTGCTCTCCTTAGTATTAAGATAAGATAAGATAAGATAAGATAAGATAAG
Organism: Chaetodon trifascialis; assembly: GCF_039877785.1. Taxonomy (NCBI): domain Eukaryota; kingdom Metazoa; phylum Chordata; class Actinopteri; order Chaetodontiformes; family Chaetodontidae; genus Chaetodon; species Chaetodon trifascialis. The sequence goes on along the minus strand of NC_092079.1, from coordinate 14,321,694 downwards.
ATAAGATCAGACATTAACAGTGACGAGTCGGTCACAGGAAACTGATCTCAGGTGAGCTTCTGTCAAAGTGACCTCGAAGTCCTGAGACACCTGAAAAACTGCTCAGACACTCAGCAGCCACCAGGGGGCAGCAGAGACCACAGGTCTGTGAGGACACGGTGGAGACATGGCAGCTGTGCAGGACGTGTCTTCAGACGAGGACTCGCTGTTTGCTTTGACAGACGTGTGTCTGGTTCACAGGAAGTCGGTCAGAGTTTGTGAGCTCTGGTGCAGAACCAGACCTGATCCACTGATGAGATCTGGACTGATCCGCCTTCGGGGTTTGAGGCAGGGACAGACGCTGCGTCCTCTAACGCTGATGCTGTTTCCCTCCTACAGATGAAGCTGCTCAACCTGTACATCAAGAGGGCCCAGACCTCCACCAGCAACAGCAGCAGCTCCTCCGACATCTCCTCCTACTGACTCCCTGTCCTCCGCCGCGCTCTGTCACGCCGCTCCATCAGCCGCCGACGTCGGCGCCGATGGGATGTGGCAGGTGACGCTCCACCTGAGCCGACGTCGTCTTCCTCTCTCACTGCAGTCACGAGCCTTAAAGCGTCCAGTGAAGCTTCCCGTCGGTGTCGTAAACGTAGAAAAGGCCTGAGGTGAGTCACAGCTGCGACTCTTCATCAGTTTTCATCAGTCTACGACCTTTGACCCGTCGGCTTGTTGCACACTGAATGTGAAGAGCTTCAGGACGTGGACCTCACCTGCGCTCGTCCTACCTGAGCGCTGCCTCGTGCACCTGTAAAGACCTTTGACCTGTCAACATCCTGAGCTTTGATCTCCACAGTGTCCTAACTGAAGGATCGTTTGGGCGGCCAATCATGAAGCGCCGCCGCTCACGAGAGGTTCCTGTTGTTTGAAGCGGGAGATGCGACGCTCAATAAGATTCTGTTTGTCATTTAGAGATTTCATCCTTTTCAGTCCATCTGAAGCCCAGAAGTCGCTCGGCTGATGATTTGAGGACGCTGCAGCGAAAGACGTGAGGTTTGTTTTCCTCCGCCGTCTCTGAGCGGCGGGACGCTCAAACTGGGATCAAACTGGTTTTGACGTCGTCGAGCTGTCGAGTCAAAACTGCTGTGATCTGAGTCTCATTCCAAAACACTGAATATATTTATGATGTTACTCTGAACGTCCCGTCACACTTTCAGTCCTGTCACGTCTTCATGTTGGACGCTGAGCAGCTGACGACGGCGCTTTCCTGACAAACTGTTTGAACCTGTTTTAAAAGAAAAAACTGCATCAGCTGTTGGAAAAGTGAATGTTTGACCTTTAAAATGTGAAACGGCCTCAATCTGACAGACGGACGGACAATCTGAGGGATTAGATGCTACTGAAAGCTAGCGCCAATGCTAGCCGAGTGAAAGAGCGTTTGATCTTTGGACATTAGCAATAAAGCGGTGGACGCCTGCAGAGCTGGGCGGCGTCCGTCCTCTGAGACGCTCGATGTGCAGAAGTGTCATTTTTAAACGATATCATGAGAAAATGCTCCTGCTGCTTCTTGAAACACTAACAAACGCGCCTCGTCACGCTGAAACTTTAAACTTTGATTGGTTGGACTTTCCTGGTGCTAAGCTCCGCCCGGCTGGCGCACAAGGCAAGTTTAAACAAACGCCACAGATGAGGTTTAAGGACATTTAGGGAAACACTCCACCGTGCTTTCAAGCTGAGCTGAATATGGAGCCACGGCCGGTTAGCTTAGCTTAGCTTAGCATAGCATAAAGACAGAGAATGAGAGCCCGCCCAAAAGTCTTTATGCTAAGCTAAGCTAGGCTAAGCTAAGCAGCTGTGGCTGTAGCTCCGTGTTGGCTGTTCAGACTGACGTTAATGTGACGCTGCTGAAGACTTCAGGCCTCATTTCATCTCCTCAGACTGTTAAACGCCCTTCGGATGAATGTTGCCTCCAGAGGCGGTGAAGTCCTCTGCAGCCGTCCAGCGTTAGCGTAGCCGCCGAAGGCCACGTGTACAGCTGCAAACGTCTGAATGCAAAACATGCTTCTCATTTCCTGTGTGTGCCTTTGGGTAACGATTCCTGTGCAGTACCAGCGTGTACTAGCGTGTACTGGTGTGTACTAACACTGCAGCGGACGTGCAGAGCTGCTGTACATACGCTTCAGGCCGGCGGCGAGGTGCTTTTCTCAGTGCATGACGTCTCTCTGAGTACTCTGTCCTCCTCCTGTGTCGCTGTACATATTTACCTGTCGCTTCTCTCACCTGTCTTAGACTTTGCAGAACTTGAAATAAACTATCAGACTTCTCTTCTTTGTCGTTTGTTCATCCTTTTCTAATAAATGACAGAAAACTTTATTGACATGTCTGAAATGAGATTTTCGTCCTCTGATGTCTTGTGATGTAAATCCACGTCCTGAAGTACTGCAGTACAACGTGTACATGTACTGTCTGTTACTGTGCTCTGATGTCAGAGGTAAGTGCTGAACCTTCGACTTGGTCTGTAAATGAGTGAACTCTGCTGTTATTCACCTTTGAGGGCATCGGGGTCCCACCTGACAGTAACCATGGTTACAGCGACCTTCAGGTTCAGGTGCGACCCGTCCAGCGTCTCAAAGGACAGCGTCTCTGAGTCTCCGTCCGGCTTCAGATGTTCATGAGGTGTTTCGTCGTTCGAGGCCTCGAAAGATAAAATGATCAAATGTTTTACAGCAAATCACAGATGAGAGAAAGGAGCTGAGATCAGATCAGCTGACGACCTCACGCTGGTCTGCTGACCCTCTGGAGGGGCCCGAGCCCGAGGTGGGGCCCCTCTCACAGTACATGAAGTATTTGAAGTACCTCCACCTGCAGCAGCTTCAGGATGAACCGACCGATGAAGAATCATGGGACATGTTACTGCACACACAGTACTTTTACTGCTGATACTTTAAGTATATTTTGCTGAAATTGCCTCAGAGAACACGAGCCTTTTAACTAATGAAGTATTTTGTTGTGGTACTCGTACTTTTACCGCATTAAAGCTGTGAATACTTCCTCCACTGTCTGTTGTGTCCGTGGATTTGGACCTCAGCGGTGACTTGAACTACGTTTCCCATGAGCACTTGCACGCAGACGCGCAGGTGTTCGCCGTGTGTCAGCGGAGGGCCGCAGGACACGTGAGAGTCCGCGGAGGCTGTTTGAAGGTAAACTCACCGTTTAAGGCAGTTTTTCACGTTTTTTCAGGTTGAATTTTGAGACTTTTATTCCGCATGAGGTGAAAATGTGTCGGCTTGTTTACGAGTCTGTCTGTCTGTCCGTCTGTCTGTCTCTGTCTCTGTGTCTGTCTCTGACTGTCTGTCTGTCCGTCTGTCTGTCTCTGTGTCTGTCTCTGACTGTCTGTCTGTCCGTCTGTCTGTCTCTCTGTCGGAGCTGCAGGTCAGGACTGAGCCCACCAGCAGGCGGCGCTGCGAGCGCGGCGGTTTGACATGAGACACCGCGTCTCTCTGTCCCCTCAGTCCTCTGTGTCCTGTTCGTGAAGAGGAAACCAGCCGCGACACTGACACACCTGCTGCAGGTACGGCTGATCACCTGAGCGCGCGCACGACACGTTTGTTCCTCTGTTTCAACTCTTTAACTTCACAGGAGCAAAAATGAGATTCAGTCAGCAAGAAAATATCCAGAGTACAGAGAAAACTGCAAACATTTACTGCAGTATTTGTGCAGGATCAGAAGTAAAAGTACACAAGTATTGTCAGTTTACTTCTTTATTGTATTTATTTTAGGTGTTTGTTCCACCTGCTGCTGCAATCAATGAAGTACTGTAGTACTGTCAGCTTCATGCAGTAAAAGTATTGTAATACTGTCAGCTTCATGCAGTAAAAGTACTGTAATACTGTCAGCTTCATGCAGTAAAAGTACTGTAATACTGTCAGCTTCATGCAATAAAAGTACTGTAGTACTGTCAGCTGAATGCAGTGAAAGTACTGTAATACTGTCAGCTTCATGCAATAAAAGTATTGTAATACTGTCAGCTTCATGCAGTAAAAGTACTGTAATACTGTCAGCTTCATGCAATAAAAGTACTGTAGTACTGTCAGCTTCATGCAGTAAAAGTACTGTAATACTGTCAGCTTCATGCAATAAAAGTACTGTAGTACTGTCAGCTGAATGCAATAAAAGTACTGTAGTACTGTCAGCTGAATGCAGTGAAAGCACAGCAATATTGTCTCCATGCAGTAAAAGTACAGCAGTATTGTCGTCTTTATGCAGTAAATTGTCACGTTTTCAATGCAGAATCTGAAAAGTAACTAAAAACTGTAAAATAAAGGTAAAAATAAAAAGTACAATATTTCCCTTGAAGAAGCATAAAATGGAAACACTGAAGTACCTAAGTACTAGCGTACCTAAAATACTGAAGTACTTTGTTTGCGTCTCTGCTGCATTCAGAGTTTCTTCAGTGACGTGAAATTAAAACCAGATTTTTATTTCTCTACAAAACAAATATCTAAAATTCCTGAAGCGTTTCCTCTCGCTCTGAGACCAGAACCAGACTCTGAAGGAACCAGAACAATGTAAGACCAGGACCTGCATCAAGACCAGGACCTGGATCAAGAACAGGACCGCTCAGGTGTGTTGTTGAGGCTCAGGTGAGCAGGTGACAGTTGGTGAAGACGGCGTCGCTGCAGAGCTCGCTGGTCCGAACCGGATCACTTAGAGATGACAAATGAACCTGTAGGGCCTCAGAGTGCGGGGCCACAGTGTGCGGGGCCTCACTGTACGGGGCCTCACTGTGCGGGGCCTCACTGTGCGGGGCCACAGTGTGCGGGGCCTCACTGTGCGGGGCCACAGTGTGCGGGTCCTCACTGTACGGGGCCACAGTGTGCGGGGCCACAGTGTGCGGGGCCTCACTGTACGGGGCCACAGTGTGCGGGGCCACAGTGTGCGGGGCCTCACTGTACGGGGCCTCACTGCTCGCTTTCCGAGCTGCACTCCAGCTGCATCGGGCTTCAGACACTGGATCGGTGGCGTTTGATTGGTCGATCAGGGCGGTGCGTGGGGACGGCGCTGCGCCGCTGGTCGAGTCCTCCCCGCCGTCAGACCTTGAGACGGCTCTGCTGGCGTCGCTCAGCGGTGGCCCGTGTGCCGTTTCATCAGTATGCACACGCCGCTGAAAATTAATTTCATTAACGGCCCTCCGCTTGCAGCCCCCACCCCGTCAGCACACCTCCACCCGCCCGCCTCCACCTGTTTAAAAGCCCTCACAGCGTATGATTAGCACGCATTTCCCCAACCTGGCTGGGAGTGGCGGCGGGGTCGGGAGGTCGCGCAAATGAAAGAGAACGACTTCATTGTGAGATGACTGGCCCATAAATCATCGGCCGTTTTCTATAAATCACGGCAGATGGCGGGGAGCGAGCCGAGGCTCATGGGAGCTCGTCGCGGCCCCTGTGCATGATGGGAAGGGCCGGGCTTAGCTGCGGCGGAGGCTGGCAGAAGCGCAGGGTCACTTCCAGTTTGCGGAAGACGCGAGGCGGGGCGGAGGGGAGGGCTTGGCCCGGCCTCGCCTGATGAGATTCAGACCCCGGAGGTCCGCGCGAGGCACCTCTGCACGCCGCCCTCCGTTTAACGGGTCTAATCTGCTGCTTAATATGGAGACACATTCATCCCCCGCGTGTCCCCGAGCTGCGCTGAGGCCTGTCAGGCCGCCTCCAAACGTCCGCCCAGGAGGGGAGGTCTGCCAGAGCCCCTCACACCTTCATTATTCATCATGATTATTTAACAGAGCCGCCTGCAGCAGCGCGCTCGGCCTCTTCGCTGAGGTCTGAGCGTCATGTGACCACGGCGGCTCCTGACTGAGGCGTCAGAAAGCCTCTTTTTCCGGTTGATAAAATAAATCAGCTGGTTTGGTTTGAGAAGAAATGAATCTGCAGCTTTAAACCTGATTCAGCTCAGGAGTTAAACACAGAGAGACGTGAAGAGAGAAATTCTGCTCAAGTTCTTCTTCTCCTGCTTCCTGCTTCCTGTTTCCTGCTTCCTGCTTCCTGTGCAGCTTCTCGCTCTGTTTATCGTGTTTGTCAGACGTGAACGTCTCAGTCCACAGTGTGTGTTGAGCCTCTGCTCAGGTGAGGTGGTTCCTCTTGGTGCCAGTAGAGGGCGCTTCACAGCTGCTGGAGGCAGAGCACCTTCGTACCTGAGCGACAGGAAGTCGATGCAGAGGAGAGAGAGCTGATTGGACCTCCTGAAAAGACCTGTCACTCAGCGGCTGACACTTCTACTTCCACTACTACTGCTTCTATTACTTCTTCTGCTACTAATTTTTCTATTCTTCTTCTCTTTCTTCTTCTACTACTTCTTCCTCTTCTACTTCTTTTTTCTTCTACTTCCTCTATTTCTACTACAATTTCTTCTTCTTCTGTTTATTCAAAACAAACCACAAACTCGTCACTTCCTCCCCTCAGTGAACGTACTGCAGTTTGACTCTTTTGTCGAGTTAATTTCGTCTCGTCTTCTGGAGTTTTCGACTGTGTCACATGGTCTTCATCAGCACACGGTCTTCATCAGCACATGGTCTTCATCAGCACACGGTCTTCATCAGCACATGGTCTTCATCAGCACGTGTATTCTGACTGATTTCAGGCCTTTTAGCGCCTGTTAGCATTCGAGCTGCGCTGCATTGCTGACCCTGGAAACAGCCCTAACCCACCTGAAATGAATAAACTGAAGTGTTTTATTTTCACGCTGCTCGTTCGACGTGTCGTCCTCCGTTTGATTGATTCCTTCACCTGTCCACAGGTGTGCAGGTGTGCTGACCTGAGGCAGGTGGTCTCAGTCTCAGGTGCTTAAATTCCACCTTAAGTAGCCTTAAGGTCTCTTGTCAGACGATGAAATGAGAGAAGATCTTCCTGTTTCGTCGCTTCATGAAGTGTCTTTCTGACGATCAGTAAAATATTTGTTTTTATGTTTGTTCATCTCTGGCTCTCCGTTCACTCCCCTTTTTCTTCTTCTTCCGTCCTCTGGACCTGGAGACAAAGACATCTGAGGGTTGTTTGGCTGCGCCGGTTTTCAGACGATGGCCTCTAACCTGGAACATGGCGTCGGCTCACAGGGACTCTGTCACTGGTTAAAACATGCGTGTCGGCGTCTGAAGCGTCCATGTTGTTTGGTTTGAAGACCCGCCTAATGAACGGCGTTGGCTCTGATGGTTCGAGGGTCCTCCTGGACTGGGCTGCAGGTCTGAGGGGGTTTCTGATGGATCAGCCGCTTCATTCAGGTTTCTGCTGGTGTTTGAATCCTGACTGAATCATTCAAACCAGCAAAACTTTATTTCACATCCCAGCGGACAATCCACGTCTGTTCTTTGGCGAAAAGACCCCGACTCAAGAATCGCTTCCTGATGAGCTTTGAGCCGCATGAAGCTGAGGGAGGTCAAAGAAAAAGGTTTGAAAAAACTGAGCTGAGGAAGACAAGCAGAAACGAGGAAGAGGAACCGACCGGCCAGAACGCCAATCAGGTGTCATGTTTAATGAACGATTGAAAAGTTGAGATTAAAGATAAAATGAACGAATGAAATCTGGTTTTCATCTCGGCGTGACTTCAGGTCGTTTCTCTGAGACGCCGAGACTGATCTGGAGTCAGCGAGGAGGTTTGACGCCTCTCAGCGTCTGACAGTGAAGCTGACTCCTGTCATGTGACGCGTGTCATCGCGTCAGGATGGCGTTGGGGAATCTGCGGGGGACCAAGGGCACGGGCAGCCTTTCAAGGTGGACTCCCCCGCTAACGAGGCGGCGCCGAGCCTCCGTCAGACCCCCGCTCCTCCACCTCTGCAGCCCAAACGCGGGCATTAATGCAAATTATGCTCTGATAATTTAATAACTTCGCCGGCTTGATCTGTCCTTTTTATTACAATTATCATCAGGCAGGGGGTTGCGTTCCATCATCAGAAAATAAACACCATCCATCATCCTTGCAATGATTAGCCGCCGACAGGCCGAGCTCCGCTTTGCATAAATGGGCTGTAATGCGGAGCTGGAAGGGGAGCGGGGCCGTCCTCCATGTTTTCTGCTAACTTTGGCTTTATGAAGCGCGCTGATAATCACAGCGAGGCTCCTTTATGTGGAGGTGCTTCGCAGCCAGCCAGGAGAGCCGTTTCTTAAAGGATTACGTCAGGGGAGAGCGACTCAAGCCCAAAACCCGGAGCCAAGACATGCAACCGGGGCCTGTTAAGTCCTTCCAGAAACAGGCTGGAAGGTGCCAGAAACATCCCCGGAGCTGGCACCGGCCCGGCCTCAGCATCAGGGCCTCCCTCTTAATTGCAGTGGAAAATGATGGTGCGTTTCCTGCCCTGTAAAGAAAACAAGCCCCCACCCGTCCTCCACCAAAGAGAAAAGCTCGATTTATAAACTGAGTGAGAATAATCAGGCTTCAGAGGCTTTCTGGCACCACGTGAGCGACTTCTCAGCGAGCGCAGAGAAACTCGAAGCAGCTGAGATCAGCGTTGCATCAGGTGCTGAATGTTTCATGCTCCGTGTTCTCCTCGTGGACTCCTCGGCAGCGGCCTCCAGCACAAAGACAGACTTTCTGAACAAGGTGTATCAACTTTCCTCCCTCTGATTACTCCTCTGACGAGAGGAGCAAATCAGCTATTTATGATCGCTGCGTCGGATTGACACGGCTCATATCTGTGTTTTCACAGGCTATGAAATAATAGTGTTCACTCCCTGCTAACGTCTTGTCTTTGCCAGAGTTGGAGGAGGAGGAGGAGGAGGAGGAGGAGGAGGAGGAGGAGGAGGAGGAGGAGGTGAAATTGAGACACAAACACTCAGCGAGCAGCCGGCCTTTGCACACAGAGCTGCTTTGTTCTCTGCCGTTTGCTCTCTGGCTTTGAACAGCGAGCAGACGTGAACTCCTGTTTTCTCTGCTCGACCACGACGGGATCGCATCCTCAAAAACGTCGAGGCGCTCGCCGCCGCGTCGCCCTCGGATCAAACATGGCTGCAGCTCTTCTTCAGGTGTTTTGAGCAGCTGCAGATGACGGACGAGAGCGAAGCTGAAGCGTGTTTCTAATCAGAATCCAGCAGGTGTCTGCTGCCGGCTGCCGGATGACACCTGGACCGTCCCGGCATACGTTTAGCGGTGCGAGTCCTCAGAGAAGGTGGGCTGGGTGATGAAGAGGAGGAGAGGGCAGAGCGATGGGAGGCTTTAATGAGGACCTCCATCCTCAAACCTCCAGGGAGCGGAGACCTGGAGGACCTGGCGAGCCGCTGGGCGGCGGCGCTGACCTCCCTCAGCTGACTCCCCGAAACCCTGACAGAGGTTTAACGCTCCTCTTCCTCCCCGGATTCAAGCATTCAGCTGAAACTTTAGTTTGATAGTCCAGTGCTGACTCTCAGCTTCCTGTCGAGTCACTAAAAAGTTGATCTTTTGTCGCTGAGGATTTGTTGGGTTCACGTTTGTCCAGAGAAGAAGAAAAAAGTTTCATTAAAGCAGCTAAAACACAACACAAATCCCAAATATTCCTCCAGAAGAGTCAGAGTTTCAATAAAAACATCACGAGACAAAATAAAAAACTGAGGAAAGACCGAGTGGTTTGAAAACTTTATTCAAAGCGTCGGTGGGACCAGTGACGCCAACCTGAACCTGAAACACGAAGTTCAACAGTTTACAGAAAACACCAACGCTTGTTCTGGGATGAGCTCACAAACTGAAAAATAAAACCTTCCTGTTCCAGAGTGTCCTTGAGCAAGACGCCGAGTGTGTGTGCAGACCTGCCGTGTGACTGCGTGTGTGTGTGTGTGCGAATGACGGCGGACAGATAATGGCCACCGCGGTTGTTTTGTGAAAGCTCTGCGCGTCGTTGTTTTCCACCGTTAATATCGCAGAGGCCCTCAGACAGATGGCACGTTGTTGGAAACAGATGTTATTTTGCATAGGAACATATCATGAATATGGATGCTGTATTAGTTCATGACACCGAAGGCCCGGCTGGTGATTGGCCGGCTCCGAGGTTTGACGTCTTTATTTGCAGAGAAAGCAGGAAGTTTTTTGTTTTTTTTTTGGCATAAAGTTTGAAGTGTTTCCTGATTGGTTTCTGCTGATCGTGGATGAGTTCGGGTTCAGGACGGGTGTGCAGCGCTGTCAGAGGTCGTAGAAGTGATGCATGCTGGGACTGAACCTGAATAATAACATGACTTTGGATGACGGTACGGCGATTAAAGATGTAACAGAAGAGATCGCTTTAAAAGCCTGCAGGCCTTTCAGGTGCTTTCATTCAGGAAAACTCTAAACTGAAAGTCTCTCTGATAAAGACTTAACGAACGCCTCGTTAAAGGACCAGTCCGCCGTTTTCGTCCTTTAAGGCTTCATCGCAGCGTTGACCTCTGTTTCTGAGGATGGCGATTATTCAGCGGGCCGTCGTTAATATTAAGCAGCGTTGACACGGCGGCCCCGGCGCTCGCTCTCGCGGGGAGGTGGCCCTATTGAAATGAGAGGAGCCTTAATAATGCATTCGTCCCTCAGGGGCCACACATGTAAGAAGTGTTCAGGAGCCGGGACGCGTTCCACTTTTACTTCTCAAACAGTTGAAGCTGATTCCTGAAGTTTGGTTTGAATGTCAGAGTGTTTTTGTGTCGTCGCCGATCTGAACGACCTTTGAACCCTCCTGAAACAGGCGGTAACGTCAGCTGAAGGTGTTCTGATCATGACGACACTGTTTAAACAACCCAAGAGTGAGATGCTTTTATTTGAACCAGGAGCAGCTGCTGTCCACCGCCACCAGACTCCATTCATAAAAACAGCGATTTAATCGTCATTAAACAGGCTTCAGTCAAACTGGACAGACAGAGAAGAAACTCCCTGAAAGCTCCTCGGTTCTTCGTTCCAGCAGTCATCAGTCACTCTGCTGATGGTTTCAATGCCCTTTGAGTTCAGCTGGATGTCTCCGCAGTCGTCTTCTGCTGTGCAGCGATGCTTGACTCTCTGTGATTCGTGATCGTCTGCAGGCACAAACAAATGGAGACAGACAGACTCCTCAGCTGCCAGTTTGACCAGAAGCTGCTGAAATTGATTCATAAATGAACGTCGCAGCTTCAGGAGGCAGCGGCTGAACTCTGGAGGGGATTTCCATATTAGTCTAATAGAAATGAATGAGGCATCAGTGCCTGCAGAGCACTATCCATCATCCCGCTGACACGGCGAGCTGCAGGAGGGATCCGGCCGCGCCGCGCTGTCACACGCGTGATAATAACGCCATCATGTGCTGATGGGACGCGGTGTCATCGCGAGGAAGAGGGAGGTGGAGGTCAGAGCTGCGCCTCCGCTGTCACGGCCGTAATTGAGCCGTCAAGGCCGAACCGTCGCTTTCCATCTCGTCACAGTGGCGGTTTGGGCGGCGGCGACTCAGCGGCTGACCGCACAGAACGCCGAGCCGCCGGCGGCTTGAGTTAAATGAGTAGAAGAAGAGTGAATTACCTGTAAGACCTGGCTTTACCTTAAAAAAAACTTAACCACGTGTCACGGTCTTCCTCTGCAGATGGAGTTTGACGCCAACCTGAGCGCCTCCATGATGACGGAGCGAGCGTCATCTGCTGGGGAAGACCCGAGCGCGGTCGAAAGCCCTGGAGGAAGCAGGTGAGAGGGTCTTTAGTGGAGCAGTGTTTCTGTCCGACTGTTTCCAGGATGAACTTTCACGAGTCCGCGAACAAAAAAAAAGTGAAAAAAGTTATCAATCACTTATCAATCAGTACGCCATTTTAAACGAACAGGAAATCACCTGTCAAAGCGTGTGATAGACCCGCTGGTCCACGGTGTCAGTGTCACGTCATGTTCTTCTTCTGTGGTCAGGTTAAATTAATGGTACACCCAGTTAGACTTTCAAAATAAAGCTCCCTGACAAACACTCCAGGTGGTGGATTCCCTTCAGGAAAAGATGATAAAATAAAGGTGTTAGTGAAATACATGACGAATGTTGAAGTGGTGGAGCGTGGGTGGAGCGTGGGTGGAGCTGGGGCGGTGGCTGAGGCTCACAGTTCATTGTGACCATAATTATACAGAACTTTACGCTTTAAAATCATGTAAATGAGTGAGTTCTGCAGAAGCGCAAACTTGTTTATTCTGCTGTGATGTTGCTCTTTTTAATATGAGGGTCGCCCGTGTGCATTGCATTGTGGGAAAATAGTGCACAGATCAAGCTTTTTGTCTTTTCTGCGTCCTCGCTGAGTGTGAACCCGAGCTCTGAATGTGTCTGATAACAGACGAGATGTTCCTCTGATGTGTTTTCACATCAAGCTAACTGAAGCACATAGAAATCAGGAAATGACTTTTTTTGGTGCTTGACGGCGTTTTGTGGCGTTCATTCGCTCTTTGCCTCCACCACAGTTCAAAGCACTGGATGGTTTCTCAGACGAATGGAACCAGCAGAGCTTGATAAATGTCCGAAATTCATAAACAGAAGTTTGATCTGTCTGATTCGTCGACATGCTCGCCGTCTTGACCTTTGACCTTTACCGAAGGCTCACTGACTCTCCGCTCGACCATCACCCTGTTTGGGTTTACTTCCATTCCACTTCCATGATTTCTACCTTGAATTCATAATCCATGAGCTCACTGGCCCGGCGCTGAAGCCCGTCTTTCATCTTTCTCCCTCCGTTATCTCCATCAATAAATGAAGGTGCTGCTAATGTGCGATCTTTGCACGTCTTATCTCCACCTCTTGTTCGGAGCCTGGTTGGATTTCACAGCCCGGGGCTATTTTCTCTCCCACTTCACATCTCTGAGAGAATAAGGAATCCCGTTGGCAAAAGCAATCACAAACTCCAGATCAAACGTATCCTCGGCTGAATTCCCTGACAGACTAAAATCATTTGTTCCTCTCGCCGACGCCGAGCGCCGCGTCCCCGGAACCTCCCGCTCCTCTCGGCTGCTTTGTTTTATGTGGTTTCAGCAGCTGCGTCCTCTGGGCCGCTCTGTCAGAGCTAATATTGAAGTACACACGAGCTAACGGCGGCAGCAGCAGCCGCTCTGCTCACGTCTCGCCTTTTCCCCTCCTGTTAGCGTCCTTTTTCATCAGCCTCCGAGTGAGGATTTACATTATGTCAAGCCCGCTCTTGCCGGCGAGGTAAGACGAGGTCAGGGGAAGTTATTTCAAAGCCGCCTTGAAAGAGGTCGTGCAAAGTCTTAATGTGTGGCGCTCTGACATTCAGCAGGAAAGGTTTGAGGAAAGTGCGTCGTCGGCAAAGAGCGCAGGAACGTGGCTTCAAAGGCAGAAGTTCTGTTGTTGAATTATTGAAGCGATCAACACTCGACTCCCTCAATGGAGGGACGGACCGATGAGAAGGACAGGAAGAAGCCGGAGATGACGGCGCATCAGCTGCTGATTACTTTCAGCTTTGATCGATCCGATCGACCGTTTGGTGGAAACTAGAGTTCGAGGTTTTGTTTTGTTTACGCTCGTATGTGAGAAGGAAAAGCAGCAAACTGTCAGATGTTTCATTTCTCTTGATCAGTTTTTAAATTGCAGCTCTCGACGTACAACGTATTTACCAACACCTGATCGAGTGGAGCGAACACGAGGATGAACAAACCTTCATCTCTATTTCCTGCTCTGGTGGACGTGGTGGTTCTTCTTCTCTAACCCCGAAAATGACCTTTACCTGATCCTGACCCAGCAACCAAACCTGAACCAGATCTGGAAACAGCCCTGATGGTGACTTGCTGCAGTTTATGAGGATAAACAACGTTGTGATGACGTGAAAAGTTTCCTTTTAAAGGAAGTCAGAAACATATTTTCAGGACCTCAAACATCAGAATGAAGAACGACACAAACAGTGACTGTTTAAAAAAATCAATGTCGATTTTGTATTTCTTTAAAAATGTACAAATGATATTTACATTCATCCAGCAGAACAAACTGTCCAATAATGTCCAAAAGAGAAAAGTCTGTTTCTCTTCTCGCTGCCGGAGCACAACCGGCGTCTCCATGGGTTCATGATTCAGCCTCAAATCAAGCCTCTGATGACGTCACAGTTAACGTCAGTGGCATCAAACATTGGCTCGCTGAAGACTCGACTGTGAAGTCGTCCTCCAGCAGGAAGCTCAGCTCCAGTCGTTTACAGTGTAAAACCAGCTGTTGGTGATGGTACGTTCCAAACATGTCGCATCAGGTAACGACCTGGTTGAATTTACACACTTCAGATGTAATCATACGCACAACATGCATATGTGTTGGCTGAGCCAGGCACTTAGAAGACTGATGTCACTCCAGACCTGCATAACAACTGTTGTTTACATCATATTTATGAGCTAAGGCAAACAAACAAACAAAAATATGGCTTTTAATAAGTATAGAAAATGGCCATTTTAAATAATGAACAAATGAGACTGTACAAGAAAAGAAGAGTCGCCTTTTTGGCACACAATCAAATCACTGAATATTTTTTGTGCATCAGGAGTTTTGCAAACACGTTGGAGCTACGACATCAAGTCCAGGAACTTGCTCTCTTCTGCCAGAGCGGTCAGCAGCGAGCTCATGTCCCCAATGGCCATGTTCCCCGTCGCCACCGGCACAGCGGGCAACGTGACCGAGTTCCTGGGCGTCGTGAGGCGAGAGGAGCTCTGGGACAGGCTCTGGAGCAGACCTGGACTCAGCGTTCCAGACATGAGGCTGGAGTGGTCCCCGTCGTCCAGCATGCTGTCAAAGTCTATCTGCGCCTGCTCCAGTGCTGCGTTACAGTCTGCAGGTCTGGACACCTCGTGGTCGCCTGAACTGTTGGCTTCGTTTTCAAAAGGAGGAACAACCACCACAGGAGAAACAGGATGGTCCAAGTTCCCGCTGGGTTCAAATACTTGAATCTGCCCGATGTAGTACAAGGCATTGTCACCACCGCCATCGCTGCAGTGAAGTCCTAAACCACCACCACTGGATAATTTGGAGGCAACGTCCGGGTTAGCATTACTCGGGTGCCCCGAAAGGTGCCTGTTTACAGATTTAGGTGCAGTTGGTGGCTTTGGTTGGAGATGGCTCTGATTCCCAGTTTGCAAAGGATACTGGGAGGTCATGTTGCAGTTCTGCTGATCTGAAATCATGATTAGTCCATCACAGTCTTCAGTTTTAACTTGCACAGGCTGAAATCCAGCATCAGCAAAGTGCGTGTCAGCAGTGTCCATGTCCACCGGCTCCTGTTTGCACGTGGGGCTTAGCATGGCTGCTGTGGTGTTACCGTTCTTGTCATAGGGACGGATGCTTTCACTGAACCTGTACTCAGAACTCATTCCTTCATTGAGCTGCTGGAACCTCTGCTGCTGGAGGCAGTTTGCTCCTGGTTCAGCATTCATCTGTCTGGATCTCTGCTGTGTTGAGTTAACAAGGTTTTCAATCATCTGCTGGTCGGAGCTCAAATTGTTGTGAAAACATCCAAAGTTCTGGTTTTGCTGGAGGACAGCCAGGTTCCCTTGGACCTGCGGTGTGGAGATGTTCTGGCTGGCATCTAACGAGACTTTGTTCCACTGAACACTTGCATGGGCCTTGCTGCTGCTCGGTGAAGATGGACACAGGTGCTGTTGCTGCCCAGGACTTGTGCTGGAGGCCAAAACCTGACGAGATAAGTTCATGTTGGTGTTCACCATGGCCATCCTTCTCTGGTAGTACACCTGCTGCTGGAGACTGGGGGGTCCTTGGAAAATTTGTTGACTGGTTGGCACTCTGTTGGCTGTGTCTCGGTTGTCAGTGCTGAGGTCAGGCAGCAGCAGGTCCTCCTCAGAGATATCACCCGTTATCATCTCCATGGTGACATTCTCTGAGATGCTGGGAGGCCTCAGGCTGTAAGGGTAGCGGTGGGGACTACCATCTGATCTCAGGCAGCCTTGCTGGGATGAATGTTGGCGATCTGCTGCAGGAGGCGGGTGGGGCTGCATGGTCACGCCTCCACTCAGCGTGCCCATGCTGTTGTAGCGGTGCATTTGTGGCTGGCTGAGATGATCTGCAGCCACGCGTCTCACAGGGTCACTGGCTCTGCGGGGGATGTTAGACGGGACCTCATGGGGCATCAGACTCCGCGTGATGTAGCTGCTGTACTGCCTGGATGGTATTTTGGTGGTGGTGGAGGATTCTTGGGAGTCGCTGTACAGGGCTGTGTGGGTCTTCAGACACATTTGGTCCATGTATGGAAGAGGCGTAGGCGGTGCACCTCCAGTGGCAGCAGCATATTTCGCCTTCAGGCGGTAGTGCTGGGCTGGCGTCAGGCTGAGGGGGCTGGGTAAACCCCTTCCCCCATACCCTCCCGCTCCTCCGCTGCTTCCCCCACACTGGCTGGTCTGACTGGATCGACGGGAGATGTCAGCAGAGATGGGGTCATAGGAGTCGGCAGAGCTAAGGTTGCTGGGACGGTTTGCACCGAACTGCGATGCCTGGCTTGAGCGCCGACTTGAGTAGCAAGGGGAGATGCCTGAGGAGCGGCGGCTGAGGGTGTACACTGAGCTCAGGGTACTGGAGGTGCTGTCACGGCGCTCTGAAAGGTTTTCCAGCAGAGTCATTTTACCAGAGCTCAGATCACCAAAGCCAGAACCAGGGAAGGACATCAGACCACCACCCATACTTGGACTCTCCAGGAGGGACCCTGTGAAGGAACAGATGAAAATGTTGGACACTTAGTTTTTCACCAGTTCAGCAGCTTTTAGACCTTTAGTCTAAAAGCTGTTTTTCTAGATGCAGCACAATGTTTTTAGCATTGTGCTGCATCTAGCATTTAGCTAACGGGGAACATTAGCAGCTAAACAGTCAGATATTCATCTCAAGAGTTGGTGGAGACCAAAGCAGAGCAAAAAGAAGAGTGAACGTTGGTTGGCTTCTTATATTCAGAGCTAGTCGTGGAGTTTTCTGACCTCTGGGGGTCAGAAACTCAATGAACTCGACTCACCACTTGCTGGTATGGGTGGGAGCTTCGTGCCGAGGGCCGGGGGCTTTGGGTTGCTGGCCCACCGACACGAGTCCCTCACGGTCTTCAGCTTCTCCTTCTTAAGATGCTCCAGGCGTTGGCTGGTGCCGAACTGCTTTCGGAGGTGGAGACCCACCACCGCGACCCCACCGGTGGAGTCTTCACAGCCTAAGGACTCCACGAAGGGCAGGTCGTCCGGGGTGCTGAGGTCCCCCAGGCTTCCCCCGCTGTGCGCCGCCATTTCTACTCCACTGTCATTGTTGGTGGCGCTGCCAAGTGGTGATGGTTCGCTGCTACATGATGACTGACCGCCAGGGCTGGACTGATACATCTGGACAGAGCGATGGAGCAGATGGAAAGAAGAGGACGAGATAAAAAAGAGCATTGAGTGAAGCAGAAAAGACTGTTTGTCCTAAAAAAACAGTTTTTCTCAGCAGAACAAAAGTGGAACAGAGGCTAACATGGCACGAAGAACAGTGAATCATTGAATCTTTTATCCTCCCCCAGCTTAATTGTAAATAATGAGTGTTTTCTGGGATGGGGTGAAGAGGTGGGGGTGCACCACAGATTACAGGCTGTCTTAGTCTGTCTGTGAATTAGAAATGGGCAGGATGAAAGGCTGCTTGAGCCCGAGCCAGAGCGCCAGACCAATCATCACAAGATGTGATCACGTTTCTGTCTTCACAAACTCGGCTGTGAGGGTGGAGGCGTGTTGAACATGGAGGTGCTCGCAGTGATTGGCTTCAGTTTTACACCGAAAAGCCTGCGAGCTTTCTTCTCTTTCACCTGCACATCTTATATTTAACCTGAAAATCACTCTGTTGAAGAAATGATCTAATATTTTTATTGTCAGGCTCATGATTTGACATCCTCTGCACTCATTTCCTGAATATTCTGCAGCAGTCAACACGAGTCACCCTCCACATCTCTCTCTTGAACAATGCATCGCAGCGAATGAGCCCTGACCGGCCTCGCTTCACACTCTAATATATTCGCTGCTCTTGATCACAGCTTGATCGTTGGCTCTGTTTGCACAGAGCGCCAAAACCAATTCCCAGTGTTTGAATATTAATCCTGCTTTGGCTTTCATCACGTCCGGGCTCTGACGTGCGTTGATGGGTCTCCGCTGCAGGTTTAACTGGCTGTGTGAAGGATAAGTGACGTACGCGGTGTCATGGATGACATGCAGTGTGAGAGCCAGATCCTGCTGCAGCCGATGATGAAATGAAGGACTGAGTTCATACAACATCAGTTTGGTTCCAAAAGTTCAGCCCGCGGCTCATCAACGTGATTTCGTCCCTTTGTGGTCAGAATGGAGTGAATTAAACTGTAGATTTGATGGAGCAAAATGGCGTTAAAGGACGGCAACAGATGGTGTGAAAGATGGCGTAATAAGCCACAGGTGAGCTCACCTTAGCAAAGTCTGTCCGTTAGGAAAGTCAGAGGAGGGAGAGAAATGGAAAGGTGAGGACAGAGAGTTGTAGTTGTCAGAACAAAAGGCGGTAAAGTGCAGTTAGCAGGCAGCGTTAACAACCTCAGTCTGTTCCCTTCACGGCTGATCACATCTTACCACAGAGTTCTCCGCCTTGATGGATTTGACGTGCAGGTAGTCCTCCCTGCCTCTGGGGGAGCTGCTGTCTGAAATCTTGTCCTCCCTCTGGATTTTCTCTCTACTGCCCGTCTCGTTCTCGCCGTTCTCCCGGGGCGCCGGCGGCCTCGGCGGCAGCTCGCTGCGCTGCTTCTTGGTGACGTGGGCCTCCGGGCCGTGGACCGTCTTCACGTGCTTCCTGAGGGAGCTGGGGTCTGTGTAGCGCTTCGTACAGCCGGGGATCTTACATACGTAGGGTTTCTGCAGGAAATACACAGATCGATCACAGCTGGTGACTCAAACGTTCAGTTTCACAATGACCTCTGAGTCCAGACTCAACATTTCAAAGCTCTCAGTGTGATCTGAACATTTCTGAAGGGGATGCTGCAGTCGACCGATCTGAACCTGAAGGCCTGAATCAGCTCAAAGATCAATGATCATCTAAATTTCATCATTTTCCTCAAACAGAAACAAAACATCAGGATGAATTTGAAGAATGAATCACAGATTTTCCCCACAGGAGCTTTAAAACGCCTCCTCTACAGGCCAACACAAGCAAACCAACAGGAAGTGGACGCTTTGGGGAGCTGTGCCGGCGTTAGCTTTAGCATAGCATGCAGTGAGTGTGAGCGTGCAGGTGTGTGTGCATGTGTGTGTGTGTGCGTTTGTGTGTGATGGATAAGCAGCGAGGTTTCTGAAACGCTGCCAGGTTTCATTTCTACTCGCCGCCATGAGGTGGGCGGAGCTCAGTGAAGGTGGGCGGAGGTGTACCTCGTTGGAGTGGGTCCGGTTCTGGTGTTTGGCTCGGTCCGAGGCGTTGGAGAAGGCTTTGTTGCAGCCTTCGTGCTCGCAGACGTACGGTTTCTCCCCGGTGTGCGAGCGCAGGTGAGTTTTGAGGTTCTCCAGACGGGAGTAGGCCTTCGCACAGCCCTCGAACTGCAGAGGAGCAGAGAAGAAGAGCTGTTAGCCTGCTCGCTGCGACGCCTCCCGAGCCTCAGCCGTCAGACAGGAGCGTTCGTTTGTGACATCTTAACGCTTTAGACCGACATGACGTCACATGAATCAGCCTGCTGCTCATGAACCTGCAGAACTTCAGAGAGAAGTCAAAACGTGCAGCAGAATCAGAATTTTTCAACCTGGAGGTGATTTAACTCTCAATGTCTCCACAAACCAAACCACAGCTGCTGGAAGACGAATGTATTTATATAATCTGCAATGAGTAGAAGAAGAAAGACATCTTCAATCCTGCCATCCCAGGGGTGATTGTGTGTGTGTGTGTGTGTGCATGCAAGCGCCGCCTCCAGGGGCCCGTCGGGGCCCGCGGGGGCGCCGAGGCCATCCGTTACCCACCGTGCACTTGTGTGGCTTCTCCCCTGTGTGTCGGCGCATGTGAACCACCAGCATGTACTGAGCTTTGAAGGGCTTCTGCTCCCGCGAACAGTCGTCCCAGCGGCACACGAACTCCTTCTTCTCGCCGTGGATGTGGTCATTATTGATGTGCTGTGGGACACACACACGCAGAAATGAGCCTGTTCTGCAGAGAGTCGTCCACTAAGAGGCTCTCATGTTGTTCTCCGAAGGATTTCTCTGCACAAATCCGTCTCATCAGTTTAAAGCTCAGAGGACGCTGCGGCAGGAAAAGAGTTGCAGTTCTGCTAATTAGCAGCGAAGTTTCTTTATGCAGCAAATGAAAGACAGAAGAAAGAGAAACCCAAACACTGCGGACGCTTCGGATTATTAAAGCTCTGTTTCACTCAAGCACAAATGTCTTCGTCCTCTCTGTCGACTTTAATATCATATATTGAGCTACATAATGTTATTTATCTTCATCAAATTCAGTTTTTCAGTTTTCTTCCTCTCTGGTTTCTGTGTGTAATTATTTTAAACATTTTGGGAGATTGCTTTTATTCACTTCCTTTCAGTTCGCAAAGCTGGACTCGAGCCGTGCTTAGCTTAGCTTAGCTTAGCATAAAGACTGGAAACAGGTGGAAACGGCTAGCCCAGCTCTGAGCAGGAACCAAGCGACGCACAGGTTGTGTGTCATGTCTTTGAACGCGGGTTTGAGGGCGAGTCGTGCTGGAGCTACTTGTTGGAAAATAATGTCGTATTTCAGCGTTTTTGGTCTCTGAACAGGAACGCTGGGACCAAACCTGGCAACCTCGTCCTCCTCTGCATTCTGCATCACAGCGAGAGAGGAGGGAGCAGAGCGCGATCTGTCGGGTTTCCTCCATGTTTACCTTCAAATCTGAAGAGAAAACCAGCGGAGCGCCGCCAGGCCAAGGGGAGGAAGTCACCGAGTTTATGGGAGATGTGGGGAAAACGATCTCGCTGGTAACGACCTCGACCGCAGCCTCATCTGTTCACAGGGACCAAAGCATCAGGACGTGTCGGCCAGCCTTCAACACGAGCTTTAAGCTCTGTAAACGAGGCGAGGTGACGGCGAGCCGCTTCATGAGAGACAGAAAGAAGAGTGAAGTGCAACGAATGATGGACGGCAGCCCCCCGGCAGGCCCCCCAGCCCCCCGGCAGGCCCCCAGCCCCCCGGCAGGCCCCCAGCCCCCCGGCAGGCCCCCCAGCCCGGCTCTAATCCCTCACCCCGCTCCCTCTTCTCTCTGCTTCACTGCCAGCGAGGAATGTTTAAGACTCTTTAAACGGCACCGCGCTCGCTGCGATGGGAAACAACAACTGAGGACGGTTTGAGGAAGGTCCAGACGAGCATCAGCAAGAACTGAACGGACCAGGATCCAGGAACCTCAAGTCCAGCTCGGCCTGGACCTTCAGAACGCTTTCAGGAAGTGAACTTAAAGCTGGAGGCTGCTGATCTTTGCAGGCCGTTGTGTTGTTTTAGGAGGATTAAGTCTGCAGTTCGTGTGTAACTGATAGTATAACAACACACACACACACACACACACACACACACACACACACACACACACACACACACACACAGACTCACGTGGACCAGCTGGTCTTGGGTGTCGTACTCCTTGCTGCAGGCCTCCCAGTGACAGTTGGTCTCGTAGACCGCCTCCGGCTCCTGCTTGCACTCGTCTCGATCCGCATCGTCCTTCAGGTCCAGCAGGCTGCCGTGAAGGTTCTGTGGAGAACCAGATCAGACGGATCACTGGACCGGTGTGTCTCACCGTGGGGGACAGTTTAGTCCCTGAGACGCAGCTGTTGGACTCATTCTCAGCTGTTTGTTCATGATGCGAACACAAGAGGCTGTAAATTACAGAGTCCAGAGGACACGAGTCCATCGTGCTCCGCTGAAGTCAAAGAGGCTGGACTGGATTTGTTTTGACAACGTCCACCACAAACAACACGTGACCTCTGTTTACCGCCGCCGCGGCCTTTAATCAGCAGCGCGAGGCTTAACGGAGCAAACACAACGTGAGCGGCGTGTGTCTGCATGGCCGAGACAGGTGGAACTGCTCGGACGTCTCAAAATGTCCGAAACTCGCTGTCCAAAAGCACCTGAAACCTGCTCCTCCTGCTGTCCACAATGTCCACAAAGGATCACGTCTCACCTCAAAGAAAGTTTCCAAAAATGACACAAAGTTAAAAACCTTTTCACCGTTTGATGTCCCACAAAGGGAGGACGCTTTAGGGGACATGAATCACTCGTCAAAAATTTCCACTTTCCTAAATGTTTGTTATACTTTCATGAAGGATGTCCTCTCTTTCTGGACACTCGAGGACGCCTCCACTCTCTGTGCATGCCGTTACTTAAACGTCCAAACTGTCCTCAAACAGGAGCACACATGCAGAAGTGACACACAGCTTGTCCCACCCGGCTTCCTGTACGCCTCTCACACACACACACACACACACACACACACACACACACACACACACACAGTGCTGACTGCAGCATGTTTGTCCGCCCCACGCACGCTATCTTCATCAATTCTGGTGGCCCCAAGACGACGGCGCGCCCCGCCGTCCCCATGCATCAAGCCCAAAGCTGCCGCGCGATCGAGGAGGAGCCGCAAATTTGTCAAAAGAGAGAAAAAGCTCCTCAGATGACAATAAAGCCCGAAACAATATTTCATGAAAATGAAGTGCTCGGCACAGTTTACAGCGGCCGAGGAGCAGGAGGAGCGAGAGGAGCGAGAGGAGCAGGAGGAACGAGAGGAGCAGGAGGAGCGAGAGGAGCGAGAGGAGCAGGAGGAACGAGAGGAGCAGGAGGAGCGAGAGGAGGAGGAGGAACGAGAGGAGCAGGAGGAACGAGAGGAGTGAGAGGAGCAGGAGGAACGAGAGGAGGAGGAGGAACGAGAGGAATGAGAGGAGCAGGAGGAACGAGAGGAGCAGGAGGAGCGAGAGGAGGAGGAGGAACGAGAGGAGGAGGAGGAACGAGAGGAGCGAGAGGAGCAGGAGGAACGAGAGGAGCAGGAGGAGCGAGAGGAGCGAGAGGAGCAGGAGGAACGAGAGGAGTGAGAGGAGCAGGAGGAACGAGAGGAGGAGGAGGAACGAGAGGAACGAGAGGAGCAGGAGGAGTGAGAGGAGCAGGAGGAACGAGAGGAGGAGGAGGAACGAGAGGAGCAGGAGGAGCGAGAGGAGCGAGAGGAGCAGGAGGAACGAGAGGAGTGAGAGGAGCAGGAGGAACGAGAGGAGGAGGAGGAACGAGAGGAGGAGGAGGAACGAGAGGAACGAGAGGAGCAGGAGGAACGAGAGGAGCAGGAGGAGCGAGAGGAGGAGGAGGAACGAGAGGAGCAGGAGGAACGAGAGGAGTGAGAGGAGCAAGAGGAACGAGAGGAGGAGGAGGAACGAGAGGAACGAGAGGAGCAGGAGGAACGAGAGGAGCAGGAGGAGCGAGAGGAGGAGGAGGAGCGAGAGGAGCAGGAGGAGCGAGAGGAGCAGGAGGAACGAGAGGAGCGAGAGGAGGAGGAGGAGCAGGAGGAACGAGAGGAGGAGGAGGAGCAAGAGGAGCAGGAGGAACAAGAGGAGCGAGAGGAGGAGGAGGAGCAGGAGGAACGAGAGGAGCAGGAGGAGCGAGAGGAGGAGGAGGAGCGAGAGGAGCAGGAGGAGTGAGAGGAGGAGGAGGAACGAGAGGAGCGAGAGGAGGAGGAGGAGCAGGAGGAACGAGAGGAGCAGGAGGAGCGAGAGGAGGAGCGAGAGGAGGAGCTCCCATCATCGCCACTTTTTCTTTCTCCCAGACGTCTTTTAGAAGGGGGTCACCGTGGCTCCCCATCGTGGACCAGGACGCAGAGGATGACTAACGGGGGTCAAGACCTCTTTAAAGTGTCCTCGCTGTCCAGAGACGCTTCGTCTCAAAGCTCAGGTGGCCTGGACTGTCTTTAAAGTCGTCTGTCCTCTGCAGGCTCTGCTGGCCCCTGATTTTATCGCCCGTCTTAAGACACATTTTCAGTCCTTTGAACTTATCTTATTGTCCATTTGTCTTTCATACCCGTCTTCATGTGTCCTGTGATGGGACTGGAATGAACAAAATGTCCTCGCAAATCAAAACTGTCCTCTCTTAAGACAATGATCTGACTTTGAAACTTCTCTCAGATGTCCTTACATTCCAATTATGTCCCAAATGTCCAAAAGACATGTCCTATCTGACGCAAACATTACTAACTTTCCAAAAGTCCCCCCTGACTTCAGTCCACACACTGTCTTCACTGGACATTTAAAACATTAAAACACTGGAAAGAAAAATAACTGCTTAAGTTTTATTTTGAAGTATTAAGGTCCTCGTTTCCTGAACTGTCTCAGACGACAACGTTTAGCGTCAGCCGTCCTCTTTAGGGGACCTTTTTTTAATGTCCCCTTCTGAGGACGCAGAATCAGAGAAATCTGTTCTGGTGAAAGTTTCGTGTTTCGTACCGGTGAACCAGGAGACAGCGGCCTCAGTCCCTCTGCTTCGGTCTTCACCTTTGACCTTTTGGTGATCATGGGGTCGACCGTGCTGCTGACCGCCGAGTCGCCGCTGAGGTTCTGAGAGGAAAAAGACGACTCAGCGTTAAAATCTGATGCAGAAATAAACAATAAAGGACTGAAAAGCGTTTTAAAATCCAGACTCTGCAGGTTTGATTCAGGGTTGATGGTATGGAAGCCTGCAGCTGCCAATCTTAAAAGGAAAATGACTGAATCCACCTGAAATTTCCTTTTAAAATTTTATGCCAAGCTGAGTTCATGATCCGTCAGAGGCCTGAAGGCTTCGACGTGTCACCTCCACCTTTCCTGTGTTTGACCAATGAAAACAAAATGAAGCTTAAGAATAAAGTAAATAAATTTAAATCAGAGTTTTACTGAAGGGAAATAAAGTCTTTGTTGATATTTCAGTGAATGTGTGAATAAAATGTCTGAGGTCATTTGACTGACAGGATGAGAAGGAGACACCTGTTTCAGTGTCCTCAAGGACGGTGTTAGCCTGTTAGCATTTATGTCCCAGCATGCATTGTGTCTGGGTTAGTTCTCCAGAAAAGTTTTTTTTTCCAAATCTAAATTTATTTTATTTTTTTAAATTTTGACTGTTTTTGACTGTGATAGGTATTCACTTCATGTCTACCGTCTAAGTCCTGGTCCTGGTCCTGGTCCTGGTCCTGATGTGTGCTAACAGAATCCAGAATCCAGATTTGACAGATTTTTAAGTGTAAAGTTAATTAACACGACATGCTGTCTTCTGTTTATCAGGACCAGATGAGGACACGTTAAACACGTCCTCTTACCTTGGACGACAGGTCGCTGTGGGCGGAGGCGGGCAGCGAGGAGAGCCCGAGGCCCGGCTGACGGGCGGAGAAGGGGGGCGGAGGCTGGACCAGAGGCGGAGTGTGGCCGAAGGCGCTGAGCCCCCGCTGCTGGGAGAGGAGCTGCTGGTAAGCCACGGGGTTGATGGGGTGAGGGAAGGGGAAGGACGGGCTGCAAGGAGCAAAGAGGACGTGAGACGGTCAGATCCACGAGGGACGAATGGAGGACATGGGAAGGAGGAAGCAGGAGAGGAGGGAAAAGGAAGTAGAGAAGGAAAGGAGGAAGCAGGAGAGAACATAGAGGGTGTGAAAGAGAAGGAAGGAAGGAATTGAGGCGACAAAGAAGGAGACGTGTTGGAGTAGGAAAGGAGAGAAGGAAGTAGGTAGCAGGAAGCAAAATAGGAGCTATGTGAAAGAAAGGAGGCTAGGAAAGGAAACTAGGTAGCAGGGAAGGAAGTTGAGAAAGGAATGGTCAAGGTAGGAAAGAAAACAGATGAGGATGTTGGACAGGAAAAGGAAAAACTGAATGAGACTGAGACAGAGTGTGTGCTGTCTCTGCAGGTGAGTTACCTGAGGCCTCCGACCGACAGGTGTCCGTAGGAGCTGCTGGCCGCCGAGCTGGAGCGCGAGTTGTTGATGTAGGCGACCAGCGAGTTGGGCGAAGTGCGGATCATCGTCTGGAGGTCGATGCTGGCGTCCGACAGCGGCGAGATGGAAAGAGCTCTCTTCCTGCTCAGCCGGGGCGTCAGTCTGGGGCTGGAGAAGCGCGACACTGCGGACACACAGGTGAGCCGACAGGTGAGCTCTGACCACACACACGCCGTCCTGCTGCCACTAACACACACTACAGCACCACATGTGGATTCATCCGCCGCTGGAAATAGTCCCTGACAGATGAGCTCCTGAACGCCGCCGGCTTTAATGTGACAGAGGTGATAAATGCTGCACGTCCTCCGTCGTGACCCCTGTCCCCCCAAATCTGATCCGCGGACGTCTCCGCTCCCCGCGAGATGCTAAACAGTCCTAAAAGGATGATTCCTGAAATCTAACGAGTCACTCCTCGCCTCGCCGTCCTCTTTGGATCGTGTCATTTCAGGACGGAGGCGGCGTGATTGATGCTGCCGTCGCCTCCCCGCGACACGCGACCCCCACGGACGCAGAACAAGCCGATCAATGAGATTGACTCACGGCCAATACAGCGAGCGACGTGCTCGGTGAGGGACAGCGATGCTGGCAGAGGACGTTTCCGCGTCTCAGCGGGACGTTTCACGAGTTTGAGCTCACGTCATTTTGTCTCAGCTCCTCGTTTTCTGGTGCTTCGTGTCTCCTGGACGCCTAAGCCTCTGACACGGCGACCCCATTAAGATTCAGACATAACCAATCAATCTCCCCGCAATAATTCCCCGTAATCACTTCAGATAAACATCGGGCGTCCGGGTTGAGCTTCACGATGCTAAATGAGGCCAATTTACAGAGAATTGATTTGGACTGCGAGGAAACGTATGCAGAGCGATCGGATCGATCTCAGCTCAGAGTGGAAACCAGACAAAGACTCAAGACACAAACTCGTCCCCACGCCGAAACTCTGCAGCTTCCTGTTCGTCCTCGAGCTCCTTCTGATCAATTAGTCTTTAAAACGTGACGATCATTGATCCAAAGTTCAGTTTAGGATGAAACGAAACAGAAAAGAAGCAAAGATTCAGAAGCTAGAAGCAGAAAATGTTTGATGTCTGTTTGATAACGAACAGAATGAACATTTTAGTGACGATCAATCAATCAATCGACTAATTGATCCTGCTCTACTCTGCGTCTCAACTGAACAGCCACTTCTGGTGACTTTTGGGAGCCTTTTGATATGTTTTTTCTTTTAACTGTTGATTAGTTATGCTAACGAGGCTAATTTTAGCATTATCAATACAACTACAGTCAGCTTCAGCTTGTGATTGGCTGAAGCTGGAAATAATAATCTGTGTATGAGGTGATGGAGACAAGGTTTGGCCCACAGAAAGTCAAATATTCGGCGCCTCAGTCGACTCCGAGTCTCAAATGTCCCAACAAATGTCTCACTTTGTCTCACTTTGCATGAAATGAATGTGTGTGTGTGTGTGTGTGTGTGTGTGTGTGTGTGTGGTTGTAGTAGCAGAGCTAGCTAATATTGCTAATGACGTCTCCACATCATCTTATCCGAAGCTTTTTCCTCAAATATCGTTCATTAACAAATTAAAGGGGCTCTGCCCTCAGCTTCACACTGCTCCACCGCTGGTGGCGGCCATGTGCAAAGACGTAGCAGCGCGCCAGCAAAAGAACAGAAGAAGAAGAAGAGGACGGCTCGCTGGCCAACATGGATGTCAATGCAGGTTTTAAGACATTAAAGAGTTGTGTGAGGACATGTGGACCTTCATCATAACGCTTTAAACACCACGTCAGTCCCTGCAGGGCTCCACGCCGAGACAAACTGCATCTGGCGTGGATCAAAGTCTCACTTTCTGTCCCGGTCAGCGTCTTCCTACGAAGGCAGGATAAATTCTGCCTGTTTGCTTTCACTGCGGCCCGTAATGAAGGGCTAAAGGTCGTTTCTGAGAATGTCCTCCGCTACAAATCTGGTAATGGTATCTGCTTAGAGACCAGAGGAGGAGGAGGGGGACGTCTTCATCCTGGGACATATGGACTCTGAATGATGAGACAGCACGTCCACAGAAGAGAAAAACATCAACGTCCATTTCTCGAGGGACGTCTCAGCTCGGGATGTTTATTATCAAAGACGTTAGCGTGGGGGGGGGCTGTCATGGGACGCTAATTTGGACATTTAACCAGTTGAAGTTGAGATGTAGCTCAGGCTGACGGCACGGCACGGGGGAGGGAGGGGGGAGGGGGGCAGGTGTGGAGGATCAGGTGTGTTTTTTTTTTTTTGTTGGCGGTGACGACCAGCGGGCGTATTCATCTCTGTTACTTCCTCTCACCTCTGGGGAGACGTGTTTATTAATGTGCCACTTCCCCTGATAAATGGACCAATGGAAAAGCTCGGCTCGACTCACTCGCCAGCCCCCCCCCCATGATTTATATCAGCCACTGAGCGGGTGAGTGTGTGTGGAGTGATTCGGAGGGTGAATGAGTGTGTGTGTGTGTGTGTGTGTGTGTGTGTGTGTGTGCGCGTGCGCGCGTGTGTGTGTGTATGTGCGGCCCCTCGGGCTCTCGGAGTCACTGTGGTCTGTGTGTAACTGAACTGTTTGAATCCAGAAGGTTGCAGGTTCAAACGATGCCACAGCTGCAGCTAAAGACAACAGGAGGGACCGTCTGCCTCTGCCTTTGAGCAAGGCACTGCAGCGCGCTGTCCTCTTCCTCCTCAGTCTGTGCACTGCAGCTGGCGGATGAAGACGTCCAGCAGGTTCACAGAGCGACTGAAGGCGCTGCCGTTTGTTTGGGCCTCGCCGCCTGCACAGCGTTCGCTTCTGACAGCTTTAGTGAGCCCGGCTGGACGTCTTCACGCTGCTGGCAGCCTGCCGCCGCTCTCAGCGGTGTGAGTTTGGCCTCCGACGAGCCTGCACAGTCCAGGTGAAGTACTCTGATTACTCTGTTCACGCCGTGTTTCGCGGTGATCCTGTGAGACCAGACCAACAGGAAGTGCAAGGGTTTAGCGTCCGCTGACTTCCCTCTGGAGCTGGAGGGCGCGGCGCTCTCTGGCGTTCATCACCAGGACTTCCCCTCCGCCATCCGTCTCTTCTCGGACACGACTTCCCTTTTAAGGCGCAGAGCAAAGCGCCGGATCAAAGTGGGCATTTGTTCCGTGACATATACCTGCTGCGAGGCAACGTGCCCGACGCCGCAGATGTCACAATAAGTCCTGGGTGTTTATGGAAAAGTGCTGGCTCAGGGTCAGCGGGCAGGAGCGCAGCGCGGCTACCTGAAGGCGTTTGAAGCTGTTTGACATGAAAAATGTATACAGGCCTTTTTTATTTATACGCCTCTCCTGTGATCTTTGTTTCATCATCCACCCGAGAGGAATCTCATTCTCCTTAATCAGCGTCAGCTCATTGGCCGGAGCCAGGTGGGCTGCTGGGGAGGAAGCCCCCTGCCCGCTGGACGTGTTGCTTCATGTGACCTTCACTAAATAGACCTGTCCTCACACTCACCTTCCTCAGCTTCCTCCGGCCCTCCAGACGTCCGTCACAACGAGCGCCACCTCTGTAAATCTGACTCATTTTAGCCACAAAAAATCTTCTTGCCTGCAGCTCGACTTTGAACACGTTTGTCATCAAAATTCACGAAAACTACATTTTCACCTTGAAGCTGCGTTCATATATTTTTGGCCACTAGGGGGCAGAATCAGTGCAACCAGGATCACCACAGACCTCTGACAGGCCACCGCCGTGTCAGGTTCAATGATGAGTTGACATTTCGCTCTGTTTTTGGTCTCCACCAGCTCCTTTAGCCGCTAAATGCTAACTTAGCCTGAAAAGCTCTCACAGCTGTTACTCACCATCGATGGGGGTGATGTAGTCGGACAGGTGAGCCCCCGCGGCGGACCCGGCGCCCTGCATGAACAGCTCGCTGTAGGGGCTCCGGTGACTGGCCATCAGGTGGTAATACTCGGCCGGGCTCGCCCCCGGGGGGGGCGGGAGGCCGAACAACCCACGCTCCTTTAAATGCTCATGGGCCACTGCGGGGGAGAGAGGGGGAGATGGGGGGAGAGGGGGGAGAGGGATGAATTCCTGCTCCGTGCTGGCTCACTCTGAGGAGATCTGTGAATGGAGCGAGGGTGCCCGCGCCCCCCACCGCTGCTGGAGGATGAAAATGACACTGAAATGTTTCGGAGTATTAAAGTATTTTCTCCTTCGTAGTAAAACCTGGTGTACTTCAAAGTACTGCTCTGAACTCATAATTTCACCTTTTGCTTTGTGTTTGTGTGATGATGTCATTTCCTCCTCAGAGGGTTTGTGTTCAGCCGTGTGTTCGTCTCTGGGTTCGCCTGTGCTGGTGTCAATAAAGTGCTTTCAGTGTCAGGGCCAATCAGAGTGAGGCATGAATGTGCTCACTCCTCCTCTCCCTCCATCTGCTCCTGAAGACGCCGGTGAGCAAACCAAACGCCCCTCGCCCTGTAGTTAAGTGATCTTTCAGACCACATTCGGCCTCTCCGCCTAAAGGAGGGCCGATGCTGCCGCTGCCCTCATTTCTGCCTTACAGGATCAAATTTCCACCCTGAAAGACTGACGAGGAAGAGGACGATAAAGGCCGAAGATGTGGAGAATGTGTGTGTGCAGTAAAAAGATGTACGTTTAACGAACGCGATTCAAACACCGAAGCTCCAGGTGAAGACTGGACGTCATACTAACGCTAATGTCAGCTGTGGAAGGTTTATGGGGAAAACTAAAGGTCGCCTGGAACACGTAACAGCCTCCTCTCCAAACCGAGGCCTCGTCTGTCAGCGAGATATTTGCATTCCTGTACGCTTTCCTCTCGCACGGCTTCATCATGGCCACCGCTGCCGCTTATTTAAGTTTAAAAGCTTCGCCACATTAGCACTGACAGACAGGAAAAGAAGATTTATATCAGCCCCGCCACCGCGCTCCAATCTGTTATTGTAATTCAGCGCTGAGGAAAGACTTGTCATCGCGTCCTGCTCTTTTCGGGGGGGGGGGGGTTTATCGACCGCCGCAGACTTTTTTTAAAGGACCCTCTCAGTATGAAAACACCTGCAGGTCGCAACCAGCAGTCGCTTCATTCGGCTTCACTGCAGAGTTTAACTCAGCGTCCTGCTAAAAAACACAAAACGCAGCCATGATGTGACCTGAAGGTGGAAAGTTTGTGCAGCTTTGAGCCCGTTTTAAGCAGATCAGAGCAAAGAGAGACGCCACACGGACGATCAGCTGATCAGAGAAAACCAATCAGGACATGCAGAGTGAGATGAGGCGAGAGCTTACAGTCGGCAGGGCTGAGTCCTCGGGCCGCCGAGATCATGGACAGGGTGGGGCTGCCGTGCACCGAGCGCAGGTACTGCTCCATGTGGGGGCTGACGTACGGGTGAGGCGGGCTGAAGGGGGAGTCGCCGGTCGCCACGGCCGCGGGCGAGAGGCGGATCAAGGAGATGTCGGAGATGACGGGGCTGCCGGCCAGACCTGCAGGGCTGGACGAGAGGAAGGACAAACAGTCATGACGGATCACGTTTCAGTCTTCATCATCTGAGGAACATGCTCTTTATTACGGTCCTTGATTGACAGCCAAGACCGACCAACCAGTGATTACACGTCAGCTCGGTGTGCTTTGTTCAATCCATGAACACAACAACATGAAAATACACAAATATTATACAAATATGCAACACAATAATTTTTACAAGTTTCAGTTTACATGAAGGACAGCTGCTCACCCTCGTCTTCATCAGACAAACTTGAGCAAACAGAGCGTCTGCTGGGACTATTTTCAGCGGCGGATGAATCCATGTTTGGTGCTGCAGTGAGTGTGTGTGGCAGCAGGACGGTGTGTGTGTGTGTGTGTGTGTGTGTATGTGTGTGTGTGTGGAGGACCTGTCAGCGGGGACACTCACACCCTGTTCACAGTAAATGTCCTGAAGCTGGACTTTAAACCTGAAGACCACCTGAGACGCCCCCAAACTTAATCCACCTGCGAACCTGATCCGCCTCAGAGTGAGGTCACGTCTCACAGGGTTCCTCCAGCTTTTGATCAGAGGACGGGGTGACATGGAGGACGGGGTGAGACGGAGGTCGCAGAGACGCTGTGAGCTCATCTGGAGACAGGCGACACCTTCGTCCTTCTGCTCGATGACGCTCGGCGGCACAAAGGTGTCTTTGTGTTTTCAGTTTGGCTTTGTGACACCACCGTCTTCTTCGTCTTCTTCTTCTTCTTCTTCTTCTTCTTCCTCTCAGGTTGCTGGATGTGTTTGAGCCTGCAGCGACTGCAGCTTGAGTTCAGTCTTTTTGGGTTTTGTGGACAAATTCGATGACAGTCCATCAGTGAATCTTGTGATTAGTGAATTATTGATGGCACATGTGACGCCGAGCTTCATGGCCACGATGAAGGACGCTCGCTCGCTCTGACGCCTCCTTTCATTGAGGCTCGGGAGCAGATGAGGATGCTCGTACACAGTTTATTGAGGACACGTACGTCCCTGTCTGGCTGAAAAAGGAGTGTGTGGGTGTTTCTGGACCTTACTTTTACCTGCTGATGTCACCGTCCACCAAACTTTATCGAGTTTTCAAAGTCTTCACTCAGAAATGCTGGAAACTAAAAACTGGATCATGAAAGCCAGCGATTAAAAACGAAGCAGCAGCTGAGCAAGACTCTGAGTCGTGAACGCTTTAAGTTTTTAAACGTGCTGATGTCACGTTTCAGCCGTCCAACCATCAGGACAAACTTCTCTGTGGAGGAACTTTTTAAAGGCGTCGTGACAAGCGCGTGTCAGAGATGAAATGGAGTTAATTCAGGTCCAGATCTTTGCTGAGTGCAGCTCTTTGACCTGCGCCTTCATTAAAAATACACCTTCTCCATCAGCCAGCGTCCAACAAAGGCTTTACTGCCGGGCTGTTGGATTGCATCACGAGTGAGGCAATGTTTTTCTCCGTGCAGAAGATGAAGATCTGATTTTCCACCCAAAACATAATCATCCCCGCAGTGTGGCTGAATTATTAACGGCCTCATCATGTAACGCCTGCAGGTGAGCTCTGTCCGTCTTTGAATCCAGTCTGAGAGGGTTTGTTTACCATGATAACAAGCTCCTCCAACAATCACGCTCCGAGTCGTACAAAGCGCATAAATATTTCTGTCTTTACGTGCAGCCTGAACAGCTTTGTTGAGCAAACGCCTGCTCCGTAAAGGAGAGGGCACGCTTACGAGCTGACGGCGGTGAATAAGTCACGTTCACGCATTCAGAGAGACTCTGCTGCAGGTGAGCGTTCCGGGCATCGGCGCGGTGCCGCGAACGCAACGCTTGGCCTTCAGAGCAGCAGAGAAGACGGGGGGGTGGTGGGGGGGGTGTCATTAACTCATACAGCTTGTTTATGTTTGTGTGCGAAGCCATGATTTTTCCACGTGTCCACATTTTTGTGAAGTGGAACTAAGGTGGTCTCAGGTGGACGGAGGTCCAGCTCAGTCAGCTGTCCTTCTAAGTGTCACGCTGTCTGTAGGCACCTGTCCAGCCTGGACAGGACGGCGCCCCTGCAGCGTGATGTTTGATGTGCCGTCAGAGTCAGCTGACGTACTGGACTTGGATCAGCTGGTTGGACGGGTCAAACGCTGGACTTTCATCCGGTGGTTCATGTCTGTTGGCAAACCAGCAGCCTGTCTCACTCACTGGTCACTCTAAGCAAAACCGCCAGCAGCAATATCACCTGACTCAGAGTCCCTGAAGGGGTCAGGACAGGAACCACGTGTTAGAACGGCTTTCAGGCAGGAAGGCTTTGCAGGTGGCACGTTGATGCTAACAGGCTAACTTAACGAACTGAGATTCGAATGTGTTGAAACCAGAAGTGTGTGCAACTTATTTCAACCCAAACCTCAAACTTTTCCCAAACACATCCAAACTGCGTTCACCAGACGTTTATTAGCGCTCTCACTGAGCTTTATTTTGAAAGTCTAACCGGATGTTGCATATTTATTGTTGCTAACTTCGCTGTCACAGTTAGAAGGTATCCAAGTTCTTCTTCAGTGGTCTTGAAGTAGTTGTGCATTTGTTTCCAGCTCTAAGCGTCAATCCCCAACCCCTGTTAACGAGGAGTCTGACTTTACGGCCGCGTCGCGCAAAACTCTGTCACAGACACAGAAAAATGCAGCAGCTGAAGCCAGTCCAGAGCCCGAACTGAAAAAGCTGCTTTTGTCGGTTCACACCTGACCTGCAGCCGCGTCTCGTGTTGTGACTTTACCCACAAAGCCTTGAAAGCGTCGCTCTGCACGCTCCGGACCGTCGTGACCACAGGTTCAGTCAATCCTGACGATGAGGAAGCTGAGATGTCGGCGTTTCCTGAAGTGAAATTCCTTGAAATGATGAATGGCTCGAGTCGTGCCTGAGGTGTGTGGACGTGCAGCCGTTCCTCTGCGTGCATCTTCGGTGTGTTTCTTGTTGTTTGTACCTGCCGTACAGGTGTTTGTGTCTCCTTTCTCATTTGTTCTGCTTGTGTGTGTGTGTGTGCGCTGTGACACCAGAGATGAATTACAGTGTGACAGTGAGTCTCGTCTCCGGTGTCGAGCTCGGGGAGCGCTCTGATTTAGATAAATCACGCCGTCCAGCGTGTGGCTGAATAAACTCCCACTGTTGGTTTATGAGTCTGCGGCGTGAAGCGACGCCTCAAACTTAACAGGCGCCGAAACCCCTGAACGCCGTCCTGCTCGCGCAGAGGAAGAAATGACCTAGATACAAACAAACAGATCGCTGCCGCACATCACGGCCTTCTGCACCGTCCTCACAGCTGGACCGGATGCTTCATGTCAGCGTGACGATGGCGTTCCTGCCGGAGAGGAAGTGAAGCATCTCACGATCAGAGTTTGATTCATTTCTACAAATGCCATCAGCTGAAAACACTGAAAGGAGGAGACCAATCAGACTGCAGCAGGACAGGTGAAAGAAAGTCCTCCAAGACCGTCCAGGTCTTCACGCTGACCTTCATCGTCTCTGAAAACCCGACAAACGTGGAGTCAATGAAGCCAGCACCAGAGCTGCCGAGTCAGCAGAAGTTCAGGTGGAACTTTCTGGAGCCTCTGAGTGGAAACGTAACTCCTCTTTGACACGATGCGCCTCCAGACCGCCAGCAGTCAGCGGAGACGGTGCAGTCAGAGGTCTCGTCCATCAGTCGTCCTCTTGTCCATCAGCTGTCTTCTCGTCCAGCGTCTTTTTCACACGAGCTTCCTCCAGCAGAACTCTGTGAACTCACGTCTTCAGCCGTCAGACGCATCTCGTCTCGGCCTCTTTCATGCTGGTGTTTTCCATCTTCGCTCCGTCCACAGAGACGCGTCACGGAGGAGGACGTGTCCCCCCTTGTGTTCGTCCTGCTGCAGCTTCTTTGCCTCGCTGTCATTTTCCGGCGAGAAAGAAAAAGCGTCCTCAGGATGTGGAAGGAGGAGGAAAAAAGAGGCTTCCCCACGGCTGCTCTTATGACAGGCTTGACAAAATAACCAGCCCTCTCATTACGCTATATGCAAACAATGATAAAGAGGACGGCGCCGAGATGTCATGTTAGACAATCAAGGAGGGGACCTCTGACACGCTGCCACGGGTGGATAATAAAGTGCCGCACCAGGCGACAAATGACACCGCACTTAATTTGCTGCGCAATGTTCCTGTAATTAGGTGAATTTGGCACAGGCAGGGGGGAGCGACAGCTAGATCAAGGTCTTGATGAATTAGGGGTCCACTGTCAAGATCAAATCACATTAATCAAGGTGGCCGAGTCCGCGGACAGCCGCCCCCCCTCCCCTCCCCCGCCCTCCACTTTCCCGGCCGGCGTGATGAATAGCCCTGCTCCCGCCAGGCGCGAAGTATGCATCACCATCAAATCTGTGAATTTAAATGTAAGAGTACTATTTGGAGAATTCTATTGACTTTTTTTGTCCTGGCGCCACTTTTTCCTTTGTGATAAAGTAAGTTGGAGCTCGTGCAGGAGCCTCGTTGTTCAGCTCAAAGTGTGCCACGGACTCTGAGCCTCGCACACCTCTTATTTCACAAGCTGCCGGCGGCTCAGCGGCACGCAGGCCGACCGGATTCAAACACCCGCTGTAGAGTCACCGCTCTGCCGCCAGCCACTAAAACAAACATGTGCAGCCAGCTTCAGAGCATCTGCATCACACGAGACTGAAAGTGACTCTCAGTGGAACCTGAATGCACCGTCGTCCACCTGAAGACGCAGCAAAACAAAAACACATTGAACAACCTGCTGCTTGACATTTAAATAGCAGCCAGGTGATTTTTTTCAGCGGGCTAATGCTTCCTGATACCAGCAAACCTGTAAAGTTGAACTTTGTGCAGCGTTGTGTGCAACGCACTCGATTTTCCCTCCAACCTGAATTTCTCTCTGGAAAATAAATGGGATTGCATCTCTGATTGAACCCCGCAGCCGCCTGGAAGTCGGGCTCACCACCAGCGCTGCTGCAGCACATGCAGCCGTGCGGTGACCTCTATACTCTGGGAGTTTAATTATGGCGTTAGCTCGAGGGCAACACGGCCTGCACCACACAGATTAGCTCCACAACAAACCATTAATGAATATAAAGAGGCGCCGGGCGGAGGCTGGATGTATTGTGTCATCAGTGATGGATCCGATCGGCGCTAATGGAGCGAGCTGCAGCTTGATACGAGCCGACTGGCACAGATTTATTTATTTTCACGTTCATCCACACAAAGTGCATTTACTCAAGTTCCATAAATACGCTTCACCTTCCAGCTGCTGATCCTTCAGTGACTCACTCACAGGTGCCTTTGCAGAACACCATTTTACTCCGTTCACGAAATAAGACGCAGAAATTAAAGCAGGACTCCTCGAGATAAATCAGCTTCTGCTCAGAGCCCAGGAGGCCTGAATTCAGCCGTTTTTAATGATGGGATTGATTGCAAACCCACATGTCTGAGGTGTTCATTGGCTCGTTTTGCAGATTATCTGACAGAAAACCTGCAACAAGCTGAAAAAACTTGCGGTCCTTCAGTGACAGACCTGAACGCTGAGCTCCGTCTCACAATCACACACAATCTCTGCCTTGCTCAGAGGCTCCTCAGCCACGGAGGCGAGCTGAACTCAGACCGCAGGCTGCCGCCTCGCAGCATCCAAGTGTTTTTGGCTGCAGCCTAAACAGCCGAACTTGCCCACATAATCAAACTGTTTGGGAAACAGAGCGAGCGTTGATTATTCACTTTGGAAGTCAGCGTGTTGTCATCTGCTTTTGATATTGAACTTGGCGAGCGCTCGGCTCTCATCAGCGCCTGCTAACACTCGCTCACAAGCAAATCCTGCAGAGTTAGAGAAGGAAAACAGCCTCTGCGCCGCGCCAGCAGGAAATAACGATTTGCATCAAGAAGATCTGACGCGGGTCGAGTGTGTGACGCGGAGAAAGCCGTTCAGAGAGCATCCCCCGAAGAAGGAGGCCACTTACCCGTGCATGGCGTGCAGCGCGTGGGGCTCGTAGTGGTATCGCCCCTCGTGATGGCGCATGTCAATCGGGATCGGCGTGTGGAAGCTGGGGAAGATGTGGTGGGGGGCTGCAAGAGCAGAAAAGCAAAGAAGAAGACAGAGTTAGAGGAGGGAGGGAGGGGGGGAGACTTCAAAAAAAAGAGCTTGGCTTTCAAAAAAGAGAGATTTCAAAGGCAAAAGGCTACAATAAAGCAAGATGGATTTCAGAGCAAGCTGAGCACTTTCGTGTAAAATATTGGCACTATCACACAAGAGAAGTGGAATAAATAAATAATCAAAGTCGTCCTAAGAAATCCTACATCTCGAACATAAAAGATATCCAGCCGGGCTTTGACAAAGACCTGCAGCTAGACGCTCTTTGAACTAGACGGGATGATGGACGGTGTGAGGGAAGCTGCAGCCCCGGCTCAAAGCGGGACTGACAGCGCAAACCGGGAGAAGCTCTCTGCAGCTCCACTGCAAGCAACCAGAGCCTCGTCTGGAGCCGCAGACGGCGAGCTGAGCCCGTCGCCGCCGAGCACCCGAGCTGGCCGCACATGTGACAACATCTGGTTCTGGTGGAGAGCGAGGCACCAGACCTTCGTTAAGAAAAAGGGTCAAAGTCGAACCAGAAGAGACATCCAGACTTTAACTCTTCAGTTTGAGGTCAAGCTCCAAAAACACTGAATCCTACATTTCCCATGATGCAACCTTTCATGAGACCCTCTTTTGAGCTCTGGACCTCCAGTTTTAACGCAGCCTTTCTCCTCCATCTTGTTTTGCTGAAACCAGTGAATTCTTCTTCTTTCCGCCTCAAACTGACGTTGCCAGCCTGATTTCTGCTTCAATGCACCTCGAAAGTCAGCTGATATCGCATAAAGAGCGAAAAAAGTTTGCACATGGCAGTGGGTGGGTGGGGGTCAAACAGTGGACTTCCACCCAGGCTTCGTGTCTCATGTGACCCCTGAAGCAGACGTCTTTTTAACTGATGGACTTGTTTTCGTGAAGCTCACCTGTTTATGTTTGTTCTCAGCAAGCTTTATTTTGAAAGTGTGAAGGGAAGTTCTTATTTCTGACCGCTGCCTCGACCACAGAGGCCTTCCAGGTGAACAATGAGCAGCGCCGTTTAAAGCCGCCATGTTTGCACTGATTCCTACAGTCCCAGACGTGTTTTATTCAGCTGCAGCACAGAATCCTTCGTCCCTTGTGGGCTAAAGACGAGCTGGAGACGAAGGCTCTGCAGTGAAGGTGCGTCTCTGCTTCCAATTTATGGCGTCCGCGTTCAGCGCTCGCCTGCCTTTACGAGCTCTGTGTGTTTCTTTGTGCGTCCTTTTAATGGCCCTTATTATTCTTCATTAAGGCCTTGTTTTCTTTCTGTGGATTCGTCTCGGCTCTGGGAAGTTTACCCAAAACATCACAACTAATTAGCTGTTGCGATAACAGAAACCACAGAAAACGTCCTGTCTTTATTTTACAAGTGTGTAAACGAAGCCTTTAACGGATTTATGGAGTTATGTTTCTCGTTAACATTTTTCTCAGGTTTTTATTTTGGAAAAGCTCCACGAGGGCGCTGCCTCACCCTCTCTCTCTCTCTCTCTCTCCTTTCCCCTCATCCTCTCCTCCCTCACTCGCCCTCTCTGCACTTTTCAGATCCTGTTAATTGTAACCCGGTGCGTCTCGTCTCCGAGCTGCCGAAGACGAGGAGAACGAGAAGACGGGGAGACGAGGGAGAGGTGAGCCAGCTGATCTCTGGACTGCATTAAAATTCTTCTGGTGTCACACACACACACACACACACACACACACACACACACACACACCCACACACACACACACACACACACACACACAGTCTCGGGGGGTGACCTGGGATTTCGGAGCAGAGGGGTCAGAGCCACGGATCATTATCTGCTTTCGGCCCAGCGCTGGGAGGGGAGAACGGGGCCTCCCGGGGCTCCCAGGGGCCCGGGACCTGAATGAGTCAGCATTCCAGGTCCATTCCTCTCACTCTGCACCCTGACAGCCTGACGGACAGGCCCGGTCCCCAAGCGGCGGCAGAAATAGCCCTCTTTAGCTCGCCGCCGTCCTGCACGGTGCCGCTGAGGCCTGATGGGACGAGCTGGACGGTTTCGCCTGTCGGGCCGCCGTCTGTGCCAGCAGGAGTGAGACCTCCTGAAGACGTCTCAAAGAGGAGTTACTCTACTTTAGTAATAAGAGAGAGACATGAGCTGTCCTCTCTGCGTCAGCGGTGAAGTGAAGGTCTGAACGTTGATCATCCAGATGGATTTCACATATGAAGACCTCCAGCTCTGCATCTCTAGCTACTGCTGCCGTCCGTTTATCACCATTTCTCTCTCAAATGATTTTTCTTTGTCCTCTGTCTCCATCAGGTCCATCGATCTGTGTCTCTTTTTGTCTCATCTCTGTCTGTCTCCATTTATTTCTCACAGTCCTCCTCCGTCCCCTCTCTGCTGCAGACATTCTCCATTGTAATTTGGTGTAATTACACTTTGCCTGACTCCACATGCTGCGTAGTTAAAGTGTGTGTGTGTGTGTGTGTGTGTGTGTGTGTGTGTGTGTGTGTGTGTGTGTGTGTGTGTGTGTGTGTGTGTGTGTGTGTGTGTGAGAGCTAAAGGGCCCCATTCAAAGAGCAGCTCGACTTAATGCACCATTCATAACAGAGGGGGGTGAATTATCAGAGGGGGTCACGGGGGGAGGAGGAGGAGGTGGGAGACAAAGAGCAGCTAAATCTGGGTCACCGAAACGTGACGGCGACTGGAGCAAGCCTTCAAATCTCAGTACTGCAGTACTACTCCTGCAAGTACGCAGAGTGAAAATACTGTTTGCTGTAAATGTGCGACTCAGCATCGACCAGGAGCACCCTGGAAGGAGAAAAGACGGCAGAAACGGACAAACTTAATAAAGTTTGAAAAGTCTGAAGTCTGAGCAGCTTTTCTTTTGTTTGCTGGTTTTCTGTTTCGGTGAATCTGAAAGTTTGAGGCTGAGTCACGACAGCGCCGACGGTCTCTTCCGGCTCAGGTTTCTCAAGAATGACTCTTCCAGTTCGGACACGCCGGGCCTGGAGGAAGTAATTCAGCCGGCCGTCGTCGGCCTGTCAGGCATCCGGCCGGCGCTGCGGGTTTCCTCTGCGGCCCCGGCGTTCTGGCCGGGGGATTGACCGGGCAGGCTTATTCCATCACTGAGACAGCTCCATTGTTCTGCCGCCACAGGAAGAACAAAAGGCGAGCGCTCATGAGAGTTCAAGAGGCACATTTACCTGATTCGCCGGGCCCCGATCCCCCCTGGGCGTACGCAGCGTCAGGCAGCACCGCCGTGGCCTCGCTTAGGCTCCAACCATCTATTAGTCTTTGCTTGATAACATTTGTTTTAGCGCTGCAGCACACTGACTCCAGTTTTTCATCGTCAGCCCGCTTCTGCACGCACGCAGCAGAAACACGCTGCGCCACGTTAGCTTAAAGTTTAGAAGTGCTACAGTTGCTAAGAGGGCATGCGGTGAAGCGCTCTGGAGCAGGTGTCGACACTCCACACCTGGCCGGTCGTTATAAGCCTGCTCTGCCTTCTCGGACACTCTGTGACCTCGAAAGTCTGATAAACCAGCAGATCGTCACGTCTGTCTGTTTGAGGACCGCAGCAGAGAGGCTGAAGCTAAAGACTGAAGATCCCCGATGAGAAAGTATTCAGGCACAAAGTTGGACGGCGCACGAGCAGCTCGCCTGTTTTACCCCACGCAAACAGACGCATCACTTCCTGTGCAGCAGAGGGAAACGGTGACGAGACGCCACAGCTGCAGGAGATGAGTTCAAAAACTGGATTCAAGCTGAATCAATACTGTGTTTGTTCAATCAGAGAGCAGGAAACAGATCAAGATCTCAAAAGACGACCTTTAAATCACCAACACGGACGACGGACAGCAGATCTTCAAGGACCAACGCTGAGACAAGACGGCGCAGACGTAAAAAACATGTCCTGTGTTTAAAGGGTCAATATCCAAAGTTTCAAAAACACATTCTCACTTCCCTCTTTAACCTTGTTGACTTGAGCTCATGCCACAGCTGTTAAATACTTCCAGAGGTTGACCAGGTAAAGGTCACAGAAGTAAACGTACGTTTGCGTGGAAGGAATCAGTTTGAGCTCATCGTCCATGAGCCTTCAGTCCGTCCTCTGACTCGTGTTCGGGAGTTACTGCAGACAGTTTGTGCAGATTTCACCACATTTATCTCTGACTTTTTCGAGTTTGAAACTGTAAAAAATCAGCTGCATCATGTCTTTACGTAACAGTGTCCCCGCAGACCTCAGTGGGGACAGATTTGACTGGAACTACTTTCTGCTGAATAAATAGTCCTTTTGAAACAGTGACTGTGTGGTTTTGGGACTTTCCAGTGCATTTTCTTCCATTGTGTCAGAAAACTCAACCCTGGACAAAAAGAACGAAAACTGTCTGCAAGGACGGACACCGCTACAGGGAAGTGGGACAATATGTTTTTTAAAATTTAAGTGGACTAACCCTTTAAAACCTGAGTAAATCCAGCGTGGAGACAAACCAAGCAGAAAGTTTCCCAAAATACCAAACGTTATAAACTGTCTTTGATCCGATTTGAGAGGAAATTTCAGAGAGATATTAGGGTTAAGGAAAGATCTGGACTTTCTCGTCACCCAGCCGCACCCATCCATCCATCCACCCATCCACCCATCCACCCGTCCACCCGTCCACCCACCCACCCATCCATCCATCCATCCATCCATCCATCCATCCATCCCAAACCGCTGTGTGGCTGTAGCGAGGTGGCCCCAGTGGTCAACCACCGGGAGGAGGAGGAGTTACTTATCAGTGTTGGACAGCTGGGCTCAGGCCACATGCTAATAACCTCCATGCATCACCGGGCTGAAGGTGAGCGCGTGGCGGCTGGCATTAACAAAACGAGGCAGGCGGCGAGGTAGCGCCGCTGATGGGCCTCCTGCGCTCGCCGTGCCACGAGCGGCATGTTGTTAGCATGCTGTTTGTGCAATTTAGGTACTTAAAAGACTGCGAGGGTTCAAAGACTGATTGCACCGTCGAGTAATCACCCACCTCCAATGCATGCCTGATTTATCACCCCCTCGCTTAATAGCACTGCTTAACACACAGGTTTGTCCAGATTAAGTAATTACCTTAAAGCAAAAGTTTATTATCTTCTTCGACGGGCCGGTGATAAAGGCTTGCTGTCGAGAGGAGCCAAAGAAAGGGCTCGGAGCCGTGAATGAGAGCGATAATTAAAATACAATGAATTAAATTGTCGCTTCTGGGGCTGTCACCGTGCTCCCCAGCTAACATCCATATTACCCCGCTGGCACCCTTGCTAGGGGGGCGCCTGGGATTATGCCTCGCCCCGGACTCGTGGAGCAGCTGAGTGGGAAATTACTCCAAAGGGCCGTCTGTAAATTAAACAGACCTAGTTCTTCTCTGCGAGGAAGGCGGGTGAGGAGAGGGGAAGAAGAACACCTGAGTTTTACACCTTGGCTCCGTGAGGCTCTTGTTGTGAAGTCTTAATGAGGCGGAGGAGCAGCGAGAGAGAGGAGGGAACACAGGGGAATCTTTTGAGTGATGCGCCTCTTCTCCAGGCTGCTGATGAATGCGTCGCAGGTGGAAGTGGAAGACGTCTTCTCCTGCTTCACGCCGCCCTCCTCACCGATCCCCCCGATCCTCCCCAAGGAGGCCCGGACCTCCAGTTCGATCTACCAAAATAGATGGAGGTCCGCGCTGTCGCGTCAGCACTCGGCAGCCTCCCGTGTCGATAAACGG
This sequence comes from Chaetodon trifascialis, assembly GCF_039877785.1. Classification (NCBI taxonomy): domain Eukaryota; kingdom Metazoa; phylum Chordata; class Actinopteri; order Chaetodontiformes; family Chaetodontidae; genus Chaetodon; species Chaetodon trifascialis. The sequence goes on along the minus strand of NC_092079.1, from coordinate 14,278,612 downwards.
TCCGCTGCACGCCTGACTCAATCTGCTGAAGCAGAGTTGTCTATTTTTTGCTGTCCGCCATCCTAACCAGCTCTATTTTACCGTTGGCTGTGTTTGTTTGACACTTTGACTCCCTCGGTCCTCTGAAGACGGCTTGAATACATACAAAGCTGCAGGAATGGATTCCCCTCCCTCAAAAGGAGGTGAGGGTGCCATCACAGCGCGTTAACTCACAAAACAACAGTTTTCTGGACGAGACACTGACACAAATCTAAATGTTTGTCCACAGATTCATCAGACTCTCATCAGGCTGTGACATCTTCATCATAAGCCAACTGAAAACCTTCAGCTCAAATGCTCCAAAACGCTCCTGAAGGCCTCTCAGTGATCGTCATGCTGAATGACTGAAGCTCAGACAGACAGGACGAAAATGTCTAAATGTCAACGCTGGACTTTAGCTGCTTATATTTTCCCTCCTTCAAATTGATGGTCTGAGGAGAGAAGGTGCTTCTGGACTACATGAATACTGTGCACTCCTGAATGTGCGACAGATGACTGTGTGCAGGTATATTTATTAAACTGGCCTCTAAAAAACTGCTTTGGACAGTCAAACCTGTGAATAATGACTCTTTAAAAAGTCTAATTTGTGTCACTGAGCTGAACTTCCCAGCAGAAAACACGCGTTAGAGAAGGTGAATGTCCAGCGTCGGGCACTGCAGAGGGAAGCTCATTGGTCGTGCTGCCTTCAAAGACTTCGGCCTCCACACAAAACCCTCTTCACACACACTTCAGAGCGACCTTTCCTCAACAATACGTCTCTTTTCTGTGTTAAAGGGAAGCATGTGGGAGACGGCTTGGCTGAAGACAATGGAGAGAAGGAGGCGACTCTGAAGGGAATTGACTTTCTAATCCTGATTAACACTTTCCCACACACACGTCTTTGTGACCAGGACACTTTTTAAATACACATTTCTCGATATTTGTAGAAGTTTGGCTTTTTTTGATGCACAGATAAACCAGGAAACGACTCCTGGGCAGGCGATGAGGAGCAGAGCATGACGACCCCGTCTCATCTGACGATCGTTTCCAGCCTTTTCTTTGTGTTCTTGAACACCGGAGAGGGGGAATTACGCCTCAGAGCTCGCATCACTTTGAGCTAAAATTACACGATGTGATTTGTTTTGACGTCCCTCACCGACAGAATCTCTGCCCCGGCGCGATGACACGTTACAAAAACTCTCCCGTAAACAAGCGACGCAGGAATTCATTTGAGTTTAGTTTACGGGACCCGGCTGGCTTGTAATTGAGCGGAGTGAACCAAAGTGTTTCATAAACACAAACTTTGCCACTGAGCTTCAAAAAGACGACTGTAGGTGTGATTACACCCTGTGAGACAGCAGCAGCTCTGCTTCAGGTGGACCTGTCTCCATGCGTAAAAAATGACACGAGGATCAGCCTGTAGGTGGCAGTACGTCTCCAGGGAGCTCGGACCAGCCGACAGGATCTGAAAGGTCATCCACCTCTTTGCTTTTGCCTGACATCAACACTAAGACTGGATTTATGGCCCCGCGTCTCTGCGCCTAAACGTGTCCGTCAGCAAAGCTTCATGTGGACGCTAACCAGCTGATCCAACGCCTGTCAGCACGGACGCTTGAGACGGGAAAGATCAATCAGTCATGACGGGGTCCAGAGAAGCACGTTCCCGCCTTTTATCGCATTCACAAATGTCCCAAAAATCCAGCCCGACTTCACCGGAAGAACAGCCGTATGGCTTGTTTTTTACAGTTACTGTGAGGCAGCGACCTCTAGTGGCTGTCGCAATGATCGACTATGAAGCTGCGACCTTTTTCCTTCCTATTTGCCTTAATTTTAAGGAAGCTCCGTTTGCATGAGGCCAAAGGTCTGATGGTGCTCGTTGAGGTATGAGGACATGTTGAAATCTCTGAATGACTCTTACTCGTCTGCAAAGATCCGGTCCAGTTTTCTGAAGACTGTCTTCACAGGTTGGTCTGTGATGAAGGTCACAGCAGCAGGTGAAGGTGCAGAGTCTTCCTCCAGGACAGTTGACATGAGTAAAAACCAGTTTGAGACGATGCTGACTGAACAGACTCCAGCTCCTCTGTCAGATTACAGGCTCTGCTTTCAAATGTTCGATTGGCTCTTTTTCAATCCAGACTTTCATTTTAAACTACAGACATTTTGATGTTTACCAGGAAATCAAACTGGAGACTGTTTGGTTTAGTTCAAGGACAGTTTGTTTATGCATCAGGCCTTCATGGTCGATATGAAATGAATGTGGTTTTCACTGACCTAATCAAGCTGAGACGAATTTGTCTGAGAGTGAAGACAGCTGCGATCTGGGAAAGAGCGAGGGAGGAAGAAAGCCGTTTAAAGGCAGCTCAACAACACCGTCAGCGACTCTGAGACGACAGGCAGGAGTGTTTTCTGATTGGCCACCTCTTCAAACGACAGCAGCTCATAAAAGGAGAGATATTGATGATGGCAGATGGAGGGAAAACGGCTTAAAGGTGAAAAGGTCAGGTGTGACCAAATCGGTGATCGACTCAAGCTAAACTCAAAGATGGCTCCAGGTTGGCTCAGCCGTGCTGCTCAGCTCCGTCAATGGCAGCCTAAAGATATTTAAAGAGCCACCTCCAGCCACCAGAGGCAGCACTGAGCTCACCACAGCTGAGCAAAGATCTCCATCTTTGATTTTAAATGGCACAGATAGACCTCAGTGTAAACTAACCTGTCCAGTTGAAGTAATCCAGTTTTTGTTATTTTACACCTGCCTGATGTGGTTTTACCACTTTAAACACTCCGATGATGTTTGCCTTCCAGTGTGCTGAGTGTGTGTTGACATCTTTACGAGCTACTGAGTGAATAAAACGTCCGGGTTCCAGGAAACCAGCATCCAGGACTGTTCATGACACCATAGTCCTGGATCAGAGCTGAACACCCGACCGAGCTCAGACATCAAACCTGCGACCTTCCTGCCTGTCCCAGCTCACACCCACCTGCAAACTGTAGTCCAACAGGGTGCAGCATCGACCTGAGGAGGTGCATTTGTTGAGGAGCGCCGGCGGTGGCGACAAGCCTCGCCGTCCTCCCCCTCCTCCTGCATCTCATCCCAAGTGGGCCACCTCTGACCCACACGATTCAGCCGCTGAATGGGGACGGCGAGGGCCACAAAGCCCAGCAAACAGCGCAGTGTGTAATGATAAAGTGCTTAGCCGGGAGAGAGGAAGAAGAAGAGGCCGCCTCACACAATGAGAGTGCGGCGCACAATTAAACGCTGACTCGCACCTCGTCTCGTCTCAGCGAATCAGAAAAGGACAAAAGCCTTTGCAGAGGAAAACAAGCCTTGTGTTGGGAACGATTTTTCCAGACTGTGCAGGGATCAAGCACACGATGTCAAAGGAAAAACAGACCCTTGAAATAGAACAGAACATTGAATGTGAAGCGCCTTTCGATGTTGTTCCAGCTTCACAACGCTGGCCAAAAAAAACCCCCTCTGTCCATAAAACATCATTACAGCGATTCATCTTAAAAGTCCTGTCTAATGAGTTCCTGTGACTCGTGCGTCGACTTCTTCAGAAAGAGATGCAGCACTGATATGCATATTTCCTGACCTTATTCCAGTCCTTGCTTGGCCTGGTTTGGTGGCTAATTAGCTTGTGCAAACACCACCAATGGTTACAAGACAAAGCACATCAGGACAACAATTAGTCTGAAGGAGCCATTAGCTTCCTGCAAATTAGGCTGCGCAGAAAAAGTGCACGCCAGCGTCAGAGCAACAAATCCTGCAGGTGTGTTCAGCGGAAAGCAGAGAGGACACACACGTTCACCAACTGTGAGTGTGTTTTTTAATTTGACAAGTAGTGGATTTACAGGAAGACATTACAAAGTTACTCCCAACACTGATGATTTCCCATGAAGAAGCTCAGTGTTTCAGTGCACACAGTTACTGGACAACCATGAAGGCCAGACACATCAAAAGTTACGACGAAGGGTGAATCGTGCTAATCTTCATCACTCACTTCATCCCACTGCCTGCAGGGACGACCCTCAGTTTCCCTGCAGTTTGACAGAGGGAGGGAAGCCCTTGATTAGGAAACGAGAGCTCAGCTGAGGGGATTGTGGAAAGAGGGGAGTCTGAGCGGGGGCAGGAGGCCGCCCGCCGAGGCTCCGTGTCGGCCCTCGACGTCGCCCAGGCTCACATTACTGCCGGAGCTGGATGTGTTTGACGGGTCGTCAACTGTGATCGAGTTTCCCCCTCAGTAAAAAATGTGTCATTACTCCCACGTCCCGACTGTTTACAGACATTATCCTGCAGCCTGCCGCTGCTTCCTGCTGCTCTGTGACGCTCCGCCAGCCTCCACCTCCTCCGTAGGTGGAGGCAGATTGATTTCTGAATGAGAAAGTCTGAGCGCTTGAAGTAACTCGAAATGGTATTGGGCTGTTAACTCCAGAGACTCCAGCAAGATACTGTACGACTTCAAAATACACTGAAATAGTGATGAATAATAGTGTATAAAGATCCTGAATGCCAGCCGAGGAGGAGAGAGCTCTCACTCTGTCAACTGTTTCCATGTTGTCATCTGAACGGCTGCCAAGTCATTCATGAAATCAGCTCAATCAGCCGGTTAGCTCCCTGTTCGCTCTGTTAGCTTCCTGTTAGCTCTGTTAGCTCCCTGTTAGCTCCTTGTTGGCTCTGTTAGCTCCCTGTTCACTCTGTTAGCTCCCTGTTAGCTCCCTGTTGGCTCTGTTAGCTCCCTGTTCACTCTGTTAGCTCCCTGTTAGCTCCTTGTTGGCTCTGTTAGCTCCCTGTTCACTCTGTTAGCTCCCTGTTAGCTCCCTGTTGGCTCTGTTAGCTCCCTGTTAGCTCCCTGTTGGCTCTGTTAGCTCCCTGTTGGCTCTGTTAGCTCTCTTTTAGCTCTCTGTACAAGCAGCCATGTTGCTTCACTTGTAGAGGTACCAGAACGGACATGAAGCTGCTTTTGTTTTGGACAAAGAGATTGAGTTGTTTCAAGGTTTCCTCCTGATGCTGCAGAGTGATTTTATCTTTTTGTCAAAGTCGTCATTGAGTCACATTAATTCAGTTCTATCTGCAGAGCGTGAAGACATGAAGTCCAGGTCCAGTTTACCACCTCAGTCACTTATTAAAAACCAAAATACATCTGATGAAGGTTTCGTGTCTTAAAGTGAAATTGATGGTGATTCAAAATTCAGATGATGGCATTTTCCCAGAATCCTCTCTGTGTGATGAAGTCAGACGATGGGAATGCTGTGAGGAAGGTGGAGCCGCCTTTGTAGAAGTACAACAGGCTGTCAGGCAGAGAGGGAGGAGACGCCTCCAACACCGTGACCCTGTGTGGGTTCAGCGCCGTCAGACCACCGGGGGCAGCCGGGGGAGTCGCTGCCGCAACAAAGGCTGGCTGGGAGTGGGACGAGTTTCAATACACAACAGAACCCGGGAGAAAAGACCGAAGCAACCGCCCTGAGAGGTTCGACAACTTCTGATCTGAACAGCTGATCAGTACGTTATACCTCCATCAACCTTTCAAACACAGCACTACAGATCCTCCTCCATGCTCCTCATCGAGGTCGCATCCCTCTGAACACAATTCAAGCGTCCTTCCAAAGTATTAGAACTGATTTCCAGCTGTAACAAAAGCTCTTTTTATTGAGGCTCTAATCAGTTTCATTGGCTCTGGGAGTGTCGAGCGTGAGGCCGGCTGACGGGGAACCACTTACTTCACCGTGTTTACGAGGGAAAATACTCCTCAGCGCGGCTCGCCGTCGAATTAAGAAAAGAGCAAAGTCACATTTACGGTGTTTTAACAGTTGCTACGGGCCACTGCAGGCGCAGGCGTGGGTTTGCTGTTCAGGGGGAAAGTTTCTGAAACACAACACTCCTCGCTGTCTGTCAGACCGGAGCTTTTAAAATCCATGAATGTGACAACCTGGAGCTTCATAAAGATTTATAATCGCCAGACAAACACCAGACTGTGTGTTTATCCTCATGTGCGAGCTTTGATTTCCACTGTAGCCGAGCTAATTAGCTGTTATTGCTAATCTCCAGCTGCTTTCTGCAATACTTACAAGGCAATTAGCGTGCCTCTTCTCGTTTCAGAGTAACAGTGTAAAGAGCGGCGTGGCTCTCAGACGACAGCTGCATCAGAGGACGGAGGCCGTCACCGCGTCACGCTGTGAGGCGTTTGGCCTTCACAGACACACCCGACACATGCAATCATCTCGTTTTGGGATGGTGGGCTGCAGCAAGGATGTGACAGACAGAGGCTGCGACCGTCTGCAAAGTCTGCATAAAATGCTCGAATGTATCTCAGTTTCCTCAGTATTTTGTGTGGATTTTATCCCCTGATTTCAGTTTTCAGCCCTCTCAGGAGGAACAAGAGTTCTGAAACCTTCATTTGTTTCTTATTTCGTCTTCATGTGTTTAGTCCTCAAACACTGGAATCAGATCACAGATGCTGAATTTCTCTGTGGAAACACATAAATCACGTGATAAATGACACCACATGTAGTGGACTGGACTGAGACTCAGCGTGGGGGGGGTCTCTCGGTCTGCTGTGTGTGGCTGCTGTTTGTGTTGGAGGACCAGAGGGGACTTCCACAGCTGGAGAGGAGGAGGACGGGGAAACGCCCTGTTCGAACCCCAAAACTGACTTTACTTTCTGACGGTCACTTTCTTGTGTTTTCCCCGTCCTGGAACATCACGGGTGTCCCTCCAGACTGCGGTTGAACGGGTCAAAACCATAACGAGCTGCTAAAACCCGACAGACTCTAATTTGTCTGGAGCGTGTTCCTGTTTCATGGACTACGAAACGTGGGCTTAAATGGAGTCCAGATATGAGATTCTGGCTGCAGTCAGCAGCTTTTATGGAGTTTAGGGGCACAAACTGGTCCTGGATCAGAGTGACTTCCATCTTTTTGCTGTATCAGAGCTGGATCAGAGACAAGAGGCGATGAGAGATTGATCAGGTCGTTGATCAGCACCAATAGTTAAGGATTACCTGAGCAGCTGCAGGTGTATTTAAGTCGAGTTAAAAAGTGAGTTGACAAGGTTTTAGGTTGTTTACATCGACAGAGAAAAGTGTCTTAAATTCAATTAAAAATATAATTACTGTTTTGGTCCCATTGAAACAAAGACAGAACTTTCACTTTGAACGTGATTCAGCCGAGTTTCGGCTAAACATCTGGATGATCTGCACATAAACAAATCAGCGAGTCGTTTATCATTCAGCTGTTTGGTGGTGGACACGCTGAAAAACACACGATTATCCTGTCACTTCTCCCCGCGCTCGTCTGCTCGACGCTGCTGAGCTCTCAAACGATCCGACTCGTGTTCGCCAAAGACGCTGAGGCAGCTCCTGATTGGTCGAGGAAATCCTGTCCTGTCTGCTGCGTCTTCAAAGACCCACCAGCTTCTTTCAGGGGCGTTATCCAACATGGCCTCCGCAGCGACATGAACACTGATCCCTCTGTTTGCTTAACGGGTCACAAGTTAACCAAACACACACACACACACACACACACACACACACACACACACACACACACACACACACACACACACACACACACACACACACACACACACACACACGCGTGCAGTGTTTTCATTCTGACTCGTGCAGATGTGTCCAAACTCATAATGGGCCGCTCGAGTCTTCGTCGGCGTGCCCCCCTCCCCGACCTGTTTATATAAGAAGCTACAGTCCTCCCCCTCCTCCTCCTCCTCCTCCTCCTCCTCCTCCTCCTCCTCCTCTGTGTTTATTATGAAGATCTGCCTTCAGACAGTCAACTTTCCCTCTGTTCAGGCTCACGCTCCTGCTGCAGAATGACAAATAAAAGCCGCACAGAGCCGCGACACGAGCCGCTCTGAGCGTCTGCGTTTAGCCTGAGTCAGACCGCGTCACACGAGCTCGCCGTCACTTGTTCTGGTCGGTTTGGGAAACGTTAGCTGGACTCGTGTCGCCTGTTTGGATGATGGAGGGATGCAGCTGTGCTTTACTTTAAACTGGCTGTCAGCAGTGTTTTCTGGGACCTTAACCTGGGACCTGCCCCCAAACCTCTGAGGTGACCTCTCGGGGGGTGCAAAGCTAATTTGCAGTCTGGTAGAGCAGGAAAGCATGGATATGGAGTAGAGAGAAGAAGAGGTGGGGGAGTCTGGCTTGATCCTCTCAAACATCCATACATCGCTCCCCGCCGCTCGCTCCCCGCGGCTGTAAATCTGCAGGAATGTGGCCTGTTGTTTTTGGAATCAGTGCAAGCAAACCTTAATGGCTTGGAGAGATTGATGTTTCCAGACGTTGCCTGAAGCTTGCGGTTGCATATATCAGCGCTGGGACGGCTCCAGTCAACCAGCCATACTTACTAAAACACAGAGAAACCTCACTTTGATGAGCGGCGAGAGCCAAAACACCAATTTGCTTTACGCGAGGGCGACGTGTTGACTGAGTCTCTGCCCTCAACCTTCACCTGATTTCATCTTTACTTAAACTTCTGTCTCATCCTATTAACACGGTGAATACTCCAGCGACTACAAACTATTACAGCTACTATACTGAGATGATCTTTGGACGTCTTTAAGTGACCAAACTTTCACTCCGCACTCCGTCTGAAAACCCTCTCGTTCAGCACTTTGTCACTTTTCAGGGACTCAGCTTGAGGACTTTTCCAGCTTTTGTCTCCGTGTGTTGGGGGCTTCTCTCTGGAGCGTCTTGTTTTTACAAGTTTTCTTAATGACTCTCCTCAAACCTAAAAAGTGAGGAGCAACTTATTTATTTAAGGCTGATTTTTATCCAGTAATCCACTGCTGCTCTATAAATAGACTAAATCCCAGAACAAACATTTCTGTTTTCACTGGGTGTGTTTAATCTGGTGGCCCCTCAGACCGGCCGAGTGAAACTTCAGATAAAACAGGACGAGGGCATCTTGGAAAGTCATCAAGCTAAATGTTTGCAAAGAGCCGCAGAAATGTGTGTGTGCGCAGATCCCATTAGCCCACACGAGTGTGTGTGCAGGATGTGTGTCGAGGGGCCGCGGGCTGCAGAAAACATCTGATTCCAGCCTGATTGATGCAGCACAGATCAGTCGTGATTATCCTGTTCATGTTAAATGCACATGAAACGTAACGAGTAATCTACATAAACCATGAAACGTGGTTGCGGTGAGCAGCGCGGTGCGGCACAGCCGGCCTGGCCGGTGGTGAAACAGCCGTGTTTTGTGTGTTCGTCAGCCTGCGCTAATGTCAGGGGGCTGTTTTTCTGCCCCGCTCTCTGAGGCCTCCCCTCATTTAACAGCACACAGGCAGGAAAAGAGAAAAGAGCCGCCGCCCCCTCCTCTTCTTCTTCTTCTTCTTCTTCCTCTTCTCAGGAAGATTAGTGGCCGTCCTTTTGGAGTAGGAGGTGGATGCTGAGCCTCTTTCGGTCACATTTTTCTCTGCCAGCGGGCCTGACCCCCTGAGTGCTCTCTGTGCAGCTCGCTAGCTTGCGGTGGGGGTCTGCGCATCCAGCCACCATCAATTACTCACTGTCCACCGGCCCCTACTTTACCGGCCAGATAAAGAAATCCATCCTTATCGCTAACTCACCTCTGTTAAAACACTATTTGCACAGCCAGACCCCGTCTCCATTCATCTAACCGAGGGCTTCAGTCCAGAGCTCAGGATTCACCACCGAACGGATCCCATTGTTTGCACTGGGCAGCCTGGACACCAGTCCTCAGTTTGACTCGCAGGCCGTGAGGAGGCAGATGTCATCGTTTGCTTTAATGCAAAGCACCGCTGAAAGCTCGTTACTGTCTCCAGCCTGGACGTCCTGTGAGCTGCAGGACGTACACAGGACGGTCTCAGTGTCTGGACATGGACACGTCCTCCTGTTAGCCAGCGTCACGTGCAGGCGCTGTGGAGGTTACAGCGCTTTGTCTTCCACCGTTTGATCTGAATTTATCTGACAGTGAAATTCAGCTTGTAAAATTACTTCAAAATGTACTTCATTATTTTCATTTTCTTCATAATTTAAGCGTCACATTGACGTTCTGCTCTAAAGCTCGCTCATGGAGAAGCCTCCTTTTCCTCCTCTCTGAAGGATATTATGTCTGGTGAGCCTGTTTAGGCGCACCTCCTCCTCCGCCCCCCACCCGGAGTGCCCCGGGGCAGCCTAGGAGGTGCTAAGTACTTAGGGCCCCTCCCTGTGGACCAGCCAGGCTCAGCAGAAAGACCTGGGAGGCTGCAGGGAGGGATGGAGGGAGGAACTGGGGGAGGGAGTCGGGGGGCTGCTGAGCGCGGCGCATCAATCTCCCTCTCCAATGACAAACTCACTCTCAGCAAGATGTATGTCATGAACCACCAAAGCCAGTTAATCAAATCATTAGCGGCAGCCGGTAGTTTCCTCTGGCCTAGTTTAGCGACATAGACGGAGAGGAGGGGAACGAACGGCGAGCTCAAACCTCCACAAACAAAAGCTGCTTCTCCAACAGTCACCGAAAGAATCTGCATCAGTGATGGATTCAAAGGTGTCTCAGCTTTCACTGCTTGTTTTCTAAATTCCTCCGGGGCAGGACAAGAATAAAACCTCACAGTATTTTCAGGAAATAATCTCCCCACAGAGCCTGTTCAGCAGGGCTTCATCAGCGGGTGGAGTTTTGATTTGAGGGTGTTCACTCAGTTTTTATGAGCCATTTAAGGACGTTTAAACGTCCACGATGGCTTTAAAGTTCAGGACCGATGAGAGAAGTTTTCACCTCGTTACGCTCTGTTGAAAGGTATTTTGATCATCCATTATCCTGTCATTTATTACTTTGATTCATTGATTATTCATCAGATAAAAAGAAAAAAAAGCTAAATTTCATTATTTCCAGCATTTCAGTAAACAAAACGTATTTCTCGTTTTCTTGTACAAATAAAAAACAACTTGGCAACTACAGACGAGGCCACTATGATAGACAATGAAGATAAATTAATGGACTTTGGCGATGAGGCCACGCCCTGAGAATAAAAGGGAAACATAACGAATATTTGATCAGATATTGCTTAATTTTGTGTTGTGAAGAAATAAAGAAATTCACTTTATTTAATGGCATGAAATATTCCAAAAACTCCATAAAGCTGCGCTAAACTTTACCTGGCGATTATCAAGCGTTAACTTTAAAACTAACATTGTAAATAGCAAAATCAGGGGAATTAGCTTTATCAAGCATTAGCATTACAATAGCTATATCGGGCATTTGCTTGATCGAACGTTAGCTTTAAAAAAAAAGGGAGTTAGCTTTATTAAACATTAGCTTTAAAGTAGCTAATGCTATATCAAGGACATTAGCTTTAACAAAAGCTTTATCAAGGGTGTTAGCTTTATTAAACATTAACTTTAAAGTAGCTAACGCTATATCAAGAGCATTAGCTTTACACAGCTTTAACACAGTTTTAAGAGTGGGGGGGTGCAAGGTAAAAACAGGTAAAAACTGGTGGTGAGACTGGTCTCTCGGCTGCTGCGTCCAAGGTCAAGAATGACCTTTGACCCTCAGCTTTAAAGCTAACGTTAATGAGTCTTTAAAGTTCTCAGAAAAAAACAGAACTTGAACATCTGCAATTCTGACACCTGGGCAGACTTCACCTGCTGATGAAGAGCATGTGAAATGTGTGAAAGCTCTTTTAAATGGACCCCTAGTTTTGCTTCCTCGAGATATTAGCATTTTATTTTATTTAGTTACAAAGGTGGACATGCTGGACTGGGTGCAGTTCCTGTAGTATGATGAGCCAATCAGGATCGAGTTCAGTCATGATGCGTTTCCTGGTCTGAAACGGCCTGAAAAAGGATGGATTTTTGAAAAGGCAATAACTCTAAATTTAACTAATCCAACGGAAATCAGATTTCCACCAAGCCTTAAAGAAATGTCTCTGGGTTTATAAAACAGAGGGAAACTTTTCCCTAATCCAGGGCGACTTTAATTCTCCAAGGCCGCAGTCGGGAAATTGACACATACATCAATAACGGCAGATTCGTTGTCATTTTGCTGCATTTCTCCCCAATATTTCCTCTCTAAATACCTTCGGTTATTACGGATGGATTTGAAATCATAGAGGTCCCTGAGATGGCGTAAATCTGTGCGCCGAGGCCCGGCTGTACGAGCAGACAGATGCGTGCTGTCAGAGGAAATACAGCCGCTCATTTGAATCTATTAACCGGGCAGCAGAGTCCCGGGCTCGGCCGGGGGGGGCGAGGGGAGTCCAGCCCAGAAAACCGCCGCTGCCAGGGTCGATTCCTGGTAAATGACACCGAACGCGGGTCCAGAAGTCACCGTGCCAGGGTTTGATTTTATTTCAGAGCCGGTTTCCTTTGCATTTCCTGTCGGGGCGTCGGAGTGCGTCCCAGCCTGGACGGAGGAGGAAGACGAGGGGGAGGAGGTTTGATCAGAAAGGAGCAGAGAGGAGCGTCTGGAGCACCTGGGTCCATCCTAATTGACTCGAGCGTGGCACATCCACTTTTTAAACAAAGTGACTCTCACTTGAGCTTCATTATACGCGCACCCGATTTCCATAGGCCTCTGGGAACGGGACCCGGGCCGCTCACATAAAATAAATGACCGCTCCATGATAAATGGTTCTATTAGCAATCCAGATTGTTAAACTGTGATATAACAGATCGGAGAGGGGCGCGGGGGCCCATTCATTTTCCTCCCTTCTGCGCACACACGCCGCTGTAAATAGCTTGTTTTTATGTGTAAATAACATATTAAAACTCGGCATTAGCTGTGTGCTTTGATAGAGAGGAAATTGGTGTAAATAAATAACGCGGGACGGGAATATAAAACAGGGCGGCCTGTTATACAGCCGGCGTCGAGGCTCAGAGGTGGGCATGACTGAGCTGACGGGAATCCTGCAGCCAACAGTAAACAACACGCCGACATAAAGCAGCCGCGAGCAGCAGCAGTATATCAGGATGGTCTGCTCTTCCCTCGGCCGGCTCGTCGGGGAATAAGCTCTCAGGTTCAAGGACCTTTTCTCATCTGCCTTCCTCTCATGCTGCATATTCACTTATCAGGAGCTGGCAACAGGAATAATAATGCATATTACGGCGATAAGTAATTGCTCTGTCTCGACACAGTGGCAGACGGTTGTGATTTTTAGCACCGAGGCCTGAGCCTCGTCGCCGATATCTGATTGGTCGGGACGGGAGCGGGCGGCGGCCGTGAGTCGGAGCTTCTTGTTTATTTAAGATTAAAATACGGGGCTCTTACACGAAGCTGATAGGGAGGAAGAGTTATGGAGGGACGTTTTGTTTCAGGTGAGAGGAGATTAAAAACGCCGCCGCTGATGTTGAAAACGGCCATTTATAAAAATGCACGAGTTCAACCGAGGTCACGTTTGGGGTCAAAGGATCGCGAGTCGTATCCTGGACTCGTTACGTGTTTTCGATAAAGACGAAAAATCAGCTCCTCTGCTGAGCAGGCAGATGTGAAGAACTTTAACTTTCACTGATTTCATGAACAAAACCGAAATCTTTTGAGGAAAAAGTCACAAAGCTGTGAGAATAAAGTTATTTTGATTTTTAAAAGCTCTTAATATTACAGGCGATATTTTCTTCTGTGCAGCCGAAAGTCCAAAACCCCCAAATATCACTTTCAAGCATTAAGTGATGAATCAGTGCTAACGACGGGGCTCCAGTTCGCATCGAAGATAGCAGCAAAGCTCGGACGGGACAGGAAGCTGATGGACACACTGGACAGCCCGTGTGTCCACAGAGACACCCTGGACCGTCCCTCCATTGGAGGCTACGAGTTCGCTTCAGCTTTGTTCAAATATTGAAGAAGACCCCGACAGGAAGTGGAGCGCGGCGCAAGCCGGCTCCACATGTAACGCCGTCCTACATTGATATTCTCTGATGAGCAATTAATGTTGGATTTCTTCATCATGGCAGGCCACCAAGTTCTTCATTAAAGAGAAGAAATGTCACTAAATCGCCGGCTGGATTTCCATTTCAAAAGTGGCCCGTCGCTCTGCATCCATGTCGGCCTCTCGAACGTCGTGTCATCCTCGGCTTCGCCGCCACTTTCCCCCCGGTAGTTCATCCCTTTTATGCTCTGGAGGTAAGAACGAGGTCTTTTAACCTCATTATCCGCAGCTTTCATCACACGTTCTCTGACATCTTTAAACATGCATCCTCTCCGCGTCCTCACCTCTGCTGCTCTGAAAACACCTCAGCGTGGGTCAGCGCTGTGACGGCTGCAGCTCGGCCTGATTTTTCCAGGCTTCGGGGGAAATATTCCCTGTGGATTTGTTGCTTCTGTTGCTGCATTAGTCGCTCAGAGGATGTAACACCGAACGCCTGGAACATCAGGCTCTCCAGCCAGATCGCTCCAGAGACGGTACATATTTCACAAAGCCCTGAAAGAAGCTGAGAGGATCGGCCTGCTGTGTTAAGGCTTCTTATTTTCTATTCTCTCAGTAACAATGAGATCGTACTCACAAAGCTAACAGCTGAGATTTGTGACCGCGTCGCTGAAAAGCCGTGATGAAATCATACGATCGTAACCTTCACATCACATGTGTTTGAGATTAAACTTCACCTTCAGGTGAAACAAAGCGTCATCTGAACCAAAGTGTGGTTTAAAATGGCTTCGCTGTCTGGTCACATGACTGCTCGTGTCTCTTGACCAATCAGACTTCGTTGTGCCACCCAATCACCGGAGAGAAGACTGCCACTGATGGCAGCTTTGGGATGGTTCGTGTTAGAAAAGGTCTTTCTTACAGCTCAGGTAACGTCAGGCAGCTGAAACACCTCGAAGGACTTCCTGCCGTGACCCTGAATGTGGGCTCTGCTGATTCGTCCAATGGGAGCGCAGATCTTCAGGATGCTGAGCGGCGGCGATGCTGCGGCGGCGTTTTCACATCCAATAAAAGTTGTGAATAAAGCAGGACCCAGGTCGTAACAAAGCCGGATTATTGGCTGTTTTCTGGTGAGACGCCGTCTTCTGAGCTCGTTTCCAGCTTTGTTCCTTCTTTATCAATTAAAGAGAGTTTCTGTACGATGGCAGGCCACCAAGCACTTCATTAATGAGTAAAAATGTCACTAAATCACGCGTTTAATTTCCATTTCAAAGGCGGCCCATCAGCCTGCATCTTTGTCAATCTCTGCAGCGCCGTGTCGTCCTCGGCTCTACCAGCCCCCCCCCTATACTCTGGAGGTAAGAACAAGGTCTTTCAGCCTCATTATGCCGGGCTTTCATCACACGTTCCCTGACATCTTTAAAACATGGATTCTCTCTTTCTGCCTGTCCCTCCCCTGCGAGAGAGGATCTCTGCTACTCTTGATTTAGTTCAACAACACAAACACTCGTTCACACCTGGCCCGACCCCCCCGTCTCCTGTCATGTTATCTATTCATCAGTGTTTATGTGCTCAAATGGCGCCACACCGCTCGCCGGCGCGCGGCGGGCCTCGATACGGGGGCGATCCGCATTAACGATGCTCTTTCAAAGCCCGGGTCTGTTTAGGATTCCTATCAGACATCTACTGTAAGTCACCTCTGACTGCTGCTGGTACCTTATCAGCCCGAGGAGAGCCACGAGCACCGGCTCCCGAGTTGCCACTTTATCTTTGAAATGTATATTTCATCGGCCGTGTTCGCTCCCCCTTTGCCCACCGGCGGAGCACCTGCGAGACCCCGGCTCATCCTGTCGCACGGCGGCCTGACGGACAACCGGACGAGGAACTCACATCCGGCTGCTGCTCGGGAGAAAGTCCGAAAAGGCGCCTTACCTCTCGTCTCCGAGGGCGAGGGTTTCTTCGGGAGGTCGGAGAATCCGTTCCCGTCCATTTTGTCCTTCTTCTCTGCGGCTCTCGAAGCGGAAGCCTCCATCGCCGACGTCTCTGAAAGCCGAGGAGGAAAAGGATGTTAATGCAGAGCGAGCAGAGCGCGCTCAGGGAAGGAAGCGTTGGTTTGGAATGAGACGGGTCCGCTCAGGACTCGCTGCAGAGACACTGAGACGTCCCTGCTCAGACCTGAGCGACAGGCAGCACACCTGTGACGGCCGAGCGCTGAGGACTGAACACACCTGAGTCTGTGTGTCTGACAGACCGCACACGTTCCTCTGACCACGCCTCAGCTCGCACAGCGAATATCATTAATGTTTCTCAGAAGGTCAAAGGTCAAAGCCCGAGCCTGATGCCTCAAATCTCAGCGTAAACCGCCTCCACGTGGTGCCTCTGCAGGCAAATGTGGCGAAGAAAGGCGGCTCGCCACATCTTCCCACAAACCCCTGAGATTCAGGACTCAATCTGCTCTCTGGCAGTGGGGACACGGGGGTCGGCGCGGGGGTTCTGGGGGTCAAAGGGGACGGGGGATGAGGAGGGGGAGGCCTTAGCTCGCATGTCATCAGAGTTTATTTGACTATTGACCTTTCCGCCGGCGCCATTCAGACCAGCTCTGCGGCTTCAGCAGCTAGAACAAAACCTCTTCATCTTCAAAGCCGGAGCAGAGCTCACTCGGGCTCCTCCATGTTGGTTCAAACAACTGTTCAGTTTTGGCCGAGGTCAGTGCTGAACCAAGGGGCGCCATATTCACCATAATGATGATAATAATGACCTTTATTGATCGGCATCTTTAAAAACCAGCTCACGTCACGCTGAATCAATGAATCGATAAATCAGACGATCAACATGAAGGTAACGACAGCAGAGAGCGCTGCAGTTAGTTTGTTGTACAGTGAGGTGTTTTATTATCCATCTTCAGGGGAAAACTCGCCTTCCTCGAGGAACCTTTGACTGGAAACAGCTCGCGATCGACTCACCGCCGCTTTCAGGAACCAGACCGGTGACGCCCCGGTGACGACTGCAGGTCACACACTCGGATGAGGCGGCGGTCCATTAAGTGTGTGAACGACCAAAGCCAGTTTACTGCCTCTTTAACAAAGCCCAGCCCTGACTGACAGCTCTGTCTGCTGTCTTTATTGCTGTGGATGAATCAGTGTAACAGGTGTGAGAGGCCTGCAGCGAAGCCTCATGGGAAGCCCTCACACACACACACACACACACACACACACACACACACACACACACACACACACACACACACACATACACACACGCTCTTTTAGCTGAGGTGATATATGAGGCACATAATGGCAGTCTTTCACGCCTGCAGTCCTCTGATGTGTCCTCTCAAATCATTATTAGTCAGGCTGAACATTTGCTGTTCACGCATTGAGCAGCTCGGTGTTCGCACTGCGGCCACAAAGAAATCCAAACTCACTCCTAAATCACTTCCTCTCTCACTGTGAATAACTCACAGAACACACTGCCGTGATTTTATTTTTTCAGCTGAAAATAATTTCATCCTGCTAATTGCAGCTCCTCATATTGTGAAAAAAAAAAAAAAAACAGTTAGCAGTGTAGTCTCAGAAACACTTTTTTTTTTTTTTTTTTAGCTATTTACATGATACTGCTCACCTTTTCTATATATTCCTCCCAAAAGCTGCTGCGTTTGGTCTGCCTCATTCTGTTGACTTGCTCGGATTTTGCTGATTTGGTCCTTGATATCTGTGCTTGTAAACTGGCTATGCGGTAAAACAGTTTCATTTTTGTCGGTTTTAAATGTGTTTATATACGATAGCTACGCAGGGTGTTTTATTTTGAAAATTTAGCGGATTCTCTTTGCCGTTCCTTCGCCCGGTTTCCTGCCTGGTTCGATCTGCTCTCTGCAGCTTGACGCAGCGCAGTTGCGTAAGTTTGAATTTTGCCGTTGAGTTCTGAGAAAAACCTCAAATAACGTGACAGACACCTGCTGCTCACCTTTTCAACGTTTCCCCCAAAACGTGTGTTGGTTGGCGTGTTTTGTCTTTTGAACCAACGGTTCATTTTAAAATATAAATACTTGGCTGGTTTCTGTAGCTAACCGCTAAGCTAGCAGGTTACCGTCTTGTACATTAATGCGGTGAAGTGTCGTTTTGGCTCTGTGCTCAGAGAAAAGCTGTTAAGCAGCTTTACAGTCCGCTTTTTGGAATATTTTATAATCTCTGTTTCATATTTGGAAACCTGCTCAGTGGACTCTGTCCTGTATTTACACAACTGCCTCATATTTGTACACAGACACCTTCTTGAGATTTAATTTCAAAATAAAACAACAGGTGGAGTAAACGCCAAGAAAAAAAAACAAAAACAGGTTAAAAACTGAGACAACAAACAGGTCAGTGTTAGTGTGTGTAGAGCAGAGTGTAGACAGCAGCCTTCACTGATAAATGTTTAATTTTTTTATTTTATTTTTTAATGAAAGAACTCTTTCATTAAATAATAAAAATAGGACTAGCTTGTAGAGTTAGCAGGAAGTTTTGATTTATTCCTGAAAATGTTAATTGAGTTTTTTCTTCTTTCACTGTGTTTTCTGCCTTTTTAACACTAATAATATACTCACAAAAATAAAAGTGAATAGGGGAGTGTTAGCTTTCATTAATGATTAAATTAGCATACATGAGCTAGCATTAATAATGCTAACCTCTGATCTAGAAGCATGAAGATGAGCGTTAGCCTTATTTAGAGAATAAACCTGCAGCTTCATGGTTTCTTGTCGGCGAATGAGACATTCGGGATGAACTTTACGTGTTTCCAGCTCATTCTCACACAAATCAAGCTGCTCTTGAATCAAAGAGACGAGGCCGTGGACCCTCAGCGTCGTGAATTTACTTGTAGGAGCAGCTAATAGCACATTAGCAGCTCTGTTAGCGCACTCCACTGTCACCTCCCACTGTCGACTCCTCTGACAGGGCAAACAAAGCTTCATTTGAGTCAAACGGCCAACAAAGAGCCCGACAATAAAGTTATTTTAGAGAACAACAGCCTCCCCGTGGCTCCGCAGCATTGTGCTCAAATCAATTGTTCTGTCGGTTCCTTCACTTAAAGCGCGACTTTGAAGTGTCTGTGAGAGGAAAGCTCGCCTGTTTGTTCAGACAACACACCTGATTTCACTGAATGTTATTGTCCTCTCTGTGTGTGCGCTTGATTTACAGTTTTACTTGCACTAACTCGGTGATTAAACGACAGCCATTATAAATGATCACCTTCTGTAAACCTCTTTGCAGGAGCTGCAGGGAGGCTGAGATGCGACGTGGAGGTCACCCTGAAACTGAGCCAAAATCCTCAGAGTAAGTCCTCCTGAAGTAACCCCTCTGACACCGTGTGAATTAACCAAGAGCCCACAAACACTCAGCGATACACATGATTTAGATGAGTCCTGTGGAGGGCCGCGACTCCCCGAAAGCAGGCGGGCTTCCTGCGGCTCGTGGGTGCAGCCGGCTTACAGGAGTGCACTTCGCCTCATCACTGAATATTACCGGCAGCCGCTGTCCGCCTGAGTTATTGCAGCAGCTCTTGTCAAGCAAACAAACGACTCTGTCTCAGCTCAAAAGGTCACGGCGAAGCAGAGTAAAATCACAGAGCACGCAGTCAATTCCTCGGCGCGGTGCCCCTTTCGAAGGGCCACTTGCCGGAATTTATGGTGGGGCCCTGCACCTATTCTCCTTTGAATAATAGCTATCCCGTAAAAGAAGCCCAGGTCGGCGGCGAGTCTTAAATAGAATACAGCTTCAGCCGAGGGGGGGTTGTTTACTGTGCGCGCAGCGGGTGAACAAATAGAGGCGAACAGTGACATCTGAATTTATACCGACTTCCCAGACTTGTTCCTCTTCGCTTCAAGAGAAGCTGCGAGGCCCAAAATCCCTGATCTGAAGCTAAAAACAGAGCGGAGGGACAGGGAGCGCTCCCACGAGGCCGATGATGAAGCCTCGTGTCAGAGCTCATTCTGTTCTGTGCTTCAGCGGCTGGTACTGAACGCTGACGGGACGCAGACGATGGTTTGAGCTGCCTGGATGATCTCCTCCTGCCCGCAACACCAAACATGTGGCTGAGCTCAAGAGGAGAGCTCTGGGTCTTCGAACGCCTCCCACCCGACCAGAGCCGGCCTCCCTTTGTATTCGTAAGGTCACTGAACGCCTCGTGAATCCGTTGGCCCGATAATCAATCAGCTGTTTCTAACGTTTATCGAGAGGTGAAAGCCAAACTGTCGTGTTTTTCTGCTGTATTTAATCCTATTTGAACATATTTTGTGTTGTTGATTTGACAAAATGAGGAATCTGAAGACATCGCCTTTGGTTTTAAGAAGCTTTTTTTTTTTTTTTACATAAATCATAAATTTAATGATCAGTTTAATCAGTATTGATGAGCCTAAAGTGCATCTTTGTGAGTTCAGCCTGTCAGACAGCTGAGAGACGGCAGCTGTTTCTGCTTCGAGGAGGCCTTTAAACAGGAAAAATAAATGTTAACAGGACGATCGAACGCGTTGATCTTTGTTCTTTTCCCCTCGTGGTGCAGCTGCACACACACACACACACACACACACACACACACACACACACACACACACACACACACACACACACACACACAGGTCGACGTTGAGCCCTCGGCTCGACGGTTGTCAAAGCTTCCTGAAGCAGGACTCGAACGTTGCCTGTTGTCTCTGACGTCCTGCCACATGTGTCTCTGCAGCTCTGCCTGCCGACGGCGTGAAGTCCACGCCGGCCGCCGGGGCCGACCGCCCGCTTTGATCCCTGACCCTCGGCCAAATGGTCCCGCCACGGCACGGCCGCTCGCTGTTTTACGGCCGCCGACTTCCTGCTCGCCGCCCGCGTGGGCCCTTCAGTGATCAACACCTGCAGTAAGTCCTCTTCATTCATTCACACTGCACAGGGTTGACTGTTTGTCCTGCGTCACGGTGGGACAGATCCAGACTGTCCAACAGGAGTACAACACACTGTCTGTCCTCAGGACACCAGCGGTGGACATCCGTTGGTCCAGCTGCAGATTTATACGGGGTTTGTTTCATAGAGCTGAAGGTGTTTGAGGTCACAGAAATGAAGCCTCTCTGATGTGGAGTCGTCCAATCAGAAGCCTCCACTTCACACAAACACACACACAAACTCTGCGCTGACTGATTCAGACTTTTAGGGTTCAGAGGTGAAGCTGACACTGGATGAGACGTAAACGACTCTCAGAGCAGAGGACGGTTTGGACGTGTTTGGACCTCCATGTTTTCACGTCCTGACGCTGGCTGGACGCTCAGACAGCAGCAGGTCCGCTCTCACCTGGACGCTAATCGCCAGCGACACCGTGGAAAACCCGCCGAGGCCCCGTCACTGACGGTCTGTCGCAGACCTCTGGGGGCCCCCGGGATGGAGTCCGTCCCCGGCCCCCAGCCTCCCTTCCTGGAGGGAGGAGAGGAGAAGCCGGGGGGGCCTCCGGCCAGCTGGACGGACTCCCCCCGACCTCGAGGTCTGATTGAGCTCACGGAAAGACGCCACCAAGGGGGACTGATTGCTAAAGGATACCACATGGCCCCGCCGGGACGCCACATGTTAAAGAGCTCTGAGGTTCAGAGCGTGTTTTCCCCTCGGCCGCCTGTCACACGAGGAAGAGGCCGAGGCTCTTCATCAGGAAGCAGCCAGTCAGCCATCGAACGCGGCAGAGCTATCACATGTGGTGATAACCGCGGCGGCCGGTGACGGATGTGAGAGGCCGTCTCTCCCAGCGCTGCTCTGAGATCAGGCGGCGTTCTTTTCCCGACGTGTCAACATGTCACCGAGGGCCTCTGCGCACAGCGTGGGGCATCCTTCACATCCGCCCTTGAAATTCACACACACACACACACACACACACACACGCACACACACACGCACGGCCTGTCAGGCCTGATCGTGGCGTTGCCGCCGTCCCTTCAGGAGTTAATTAACAGACGCATCAAAGCCGATCCCGACGAGCTGCGGGTTCACGGCAGAGAGGAGGAACTACAGGCCCCCGGCGACCCCCGGCGGCCCCCGGCGGCCCCCGGACCTTTGATTTCTGATGTCTCTGGCTGTGTGTGTGCGTGTGTGTGCGTGCGTGCGTGCGTGCGTGATGCCGTTGCGTTACACTCGCCTCTGTTTTCATCATGTGTAATTGCTGCTGCCTGATCGCTGCTTTCCTGTCGGAGCGAGTTTCCCGTTTCTAAGACGAGGAGGGAAAAGTTTGAGAGCGACTCCAAAATAAACGTTTGCAGGGAGTCTCAGAAGCCCTCGGACACGGTGTCCCTCGTCCTGTCCTCGCGTGTCCTGGCTGGATGCTGCTGATCCTTCATGAGGCTGAGATTCACTCTGATTTAAAGACTTCTTAAATAAAACAGAGAAGCAGAAAATCCTCACGCTGACTCGGCTTCACTCAGAGCCATCGGTGCTTTTCTTCAGCAAACACCAGGAACTGATTATCAGATCTTTTTCTTTTAATTATTTGTCAGTGCATTATCATTCAAATGACTATTAAATCAGATAAATGGTGAAAAATCCTGAACTTTAAATTTTCCGGCCTGTGTTTAACATGTTTTTAGTGATGCAGTAAATGAATCTTTCTGCCTCTGTCGGCACGGCCGAAGCATCAACTGATCGTGACTGATTTTAGTGTTTAATATCATTTTAGTACGTAATTAAAATGGATTTGTTCGTGCAGATAGTGAAGAAACGAGACAGTTAAAAAGCAGACGGTGCATGAATATTCTGCTTTTTAAATCAGACAAAATGAAGTTATTTTGTTTGGGGGAATTCAGATGAATGAAGTGATCAGCAGTGAAACTGAAGCTGCGGTTTTGTGTCTCAGTCTGTTTGCAGCCTTTGGTGGTGAACTGAAAACGATTCTGGGAGTTTTTCCCCTCGGGTTTGTGGATTTACTGGGCTGCTTGTGTGAAGCCACCGACGCTTCTTTTCTCCACAAACCCCGCAGGCAGCAGCGGCCCGGGCCCCGGGGCCACGGGGCGTAATTGGTGTGGACTTGTTGTTTTGTGGGATAAGAGACTTTTGAGTCCTCTCAGCGGGGCGTTTTACTCACTTCCAACTCGCGTCCTGCATGCCAGACTCCTTTCTTTCCTCCTTTTTTTTTTTTTTTTTGCACTGAATTCGTGCGTTTTCACTCATTAATCTCTCCACTGATTCGCCGCAGAATCAGAGCTGCAATCAGCCCGCCGAGCGCCGGGACGCGGGGGTGGAAATGACAGCGAGGGCAGGATGAAAGTGACATCCCCATCGCAGGTTTGGAAAGCCCCCGTGTCACCCTGAATAATGTGCAGGGCCCCATTATTTCTTCACATCTTTTCACTCCGCTGCTCCCTGACTGCTGGAGCTCTTCATTCTGCACAAAAGCAAATGCACTAAAACTTTTTTCTGATGCAAATGAACGCGGCCGCCATTCAGAGGTGAAACATCCGCTAGCAGGCAGAGGCAGAGCGGCCCGGAGCCCCTCAGCCGCCTCCGCCTTCCTCCACCTTCCTCCACCGGCCGCGCTTCAGCCCAAAAAGCTGATTTCTGCTCTGATTTAAGGCCAGAGGAAGCAGTGGGAATCAAACCTAAATGAGACCTTCACTGACTCAGAGGGATGCGTTCACTGCCTGCCAGCTTTTCATTCATGTGATAATTAATAAAGAAACGAGCAGAGTGAGAGGAGAAGTTCCCTGAACGCGAGAGGAGCTGTAAAGTCCTCTTCCTCTGCAGGCTGCTGGACTACAGAGCATCTTAAATATCAGGTTGCAGATTCCTGGAATTCCAGCGTGAGCGTCAACCTCAAACAAGCCGAAGTGCGTTTCAGAGAGGAAGCTCCGTGAGGTGACCGCTTTCAGAGGACTGAGGACTAAACCACGCGCACATTCAGCCCTCAGAGGGGACAGTTGTCCTGCTTTGTCTCGTGTCTCTGCTGTTTTCCACGAGCACATGGCCAAACTCACCCAAGCGTCCCCTCCGCGTCTCCGGTCCGGACAGCTCTCCTCTGGACTCCTCGGCCTCCTTTTTCCTTCTTCTCTGCTTCAAGTCAAACTTTCTCTCTCAGAAAACAAACAAAAAGAAAAGAAAAGAAAGAAAAACCCTCCACGCAGTCCCATCTACGGCGCGCCGCGCGGCTCGGCGCGTCTTTTAGTCCTCCGCGCGCTCGGCGTGGATGCGAAACAAGACGCGGAAAAAGTTCACTGGTCTGCGGCTCCGCGCGGCGGATCCATCCGGCTGCGGCCAACTTTGAAGGCGGCGGCCCAGAAGTGACTTCGAGGAGTGAGGAGACGCAACTTTTCCTGCGCGCGACGCTTCATCTGGATGCTGCGGAGCTTTCAGGATGCGCCGTCCTCCACCGCGCCCACCCCTCCCTCTGCCTCCCCCCTCCCCCCGCCTCACCCCCCCTCTCTGCCTCACCCCTCTCCCCCTCTGTCTGTCGTGCTTTAGGCCTGTTGTCCTCCCGCTGATGTTCGAGCGTCTTTAAAACTGTTCAGAAGATATTTTGTGATTCAGACAAAAAGTTCATGTAATCAATAACCGGAAACAAACCATTGATTGTAAAATCATCCACAGTTTGAACATGTTGGCTGAGGCCGTTTGGGGAAACATCTGTTCATTTCCACGAGGTCTAAAAACTGATTGATTGAAGACTTCTGATCTTCGTTGATCAATAATCGATGATTGGAAATAGTTCTGCTCTTTTTTCGTCTCTGATCTGAACTTTTCTCTGTTTCCCTGAAACGCTTCGATCTGTTTTTATTGTGAAATTAGAGGCAGCAGGTCTGATACGAAGCTTCCTCCTGCTGTTCAATACAGTTTTTATTTTATCGATTGAAGCATATTTAGAATCATTTTTTAATCAACAGTTTCAGCTGTTTGAATGAAAGATCACTCACTGGGATTTAATGCTGCGTCCATTTTTATTAATTTATTAATTTATTTATTTGTAGAAATATTAAGAGGACTGGACTCACTGGAGTTTAATTCGGTGACAGTAAAATGATGAAATATTTGTAAAAACCTGTGAGGAATTATGGAATCTATGAACTGTACAGGAGGGTGAGGACATGTTTAATCCCGTTGATTTACTTTGAAATGAAAGGAAAATTATGTGTATTTAACGGAATAAAATGGAGAGAAATGTCCTAAATGTCCTCACAGAGACGAAAGTCTCTCAGTGACCTTCAGGCTCGTGTCTCCTGATCAATAATCCAGTTTATTTGCAGATAATAACAGTTTAATTCAGGGTCATTAAGCAGTTTGAATCTCATTTCCTTTCACGGTTTTGAGATCAGTCTGCTGACGAGCTGGACGGGGCGCACGACGCGCCGCGGACGTTCATTTCAAACGGGACACTGACACCTGGCGGCGGCCTGCGTGTACTGCACGTCCTTCTCACGTACTGCGACTCACGCAGAGTCTGAGCTCTGGACCACTTCTGTCCTCTGTGAAGACAGCATTTTTATGGACTTGCCATCAGTTTGATTGCCCAGACTGTGAAGTAGACCAGGGTCTTCTCCCAGCATGCATTTCTGCTGCTGTGCTAGAATCAGTAGATTTAATTAAAGCTTCTGCAGCCGTGAGCGTTTGCGGCCTGATTCTGGCTCAGTCATGATGTTGGACAGAGGATGTAAAGAGCTTTGGTGTGTGAGCTCTGAGTCGTGCTGATGCTTATTGTGAACGTATGAACATCACAGCCTGTCTGAGGCCGAGCGGCTGACGTGTTCGTGACGTGTTTTTGGTAGAGACATTCAGTGATCACGTGCATGCACACATATATTTACTCCAGGAGGGCCTTGTGGGACTCCTCCTGCAGCTCCTCGCAGGCCTCCATGTGGAGGAGAAGGTCCCTGGTCCATAAAGTGGTAGAACAACATGCTGTGCCAGTGATGGACTGAGGAACGATGATTTATGGTTGGACAGAGGACAGAACGTCCTTTGCTTCTGTCCAGTTATCTAAGAAAACTCTCAACATTAACATTGTTGATGAGGATCCCTTAAATTTATATTTTTAAAGATGTGCACTGGTTGGAACAGCGCCCTCTTGTGGGCAAACTGTATAATTTCTACTCTGTCCCTCAGGACATGAGACGCACTCGTATGTCTTTGGCATTTCTGTTCTGAAGTGAAAGGTCAGCTGACAAATATCTGTGATGAGTTCAAGTGTCAGGAAGGTTTTTGCTTTGGATAAAACAGGTTTAAACTCTCGTAACGTTCAGCTCTCAGACAGCTCACAGAGCCGATGAGGCCACGTCAGACACAGTGATGGACGACGTCTTCAGATGCTTCTGACGTTTACTGAAGTACTGCGTTCAGAATTTGCCTTCAGCACAGTCACAGTGTTACGTGTATTATATCAGTGGATTATTATTACTGATGGATTTAATGAAGGGCTGCACGGTGGCGCAGCAGGTAGTGCGCGTGCCTCACAGCACGAAGGTTGCCGGTTCGATCCCCGGGTCAGGCGGGGCCTTTCTGTGTGAAGTTTGCATGTTCTTCCCGTGCATGCGTGGGTTCTCTCCGGGTACTCCGGCTTCCTCCCACAGACCAAAAACATGCTCATTAGGTTAATTGATGACTCTAAATTGTCCGTAGGTGTGAGTGTGAGTGTGAATGGTTGTTTGTCCTTGCATGTGGCCCTGCAATCGGCTGGCGACCGGTTCAGGGTGTACCCCGCCTCTCGCCCATTGTAGCTGGGACAGGCTCCAGCCCCCCGCAACCCCGAAAGGGATAGGCGGTATAGATAATGGATGGATGGATGGATGGATTTAATCCAGCTGTGTTACAGCTGTGTGCTGCAGTTTGGAAGCAGGTCTGCTGGCGCCTCCTGCAGGCGCATAGTGGGAATCAAATCTTCCAACTGCTCTGACTCAAATTACAGATATTTATCTTCATATATGTTCGTAAAAACAAACCATTTGGGCATCAAATCAATAGAAAGCGGTTCTCCTTTGTTTGATGGTGAAACAATGAGCAGTGACCGTCTTTGTCAAACTAACCTTTTTGTCTCTGGTGACTTTAAACTTTTGGAGGAAGCAGACGACCATCTGCAGGCCGACCGCAGACCGTATCAGCGAGGCCGGGCGGTTCAGGTGTTCGACCGCGAGATGAGTCAAATGAAATGAAAATAAAACACGGAAGTTAAATCATAAGTGTTCGACAGCGGCGGTGTCGCCTGCGCCTCTGCCATATGGAAACAATCTCACCCCCGAGCAGAAATAATAAGGAATATCTTTTCAAACGTTTGCGTGAGAAATCTTTTCCTCGTCCTGCCACCTGACACTGATGACTTCCACAGAGCGTTACTGTCTCATATCTGTCCCCAGTGGTGGACAGACGGGGAAGCCGACCTTATTCGGGTTTTATGTGCGTCAGAGCGGCTGCAGGCAGAGTTCACAGCCTCGGCCGACACGTGAGACTGCTGGAGTGCCCCTGAGCAAGGCAGCTGCCAGACACTGAAGGAAGTGTGTTTGACTGTGACACATCGTCGGCGTGGTGCAGCGTCAGCTCAGCTTCAGTTGTAGAAAACATTTAGTGTTTCTTCTTCTTCTTCTTCTGAGGTACAAACGTCAAAATCTAACCTTTTTATAGAGTAAAGCTTCAGTCCACAGGTGGCAAAGTCAAGGAGGAAGGACGTGTCACAACAAGTCAAAGTGAAATGAATCGCAGTGAGACACTTTGTCCAACGTTTGTTTTGTTGACATGTCCTTGAATTGAATCAGCACCTGAAACTTAATGCATCAAACGTGAATTCAGGCTTCATTAGATAAACATAAGAACAGCAGGGAAAGTCAGATGGTACAAATGTTATTACCTGCCGGCGCGTCGTACCTGTGTGACCCGTCGAAATGCTTTTTGACTGGGTCCACATCCGCCTCAGCTGTGACTCGTCTGCTGCAGTCTTCAGTAAATCTGCCTCAGAAAACACATGTTGGACGACCCTTCGACCTTTAATATCCGCTGAGTTTATTTGGTCCGTCCCCCCGCCTCCCTCGCCTCCCCTGCTCCGATGCGTATTAAATCAGATATGCTGAATGGAGGACCAGCTCCGCTCCCCCCCGCCGCCTCTGACTTAACCCTCCGTGACCTTGGGTTTTCCTAAGTAAATAGATTTAGACCGGAGTCTCGGCTGTGTTTGCTATGACTGACCGGGCGGCTCTATTGACCTTAATATTGGGGGCTAGATGAATATACGGCACGTCTGAGTGTTGTTTCACATGGGCGGGGGGGCGACATGCGTGTCAGAAAAACAGGAAGGAGGCTGAACAGCTACTCTCTGTCAATGAGGTTCAAAGGCAGGCACCAGGACCACAGCTCGGTCTTCATCAGTGCCGAGCGCCGCCGGTCGGAGTCGACCACAGGCCTGCTTTGTCCCGACTGCACATCGACTCTGTCAGGGTTCAGAGGGCAGAGCCTCTCAACGCCAGCAGAGCCTCGTCATTGTCGGGCTCAGTTTGAGGCAGATCGCTAAAGTCTGGACACAAATCAGACTTCATGGCAGTCCATCCAAGAATCGTCAAGACCCCCCAAACCAAAAACGCAAGTCATTTAGGTCATAACCCCGATTCGCTGCCGGTCTGATCTCTGTAAACAGAACATGAAGCTTTTGGTGTCAGAAGCAGTCTGGATTCGACCAGTCGAGTCTGAACAGGCAGGTAAATCGACCGTGTGGAGAGAAAAGGCCGGATGGGGAACCCGCTCGCCATCATCTGATGACGATCATCTGATGACCATTCAGCTCCTCATAAGCAGCTGTTCACAGAGATGAGCCGGGTCTCAACTTCACGTCCATCAGATGTAATACAGTGACCGATGCACGGAGGAGGAAGTCCTGTCCCTGATATCAGTTATCTGGAAATCTGCTGGAGACACTGGACGTCCCAAAACCTTGACCCCCCCCAGAGGCTGAATCATTGGCAGACCACCAACATGTGAAGATATCTCACTGGATAAGTGGAAATGGCTCCAGATGGAAAGCGAATGGATCATCTGGGACCATGAATGTGAACCCGTCAAAGCAGCGATGCGCTCGCTCGGCTGCTGTCCTTCATGTGCAAAGCTTCTCTCAGTCTGTCTCAGCAGTTCCTCATTCTTCATCGTGGTATTCAGCTTCATTGTGACCTCAAAATCCTCCGAGAGCCACAAAAGGAACTTCCTCAGCTTCTTTCCTGTTCTTTCTCTGGTCTTAATCAATAAACGTCCACCAAACAGGACGGACGTCTGCAGTGAGTCGGACTCTGTCCCCTCTTCGTATTGTCCTGTGTGCTGCTCGGTTGCTGTCGGGGCTGAAACAGGGGTGTTTTTCTGCCCTTCCATCAGCTCCAGCTTCACAGAGAACACTTCACTCTTTTTCAATTAAAATAAATGATTGTGCTGTTTCTTTCTCCATTAACTGGCAGGGGTCTCGATTTTGAATCCCACGTCTGACACTAATAGTTTGACAATCTGCCCTTCGCCTCCGTCGGCCATTCATCGAAACCAGCAGCCCCAAAAGTTCCCATGCTGTGTAGGGTGCCGCTCGTATGTAAATGTGTGTTCTGCTGTGTGTGTTTGTCTGCTGGCTCCAGGCCAAGTGAAATCTGTCAGTCTTTTAGAGACCCATCAGCCTCTGTGCGACGGGACAATGAAGTGGACGCAGACTCCCCCGCCGCCTCCGCCCGACTCGCTGTCTGACTAAGCGATGACACAGATTCATTGACGCCCAGCAGGTCTGAGGCTGTTTATCACTCTGGACGCTCTTTCTTCCTGCGTAGCTTCAAAGTCCAGTGGACGCGGCCTCACGCGCCGGCCTCTCCCGGAGCTTTTAGCTGCGTCACTTGGTCTTCATCAGCAGATTGTCCTCAGCTCGTGTTAGCTTAAGTTAATTCTTGAACTTGGAAGAAGCAGCTAACAGAACATGCCTGTTCTGGAGCTTTCAGCCAGCCGAGTCTGTCAGCCTGTCTTTAGCACGGCACAGCTGTGGCTTAAGTTAAGTTAAGATGAACTTTATTTATCTTGAACTCCCGTCGCAGACCCGTCTGCTGCAGGCGTGGACTGATTCAGTGATTCACATCATCGTTGACACTGCAGAGGTTAAGATATGAAAAGGATTGAAAGGAGCTCCAATCCTCTCTCCTGCACGCTGGCTTCGTTTGCTCAGATGGTGCTTGACAGTCGTCCAGTGCTGACATGAGGGTCAGTGGAACCTGAACTGGTTTCCCTCATAAATCCACGTTTTAGCCGCCTGACAGCGCGGCCTGCTGGTTTAAGAGATTATCCTGCTTTCAAAAGGTCACAGATGCTTCAGCCATTCAGCATTTTTCTTGCTCAAGTGTCCTTGAGCAAGGCTCTCAAGCACTCAACCTGCACAAATTGTTCCGTGTGAGAGCATCGGCCACATAGAACGCTAAAAATGTAAATTCCCGCCGGCTTTCAGAGAACGCGAAGACGTCATTTTGTGCACAAAGCGCGTGAAGCAGCTGGCTCTAACGGCCCCTGAGCCGATTCTCAGATAAGTCTCTTTGTGCCCGTCAGGCCTTACAGATGGGAGCGTGTTTTGCTCCGGAGACCGTCCCTTCTCATGTCTGACATGGTGTATGGGAGCACTTGTCTCAGCCGACTGGACGCACGTGGCCCTCTCCAAAACCCGGTGACACGCCAACAATGCATGTCAGCGTCGTCGCAGAGGACTCGCGGGCTCCACGCTGGGCAAAGCCGAGGGAAAGTCACACTCAAGTGATCTGAGAGGAGATGAATGTCAAGTGCAGAGTGGGGTCCCCTCGCGGCGGTCCCGTCACATCTGAGCGGTCCGTCGCCCCGTTCTCACTGTGGAGCTGCTTTGGTTCACATTGGTCTTTGTGGCGAGTTTTATCACACGAGGCCTGAGCGAGGCGCCGACTGACGTCCCTCTCAGCCGTTCGGGGCTCGCTCGCATCGCAAACATCAGTCTACGTGGTGTGAAAGCTTCACGACAGCCATCAGACGCTCTCATGTTTTCACGTTCGCTGCAGATTGACGGGAGAAACACCTTGACGCATGTCGTTAAAGCTAAGACGACATCTGAGGAGTTTATGTCCAATCTGAACAGCCCGCTCCTGACGCGTTCAGGTGAACATCTCTGAGATCTGACAATGTTTCTGAGTCAGTGTTTGCTCAGAGATTTGAACCTCTGCAGGTTAAAAGAGATGTCAGACAGCCGAGCGGAAGAAAATATGACAGGCCTTTCTTTGGTTTAGAGTTTCCTCATTCATCATTTCCTTTGGTGGTTCAGCACCAGCCCCCAAAATGTTCCTCAGCGTCATCTCAAATGAGACAGGAAGCGACAGAAAAGGTCAAATATTCTGGTTTCAGCTGCTCAGATGTGAGAAATTTCTGTTTTTTTCTGACAAGGAAAACTGTTTTCATCAATCATCTGAGGCTCTGGAGACTTTTCACTGTAATCTGACATGTTATAGATTAAATTATTAGTTGATTAACGTGGAAATGTGACTTGTGAAACCCCCTAAAGGACCCCTGCAGGTTCCTCAGACCTCGCTTTGGGTCCACACTGTGACCCTAAATTCAGCTCTGAGGAGTCTTAAAGAGTTGTGAGTTTCCCCCTCTGGCTCGTAAAAGCACCACATGGCCGGCCTTTGTTTAGGTGTGTGTGTGTGTGTGTGTGTGTGTGTGTGTGTGTGTGTGTGTGTGTGTGTGTGTGTGTGTGTGTGTGTGTATACACACCTGTGTGTGTGTGTGTGTGTGTGTGTGTGTGTGTGTGTGTGTGTGTGTGTTCTCTCCCTGCGGTGTCTAATCCTGTTCATTTGTCACATACAGAACAGCAGTAATTGCTGCATTGTGCTTTAATTAGATCTGTGCACAGAGCCCTCATTCAAACGGCGCCTTCCCTCAGAAACCCTTCAATCAGCCGCCATTTTGTCCAGGACACAAACCACAACTGTTTGACAGAAGAAGCGGGGACTCTGCGACATTATTAGCACCATTGTGCCGACGTACCGCATGGTGGGCCGTCATTCGGGGAGGGAGGGGATGAAGCCAGATTAGAGCCCGGGATGAAGGCAGGTTTGGCCCCATTGTGCTCGCCGTTGGGAAACGCCGGAGCTGCAGCAGCGGGCGGCTTCCGTTCAGCCATTGTGGCTCACCGAGGGGGGTTTGTGGGAGGCCCCGCGTCTAACCCCGCCGGTGGATTTCCAAACGCCGGGTGTCCCTGGCCTCAGCTCAGCGCTGTGGGCCACACACGAGACGTGATGGTTCTATTTCCCTCCTGCGGTCACTGATGGAGAGCTGATGATGCTCTCATGACGTCGCGTTCAGGCTCAGTTCATCCGGCTTGTAGTGAGCGACACATGCGGCACACATCCTGCACACCTGTCGCTCAGGTGCTCGAGCGTCTCGTGCAGTAGCTGTATTTGTGGCGGTTTGATGCCCGGCCACTGCCAAACGCATGTAACGCATTCATGATGATCAAACATGGCTGACTGAAAGACATCGCCTGTCCTCACCCTGTTATACGTTCACTCAGGGCTGTGTCCTGATTGGCTAATTCAGACAACAGGTGGGCGATAATCAAAGTTTTGTGCTCTGTCACCTTCTTCAGTGGGTGCACTCGTCTGTCTTTGGGTCAGAGCTGATGTCAGTCCGTCCCTTCGTACCAGCTGCGGTGGATCCACCACGCACACAGCAAATGGCTGTGAAGGCACCAGCACTCAGACTCCACAGCGATCCAGGTCGTCTCCAGGTCGGCGGATGCTCTGCATGTTCTGCACTTTAGAGGAGCGTTTGTTGGTGGCTGGCGAACAGTTGACCCAAGCTTTTGCTCCGGCGTGGAGCCCGGCTCGGGTAATTCGGCGTGACGCTTGCAGACCTCAGCGGAGAGCATCGGCTCTGCGTTTGCAGCACCAGCAGCAGCTTCGGCCACTAGAGGTCAGTAATCAGCTGTGGGCTGAAAACGAGACGCCCAGCTTGTTTTATTGAACTTGAACTCTCCCAGAGCTCTGCACATGACTCCCAGTGCATCCTGGGAATGTATATTAAATCCTTTCATCTTCGGGATCCAGCTGAAAGGGTCGCTTATTAAAGAAAACATCATTTTCTTTAATAAAATGAAGGGAAATTCTTGTCAAAGTGACAGATAATCACACAAAAATGACACGAGTCTGTGATGTCAGTCATTTCTGTTCACTGACAGCATTTTCTCAAGTGTCTCTGAGTCCATGTGTTCGTCCCCTTCATCCAATCACGTGTCCACAAAGTGGCGACCTTTGCTCCGTTCTCGCTGAGCCTTTGGAGGACACCCTGTCATACCTAGTCATGATGCTCTCACCTGTTACCAATCAACCCGCAGCTTGTCCAGCCGCGTAGTCTGTCCACAGACGAGGGGACAAAAACAAGGATTGTGATAAATGTGTATAAACGTATTTATGAAAGGATCCATCATGTGGCGTGTTTGCATTTTAAAAAAACGTTTTTGTCATCATGCTTTTGTTGTGTTTGTGGAAGCTGGGGTTGGCTTCAATGAGGACGTCGAGGTTTCTAACTGTCCACTCGTCTCTTTGCTTGTGGTTGGAGGGACGCGTTCCCTCCCTGGTGGTGTTTGGTTCAGCATGAGGAGGGGAAGGAGGCAGCCTTCACCCCAGGCCACTGTCCCATGTCGGGGGGGTGTATCACATGGCGGTCTGCCTCATCCATCACTGAGCAGGAGGGATGCAGGACGGAGTGTGTGTGTGTGTGTGTGTGTGTGTGTGTGTGTGTGTGTGTGTGTGTGTGTGTGTGTGTGTGTGTGTGTGTGTGTGTGTGTCCTGGCTGCCAGGAGTCAAAATGCTCTTTTACCTTCACGCCGTTTTCTCCAGAACACATCCAGATAAACCTGAACGACCAAGCAACGGATAGGAGGAAGGTCAAAGGTCAGCAGGTGTAAGGGAATACCCCTGTGACCCTGCAGTGGTCAAGGCTGATACACGACCGAGAGGAGAGGAAAGAAGAGACGCTGAAGAGACAGATTGGTCTTTGAGAGGAAACACAGGAGCGATGAGATGAATGGGACGAAGGTCAGAAACTGGAGGAGCTTTTAGACGTCTGAGAGCGATCGTCAGCTTCTCCGAGCGTGCCGCCATCTTTAATCTGCTTATTGTGCTCCTACGTTTTGGTTTGCAGCTCCACGTTTTGCTGCCAGCCACACGGGATGAATTTTTAATCGAGGCTTGTCAAAATTTGGATAAGTTTAAATATTAATGCGACATATCGCTAACAATCATGGCTGAGAGGGGTGTTGATGAGCCCGCCGTTAGCCCGCCTGTCCCACCAAACCGTCCCGCTTCACAAACAACTGTCTCAAAATCAGCTGATATCCTCAAATAAAAATGATCAGAACCACAAAATGTTTAAATAATTACCTTTTTAAAAAGAAAAATGGTACAAGTTAGAGAGAAAATGGAAGCGTCCTTGAAGAAATTCTCAGTTTAAACCTAAATAAATGACTATAATTAAGCCTCCAATTAAAATCTGAACACATTTTAAATATGAATGCTGAATAATCCACTTCCTGTCACCTGTGGAGGTCCCTGATTGGCCGGCCTGACTCGTGGTATCCAGTGAGCTTTCATGAATGAACAGCCATGGCCTCTGGTAGTTTTCTACGTTTCAAACTCATGATCGCACACGAACAGTGTAGTTTAGAGGAAGGAGAACGAGGCTTTGACGGTTTCGTTTTGGCCTGGACTAACTGGGAAGCAGGCCTGACTTGAACCTTGCTGGACCCTTTAAACCAGCTCCACGTGGCTGGAGTTTCTTCTTTTTGTGCTCTGTCTACGCTCAGGCAGCGTCACCTGTTGAGGTGCCTCAGGTGCTTTGTCTCACCTCGGTTTAATGGTCGGCGGCAGAGTCCCCGCCTCGTCTCCCTAAAGGTCACGGCGCCGTTTGGCTCCGTGGCTGCCATCCGTCTCGTCGAGCGCCCTCGGGCACGACACCGAAGCCGTAGCTGGTGGTTGGCCCGCGGCGCTCTGACTGGCGCCTGCTTCGCTCCCGGCCAGCCGTGTTTCAGTTTCAGCTTTTGTTCAGCTGGCAGCTGATTGGCCGCCGTGAGATCAATGATATTTCCAGTCTTTGTCTTCACTGTAACATGACTGGAGGAGGAATGTGAGAAGGCAAAGACGAGTGTGTGTGTGTGTGTGTGTGTGTGTGTGTGTGTGTGTGTGTGTGTGTGTGTGTGTGTGTGTGTGTGTGTGTGTGGCTCTAATCATGTTGAAGAGGGAGGACGGGTGTTTGAGGACGAGGCGACATCAGATGAAGATGAGGACTGAAAAATGAAAAGACAAATGTGTCTTTTGTGCAGCGTCTTTCAGGCTCACGATGTCCCCGTCATGTCCCCTCTAAGGTGTCCAGCAGAAGGAGGCTGAGCTTCGAGCTGGCCCTGCTGACGTTCTCCTCTTGCGGTCGTGCGAATC
The DNA here is from genome assembly GCF_039877785.1 of Chaetodon trifascialis. Taxonomy (NCBI): domain Eukaryota; kingdom Metazoa; phylum Chordata; class Actinopteri; order Chaetodontiformes; family Chaetodontidae; genus Chaetodon; species Chaetodon trifascialis. The sequence continues at coordinate 14,243,363 of NC_092079.1, read as the reverse complement.
ACGGCTCGTCCCTCTCAGAAGCACAGGTGGAAGCGTCATGACCTCATTGGGCCACAAACATTTCCGTAACCTTAACCAAATAGTTCCTCTTCTAACCAGCCTTAACCAAGCGTGTCCACTTCACCAAATATGGGTATTTGTGGACAGCACTGACAAACAAGCTATTTTTGAGTTTATGCAGAACTTAGCTGCCTGTGAGTACTTATTTTAGCTTCAGAAATCCCCGTCATATCAAGTACTTTCTGTCTAGAAGTGAAACAAGCTGCCGGGCAGGAAGAGTCTGGAGACACTTGGTGAAATCGGAGTCTGTCTCTGGAAACCAGAGGACGAAGAGTCGCTGCTCTCTAATCCAGGAACAGATCATTCTGAGGTGTCGTGCCGCTGATGCTGCGTTCCCGAACTGAACCAGCTCAGATCGCCATTGTTTTAAGGGATCTGTTGGAGAGCGTGTGAAGGTCAAAGGTCAAAGCACCCTGACGGCAGATGATGAGCAGTGTGATGAGTGAGAGAAGGTTTGCTCCAGTGTGAAGATTAATGTGGAAGTAATGGAGTGATTGGCAGCGTTTCCCTGCCCTCAGCGGCCTCCGGCTCTGGATTCCAGGCAGCAGCTCAGCGTTCATAACGGCTCTGTTATGAATCAGGACAAATAATCTGAAATGAGGAAGCATGGTTTGATTTCTCATGAAGTGCCTCAGAGTTTCAAACCCACAAGCACTCGAGTGGGAAACGTCCTTTCCAGTGAAGGAGCTTCATGTCGTCTCTGTTTTTTTTTTTTTTTCAGCAGCGGCAACGCCTGGACCGCCGTCGCGGGGCTCAACCGTGTGCTCTTCATCTGAACACTTGACCCCGCAGCTGTCCTGTTAGCAGCTCATTTTGGTGGAAGCTCGCGACGGGCTTCCTCTGCATTCCAGCCTGCGAGAGGAATCTCTGTCTGAAAAATGTCATCCAATAAGTGGAGCGCACATGTTTGTGTAAGGCGAGAGGAGCCGGCGTCGGCATCATCCGTCCATCTGGACGTCTGCGGGAGTTGGCGGCGTGCAGTCCAGCTGCGTGCGACCCCGGCCCGTAATTCGCTGCAGGCCTCGCAGATCAAGGTATTTCCTCTCAACCCCCTCTGACATCAGTCCCAACTTTCATTAAGGCCCGATACAGCCAAAAGCTCAGCGGCCATTCGCGCCGGCAGCCGAGCTCCAGGCCGCTCGATGCCGCCGTTCATGGTTTGACGTGTGCCTGTGTTTGCCGCCACAGGGAGAAGCTGGAATTCCTCTCCGAACGAGGAAATGAGGCAGCGGGACCGCAAGCTGAGAAGAGATTGTAATAAGAATCAAGGTGATGCACATTCCTGACTTCAGGGTGGACATATTGGATGTCCAGGAGGTGACAGCTCGAACGTAGACATCAAACACAGGAAGTGTGTCTCGCCAGTGTTCTGTGAGGACTTCAGCTGCTTCTCTTTTAGGTTTAAAAGAGGTGCTTTAGGCACCACAGCTACTTAGATTTAGGAAGACCTCATGGTTTGGTTTAAATAAGTGTGTTTACGTCTGTGATGTCACTCAGGTACAAATGAGGACATCTGGTTTGTCTGTGTAAGACGCTGAGGTGTGAACACGCTGGCGTTTGATGAGCTGCCATCAGTCGAACTGCGCAGCACCCGAATGTTTCAGGGTGTCATGAGCAGTGTGGGCTGTAGGGGCCAGTAGTGAGGCTTCAGACGCTGGTGTTGATGTAGGTGTTTATGAATGGGTCTTTGAGGTGTGTGTGTGTGTGTGTGTGTGTGTGTGTGTGTGTGTGTGTGTGTGTGTGTGTGTGTGGAGGAAAAGGTCAGTAGGTTTCCTTTGTTTTTCCCCTCCCCTCATCTCTCTCTTCTGTTCCCACGCCGCGGCGGTGATGAATCACAATCACACTGGGTCACTTTGAACTTCAGCGCCAGGCGACCGGCCCTCTTGTCCCCTCTCTCAGATAGATGCATTTGATGACAAGCGGCGCTCTGGTGCGTCTGCAACACGCCGCTCTGACATGTCATCGACGTCTGGCCGGCGGCCCGTCCCGTCGCGTCGCTGAACCAGAGGGAGAAGCGAGGCTCGGAGCTTCCTGATTGGTGGCTTTGTGCGCGGGGTGTAAAGGTCACAGCGGCATTTTTTTAGAGCGTGATAAGCTGCTGTTTGACCTTATCACTGCGCCGGCTTAGGCTGAGCTTTGTGACATATGATATGAAAGGTGCAGGGATGAAAGAGCCTCTTCAAACACTGTGTGTGCCATAACAACCTATACATTACATCAGCTGTGTCTCAGGTGATCCTGACTTCATGTGCACCGCACATATCTTCACCTTATCGAGTCCTGAAGGTGCGATCACTTTACCCTGTTCTTCAGACACGCTGTCACGACGCACAGGCTGAGGAAGAGTTGTTTTCATGCTTACAACATCAATACATCAATACAGGAAACGACCTTTCAGGTCGTCCCTCGGTCCAACACGCAGGACACTTTAAACTTGAGAGAGAGAGAAGACAAAAGACAATGAACAGGAACATTTATGTTCCACACAATGATATTTATCTGTCCAGACGTTCCTTTAATCTTTGCTTGTTTCACGGGAAATGGCGGGTAATTGTACACCCCCAGGATGAGATAAGTATGATTCATTTTTGGGGACCGCTGAACTAAACAGCCGCAGACTCGTTGCCTTGTTTGGTTGCTTGTTTACAGCTGTTGGTGGTAAACAGGCCTAAAATGAACTGCATGGCTGAGTCTGTGTACGTCTTCTATTGTCTCAGCCCTGTCGTCCTCGAGTCCCGCTGATCTGAGAGACAATGGAGCCCTTCTTGGTGTCTGACTGTGAACGTAGGTTAGGATGTCATCAGACCCTCTGAGTGTAAATAAAAGCCCAAAGCAGAAACAGGCGCTGCTGTCACCTCATTCTGTATGACGTCCACTGATGCAGCATCCTGCCGCCCAACACCTGGACCGCCTGGCTCTGCATCCAGAACCTTGGCATACAGACGAAGACCAGCACTGTTCCCATGTTATAGAGCCACAAAGCCTTGTCGGGAAGATTCAGCAGTGGATGAAGAGTTGACTTTAAGATGGAGACCACCGTTAGTTTCCAGTTTCCGACCAACAGCGAGGCCAGAGAACCGCAGAAGCCTGAGGTCCGCTGTACGTCGGGTGGTTGTGATTTGTCAAGCTCCACCATCTCATCTGAAATGGCCTGAAGGTCCTGCTTTATCTGGGGAGAAGCTGTAGAAAAATCTAGACTTTCATCATCTAATATTCCCAAATAAATCAGCGAATTATCACAGAGTCAGTGAAACGCTTAAAACTTCAGGCCAGCTGATATTAGAGCAGTCCTGATTGGTCTGTGGGGCTGGACACAGAATATAATGAACATGTTTTCTACTGGTGGATACTGGTCTGGTCTGAGATGGGAGGGCTGAGGGACCCCTTTTCATGTTAATCCATCTCTGACCAACTTTAACCAAAAAGGCCTTTTTGAACGTGGACCCAGAGCTCGACGTCGAAATCTCACTTTAAGGACAAGTGAAAGAGGCCTTGGTGGTCTTTTCCTCTTGAACTGGTTTCCTAAAGACAGTGTTCAGGGTTAAAAAGTTCCTAAGGTCAAGGGTCACTGTGCTCAGTAAAACAGAAAGCAGCATCCATTAAAGCCTGAAGAAAACTGCTTCTCAGCACAATAGTCCAACATGTTAAAGCTTCACGGGACCTTTAGATGCCGTAAAATACAGATGCCAATGAGCCTCTTCTGCTTCTGCTCCATCCTTCACGTAACGCCAAGTCCACGTCCAAGGCTAAGAGGGGGAGGCGGGGGTGTCCAAACAAGCCGGAGAGTAACCTGATAGCGCTGACCTGGGCGACGGACCGCATCGAAGAGGGAGATGGGCTCGTTTGGGGGTGGGGGGGTGGGGTTATCGTTCCTGATCTCTGGACCTTTTCCAGCCCACTCCACCTCTGCTTGACCCCACGACCCCGCTGCAGCGTTTCATGTGCCGACGCACTTCTTTCCTTTTCTTCTGTGTGTTTGCAGAAGCCCAGACGAGGTGTGTGTGCGGGTGTGTGTGTGTCTGTGTGAATGTGTGTGTGTGTGTGTGTGTGTGTGTGTGTGTGTGTGTGTGTGTGTGTGTGGCTGAAGGAATCTGCAGTGTGTTTGTGTGTCTTAGATAAGGCTGATCTCAGCTGTGTGTGTGTGGAGATGTCCAGCGATAGCAGCGAGTGTGTCTTTGTGTACAAACCAAAGTGCACAGTAACATGTTGACCTGTTGGTGGCGCTACAGACAGACTCAGAGGATCACCAAAGGCATTCATGTGCTGGACGTCCTCTGGGGACCATGTGAGCAGTGTTTCATGGCAGTCCATCCAACTGTGGTTGAGAGGATTCACTAAAAAGCTCGAACGTGAAGCTCAGGGTGGCAGAAAAGGACGAGTCAGCAGGATTCACTCAAACTTTTCTTTTATGGTCTCGTCCGACAAATCCTTTAATGTTCGAGTCTCATACCTGAACATGCAGAGACAGTGTGTTTTTAAAGTGCTTCTTCATCATCTGAAGAGCTTCGCTTTGGTCTGATCACGATCAAATTAGGTGCTGAATATGTGAAGACTTTCAGGGGCTTTTAAATCATGCAGCGAAGAAGTGAACGTGAAGACAAATCGCAAACTTGACCTCGAGACGACACACGAGGACAATCCCGGATCTGCCTCCCACATCCCGTCTGTTTACACTGGAGTTTTATGTGCTCCTATTCGTTCTTTATGATCATCTTTACGGAAACCGAGCGCTCTCCCTGTGCTTATTTTACCCACGACCCTCCATGACCTCTCCTCAGCGAGCGGGAGTTGGCCGGCGGAGGGCTGCCGGCGCTTCCACCGCGCCTCCCGGGAGGGCTGTCAAGCCTGTCAAAATGTTGATGCTAAACGTACAAATGTTCTGCTCCGAAGTGACTTTCAAAGGGAAACATGTGTTTGGGCCCAGGCAGAAATGATGAGGTGGCGTGGACATGCAGATGCACTCAGCTTCCCTCAGATCAGGATACAAACGGCCCAGATGAGAATGTCAAGTATTTTTTGGCTTCGGATGTTGTAAACGCATCGCTGTAAACAGAGCGGGATCCAGCAGCCGTGTGGATGCCCGGGAGCTCGGCTTTCTCAGGGCTGGACGTGGCTGACATTTTGCATTGGAAGCGTTCAGGTGATGGCGTGGTCCAGGTCAGAGCTCACAGAAGGATGGACGAGAACCTTCGAGACAGGATGGACTGTTAAAGGAGGATCTGTGGTCCTGCTGGAGCCAGAGAGGATGAGAGATCCTGGAAGTCACTAGGAAAGTGCTTTTCATCTGAGTCTGGCTTCTTTCATTTGATCTGAAGCATCTGCGGTTCAATCTCAATAAGTTTGCTCTGAAATTGAGTCCTTGAAGCCTTAAAACAAATGAAAAATATTCCACTTTTGGAACACAAATCAGCTTCTTGTATTTCTGAAATCAAGTTTTTTTTTTTCTCTCGTGTAACCAGGCTGAAATACTCTCACTGCATCGTTTCATCTGTTCAGAAAATCATGTTTAGGACTCAAAGAGAGGAGGAAGACTTAAACAAAACGAGATGGGACACAATGCAGGACGTCTCACAGCAGGTGTCGTCGTGGATGCTCGCGTCCTCCCACGACTTGAAATGACTGTCAATCATCGTGTTGTCCACAGGGACAAACTGAATGGGACGTGAGGAACCAGGCTGCTGCTGCAAATTAGCAACTTTAGCGTCCTTATCTTGAAGCATGAAAGAATCAGGCAGGTGGCTGCACCTGAATGAAGAAAAACAATAAAAGAAAAGACTTTTAGGCCTGAAGGGCAGACAGAAATGAAGATACTAGAACAGAGTTTGGTTTAAAATGTGGGTTAAAGCCTGGATTAAACCACAGACACCTGTAGGTGTTTTACAGGTGATTCTTTGGGCTTCTTTTTGTCACTCTCTGCCACTGATCCATCATCCATGACAGCATCAGCGCCAGAGAGTAAATTTTGAGGTTTTGAAAATGGGAATAATTTGAGCGTGTCCTCTGGAGCAGCGAGTTCTCTGACGAGGTGAAAAGGTCGTTTTTCACCTCGCTGTAACAACCTCCCACTCAATCACATCCACATCGGCGGAGGGGTTCAGTCGACGCGACGGCTTGAAGTGGGCCGCTGAGAGGAAGGAGCGACGTTGGGACTGAAGGACAATGGGTTCAGCTTTGAGGTTTGGGCGTCGGGGTCTAAGAGAGGGGATTAAATGAAGGGCTGGGAGCCTTGTTGGGGGGTTGAGGTGGACTTGAGAGGTCCTGGTTCCCTCTTGACTGGTGGCCAGCTGCAGCAGGCATTCCTCCTGTTACAGCCCGTCATCCAGCACCTCTTAAAACCGGACGGGCCGATTACGAGCAGCACGCCTGGGCCTCAACCTCCGTTTCGCCCGGCTCTGCACGGAGAAGGACCGGCTTTTACCACGACTCACCCCATGGATCACTTTTAACGACGCCGCTGACAAGGATTTAGGCTTCATGCAATTAGACCGCCAAGATGTGTGTAATGTGGTTGCTGCACTGTGTTAGCAACAGATATGACGTTAAGGATCATCTGAGAAACGGAGTGAGGACACGGAGGTGGAGCAGAAGCTGTCTGTTCTTTCCACAGTTTGGACATTTCATTCATTTTGGTGTCCCGCCACGTGTTTGTGAGTGGTGTCCTTCCTTTTTGGCCACTCGCTGGACGAGTGGTTCAGCACTGATGCTTCTGAAGTGAAGTGACTTTCAAAACACTTCCTGATGACACCGCGAGGCCGTTTTCAGGGAAGTGACCTCAGCTGCACTAACATGTGGTCGCTGGGATGTGGCAGCGGGTAAGCTGGTGTAACTTCTCCGGCTTATTGATTGACTGCAACGGCTGCAACATTTAAGGTGCAATAAGTCTGAATTTTACTTTAAAACATTCAGAAAAAACCTGTAATTAAAGTCTGAATCCTGCCCAGAGCCGCTGTAGACCACCTCTGTGCTGTCCTGTCGTCAAACTGGCCTCCGTTAGCCTCCTCTGGGCCTGAAAACCTCCTCCTCTTGGAGGTCCAACAACACCAATGGTACTCTGAGCTCTCAGTCAGGACGGACAGCTAGCAGGACTGCTAACTGCAAGCTAACTGAACTAAGAGCCGCTACAACATGAATGAGGATGAATTCAACAGGTGGTCATTTGTTACACCTTTAAAGTGATGAACACGTTAATGCATCAGTGCACTTATATCATACAGATAATGGGACATTCTGCATAATGTGTACTTTTACTTTTGGTACTTTAAATATATCTTGATGCTAATACTAGCACTTCTTCCACCAGTGACTGAAACTTTTAATCCCAGTTATATTTGAACTTTTTGAATCTTACACTCTCAAAACGTCAGGTAGTTCTTATATTTGGTGGTGAGGCCAGAAGATCTCCTCAAACATAAAAACCCTTTCTAGGAACGAGTCGAGCGTCTGCAGCGCAGTGATTAAATATTAGTCTGAGAATAGTGTCTGTGGTCATAAGATCTCGTCTCTCTGGATTAACGTTCCTGGGAAATACTTTTCCAAATGAGGGATTCTGAGCTGAACCAGTGTCTGTTTGTAGTTTCCAGCTTTGGTGAGAGAGTTTAACAGTCTGCACAGAGAGTCCAGCTGTGCCAGATAACCCACATCTCTTGTCTTGAACGGTCACAGCCAGCAGGTTTCCCACATCCCTTCACACGGGGTGGGATCCCACAGCTCAGCGGCGGGATTTACTGCGTGTCTCAACAAACTCCAACATTTCCAGGGGATTTAGGCCGCTAATCAGTGTTTACGCTGCGCAGAAATGGAGCAGGTCCAGGGTAATAAAACACCCGGGTCTCAGGTCCGAGCTGCACAGTCAGAGTCTAACTTTCTCAAAGCCTAATGGGATTCCTCCAGATTTACAGTGACTGAGCCTGCAAGGCAGAGTTCTGGGCGCAGTCAGCTGATATCACGCCGCTGCCGACCAGGAGAGAAGAAAGTGAACCTGAGCTTCAAACCAGAACCGTAACGGTGGAGCCTCCTCTGATTGGTCCGTCAGTCAGCAGAGAGCATCAGCTCTGATGGATTGCTTCACAGCCGCTGTGTGATTGGCTGCAGGGCTGCGTTGTCATGATCAGTGAATCGAATGCGGTGGTCTTCAGATGTCCGTCCAGCAGTGGCGGTTCAGGAGCTTCTGATCACATGATCACATGGTGTCTAGAATAATCACAGAATTAAAGCCTGCATGTGAGAGGAAATTCACAGGATTAGATGTTTTTACGGAGACAAAATGTTTCAGTCGAGCTGATTTTCTTCTCTTTGTGCCATCGTTACGTTCTACACTTTGTTCTTGAGTTCTTTAAGTTCTGCACGTTCTTTTTATGGACGCGATCCACCGCTAAGTAGAGCGTGTTTCTCAGCCCAGTAAGTCGACGGTTTGCATGTGTAGTTCAGTTTTTACCTTTTTCCACTTGAGATGATGCCCATGAGGCATTTCAAGGTTTATTATGAGCACGTCGGTGCTGCAGTGTAATTACGATAATCAGAGCAGCACATAATTAAGACAGTGATACAGTTTTATGGGGCAACAACAACAGTTTTCCAAATCGTGGTGCATAAAAACCACTTTAACCTGCTGTCTGTCCTGTCAGAGGTCACATTTAATGGCAGGAGTCTGTGTTTTTGAGGGTGTTACAGAACCAAACTGATTAGAAAAGATCTGTATCTCCGCCGTGAAGCCTGCAGATGGTCTGCTTTGGTCCGGTCTTTTAGTGTTTCACTGCATGGCAGCAAACACAGCAGTTAAAATGATTAAAATGATTAAACTCTGACACATAGAACAGGTATTCTGATTTAATAGAAAACAAGTTGGATGGTCGGGAGCTTGTTTTGGTCCTTTCAGTGTGTGATATTTCTTCACAGCTTCTTTATATTTTACATTCACTCTGCTTGAATTTTGAACACTGAAAATGACAAAAAGTGGAATAAATTTGCTTAAAAATAACAAAGAATAAATGAATAATGAGTACAAACAGTTTTAAAAAGCTCAGTATAATCGACAAAGTAATTACAAGGAAAACAAAGCAGTGTGGGGGAGGAAGGGGGGAGGCTGACGGGGAGGGGGGCAGCGACCAGGCTGTTCTTTGATGAATTCGTCCAGGGGTCAAGTTCACGAGGTTGGCGTGCGTAGAAATCCGCGAGGCTTATCTCTCTAAAGAGTCCAGTGAGACAATACAGATAGAGAGGAGGAGGAAGAGGAGGAGGAGGAGGAGGAGGAGGAGGCGGGGGGGCACTATATGGTCCATCTGCTACGGAGGGAGGGAGGTGGAGGGACGGGGCAGGGAGGAAGACAGAGGGGGGAGGAGGACGGAGGGGGTGAAGGAGAAAGGAGAAAAGTAGAGAGAAAGAAGAGCATGAGGGAGGAGCGAGGGGAAAGGTGAGAAGGAGGAGAGGAGAAAGAAAGAGGGAAGGAGGGAGGACAGAGGGAAGGAGGGAGCAGAGGAGGAAAGGAAGGATGGAGGAGGAAAATGGTTCAGTTGTTTTTCAGCGTTATGAATAAATATTATGAAACGATAAGAAAAGTTTGTGACATTAATCCAAAAAACGACCAAACAAATGAAGAGAAACAAGCTGTCTGAGGAGGCCTTGAACGCCTCCTGGATGGAAACAAACTGCGATCTGCTCTTGATTATTTTTCATCTTTAGACTCTCCGTGAATTTGCATAAATATTTGAAGGATTTATGTCTGTTGAACTGCTTTGTTCTCCAAACTGAGCGGCAGAAGAGCTCATTTGTCCTCCAGAAGCCGTTTCGTAAGTTTGACAGAAGTTTAGAGGGAGGTTGGAGGAGGCCGGTGGTCGCAGTTAGCAGGAGCTCGCTGTGGTGGTCGGAGGTGTGAAACAAACCGTGATCTCACGTCAAGCACGCAGCTCGCAGTGTGAATCGAGGGCTCTGCACATTAAAGGGATTGTTCAGCGATCGTAAACAAAGTTTGTTTTCACGCAGTGCGTCATTGCACGAGTTGGCGTCACTTTCCGGACGGCCAAGATGTAATTTCAGAAATGAAGTAACAGGTTGAGATTCAGCCGGCGGTCACGGCCTGCTTCCTCATGTTGTGGTGAAGGTGATGTCATTGTGAGGTCACAGTGGCGCTAACAGTAAATGTGTCCCGTCAACAGCATTGCTCAATCGCTGGCTGTTCGTCAGCGCGTCACAGTTGTGTCGCAACTCGGCCGTGCAGCTCGTAAACTGAGCCAATGGCTGCGTGTCATGTGGTCAGCTGACTCCTGGTGGCCTTTACGGTGCATTCAGCCTGAACACGAAGAGAATATGTTCCTCACTTTCATCACCTGAATCTGACCGCTGGAGTGTTGTTGCAGTTGAGTTGAGTGTTTGTCCCAAACGCTGGTTTGGTCTGAGGCTCGAGTAGCTGATCTGAACCCAGCAGGTCCCGGCAGTGTGTTGGGTTTTGGTTTGGGTTCATGACAGTGGGCAGAGGTGAGAAGCAAAGAGGCCGAGTGCTGCCGGCGTGCTGCACCGGCCTGGTGAGCTGAGAGGACGCTTGGGGGGCACCTCAGAGGCCACATTGTTGTGTTTTCTGGCACACTGGGCGGCGACTGTAGAGGATATTTGATCATGTTTTGTCGACCACGGCGTCTGAGAGGGCTCTTTGTGGTAGGGGTGTTCTGAGTTTGTAGTAAAGACAAAGCACCCACTGGTTTGGGTCTGCGTCGCAGTGATGGGAAGCATCTGTCCTGTGAGCACCGCACTGGATCCAGGACTGAAGAGAGAAACAGATTTCATCCATCAGCACCTTTCTGAAACGCTCTCTTTGCTTTGTGGGTGCAGCTCGAGCGTCGTCCTCCACCCCGGTCCCGTCTGCGTGCCGCAGTGGTTTTTGTTTGGCTCTTCCTCCTTTTTGATGGCACGCACGTCGTTCAGATCAGCGGCGTTTCAAACAGATATGAGCAGTGAGAGTGAGGAAGCACAAAAACCTTGATGCGTCTGTGTGAGGGTGCAGATGATGCTTTCATGTGCTGCCTTTTGTGTCGGGGGGGAAACCACAGATCTGTTTGAGGCGGCGGACGGTAACAGAGTCCAGCTGTGCCGCTCAAACGGCCGCGCCGTGTCACTGACAAATTGGATCTCCTTGATCTCATACATCACCTCGTCGGAGTCCGTCGCCCTCTCGCCCTCCTCACCCTCCTCGTCTCCCTCGCTGTGCTCTGGCGTGGCGTTTGACCCTCGCAGGAAATTGACCGCAGCTATGAATCAGAGATGACAGGAGGGTTTTTTTTACATATGGCAATGAGGAATTGTTTTTAAATGTTTTTCTTCTTAACCTCTTCAACCACATGTCCAATTTGGTGAGTTCATCAAAGCCCCAGAACATTTGATTTAAACGTTTAGTCTCAAAGATGGCGAGTTTGTCGTGCCGAGTAGCGTCATGTTTGATGTCTCTTTGGCCTTGAACGTTTGATCGGCGTAAGCTTGATGTAGCCTTAGCGGAGCTGTGGGGTAAACAGATTATACAGACAGTTTATCTTTTTCTGACTTTGTGAGAGGACGTCGAGGTTCTTTCTTTGCCGGCCGTTTGGTGCAAACTGCGCACACTAACAAAAGCCGGTTCTCCAGCTCCCCCAGACCAGTTACTCCACAGCTCAGCATTGGAAGTGAGTCCCATTATCTTCTGCTCTGAGCAGACTGCTCTGACCTAACAGTGTCGAGCTTTCATGAAATGACTCAACAAAACCCTGAAATATTTTGGTGCAGATGGTCAGGAAGTTTGTGACTCAAGAGTTACTCAAGAGAGAGAAACAGGATACAACAACATCCAGTTTTTATGTTCGGTGTGTTTTGCACATGTGATGTAAGTCATGAGAATAAATGGACTTTTACGCTCTGTATTCATGCATTTAAAAATGTATTTACTGCATTTTGCATCTGGTGTGAATCAATCCACGCTGGCCAGAAATCAAACAAAAGCTTAATATATCATAACCTTTATTTTCAGTGCACGTTTCAAAGGACCATTAAAAAGCTAATAAAACCTCCTGCTCGCAGTTAAAATGTGAACCATCATTCTTCGTTTGGCAGAAGCAGTCTGACAGGTTCTGGACGTGTTCTGTGGTCTTCCTGAAGCTTCTTTCAGTGTAAAAGCATCAGGAAACAGGATGAAATGTTCGCATTACGTCACGTGATAATATATGCATGATAGTCCTTTTCATGGGACTCCTGCAGGTCCTGCAGAGACCTTCAGTCCATTTTCTCTGAAGTTTGACTCCTGCGTGTCTCCGTCTGTGTGCAGGCTGCAGAAAAGCATCGTGGGAGGATGAAAGAGATAAAAAAGTTTAGTTTGACTTCAGTTTTGCCTTCATGGAGAGAGGAGGGCTGTCCTGGACACATGTGGTCCCACACTGGAGGGACTTCACCACCGCGCCGTCTCTGATGGGGGACTGATGGTTTTGATGCAGCAGGGCTGATGTGGTGGGGTGAGCGTGCTTCAAACATGTGGCAAACGTGTGGCTTGAACTCTGCCTGAACCCCCCTCGCCACTGCGGCACTGCATGGGAGTCATTAGCGACTGTTCAGAGAGCCGGCGAGAGGGTGTTTACGTCGCTGGCGTGCAGTTATATGCTGCGGTGTTGAATGAAGCCGTGTCTGAACATGGAGAGAACATGAGGGTTCTGGCTACATCAAAGACGGCCGAGGTATTTTGACTTTGTTTTCCCGTCGTTTTGAGGCTGATGGGTGCACCCTGTGGCCGCGGTAGCAACAGCTGCAAACAAGCAGCCTGAAGTAAAACGACTCCTCAGGTTTGAAAAGACGTTTATTCCACGGCCGTAAAGGATCATGCTGCTTTTTTAAGACAGCGGCCCAATTTTCAGGGCTTTGACTCTCAATCCAAATGTGGGCCAGGGACACTTTTCCACTTCTGTGGGTGATAAAGTTATTTTCTCTTCACACTAGAAAGACATATTTGAGAGTAAATTCAACTCATATCTTAAAACCACTTTTTCACGATCATGGTTATGGAAATAAATGTGGTCACGTTTCGGTTCGCCAGCTGAAACACTTGGTTCAGGTTAGGAAACGTTGCAAAATACCTCCTGGATCCATCCATCCATCCATCCATCCATCCATCCATCCATCCATCCATCCACCCATCCGTCCATCCATCCATCCATCCATCCATCACCCCGACCTCCACCATTTCCAGTTTTGATATTTCCGAGGACAGCTCTGATCCAACAGTGCTGCTGCTTCCTTGTTTAATCCAGTTTAGAGCCCCAGAGTCTTTCCCGCTCTTCAGCAAAGATCACTTCTTCATTCCTGCATAGTTAAAAGAGACTCATTTCCATGAATGCCGTCCTAACTGATGATGGCCGACGCTTCAGTAACACCAAAGTTTGATGAACTGGAACTGTCCAGTGATGCTCCGTCATGGGATTGCAGCTTTAAGCCGTCGTCTCTTAGTGCTGCAGCCCAGTCCAGCCAGAGGTTTCAGCACCTTCCCTCTAAATCAAACGTTGACCAAGCAGAATCTAGGCTAAGTTGTTTGTGTTTTTCCCCGGGCCATTCAGTTTCCTCCCCCGAAAGGCTCCCTTTTGTTTTCATTTGCGCTGTTAATCGATTTACGCTAATCAGATAATGAATCGTTTAATCCACCAACAGATTACAGGAGCCGTGGAGGCAGCAGCAGCTCCCGTCATCGCTCCATCAGAGTCCCACTTTACTGTGGCCGCCTGATCTGACGGCTCGCTCACCTGCAGGTTCACAGCAGCGTTTTTGCTCCACCGGACCGGCCGAGCCGCACAACCATGACGCAGCCGGAGATCCCCGTCGTCGCCATGATTCGGCTGAGCGTCGTAACTGCTGCCCTGAGCTCTGTGATATGAAACCCTGCAATAATCGTCCTGTAGTGCAGACAGCTGGCACGTCTGATCCCCACAGATTGGTTTTAGTGGCACAAATAAAGCTGATTAGCACCACGTCGCTAGTCCCACTAACCTGTCACAGACACCACTGCCCTTGAGATGCCTCATGAGTGAGTGTATGGACGTGTGCGTCTACAGAAAAACACAGCATGTGTGTCTGTTGCCTCTTTCTTACGTCTGTCCTCCTGAAGTCTTTTGCAGCGGGTCTGCGTCCAGTCTCTTCACTTGTCTCCACTTAAAAACATCCACAGTGTCCTTTGCTTGCACCCAGAAAGGCCATCCGTAATGAGCTAAGCGCCTCCACACCTCTTTGAATTAAGGGATGAGCTCTGTGAAAACAGCGTGGGAGGAGGACAGACATGCCGTCAATTAGCTGGATGTAAATACAGATTGATGTCTTTCCAGTGGCAGGTGGGACACGGGACATCTCCTCAGAGCGCAGGAGGAGTCAGGCGGGGTGGTGCCCTCGTTTCTCCACTCGGCTGACTCGCAGCGCTGCGCTGAAATGACAGTAAGTTCAGGTTATTTATGGAGGGCTTTTAGCAGGCGGGCTGGACCTGAAGTGCTTCACTGTACGAGACAAGAGGGACACGGACGCAGAGAAACACTGGGTGGAAAACAAGACCAAACCCAGCATGAATATTTGGGACTGAAACCGCTGCAGCACAGGCAACAGCTCCTCTGACTCCTCTCCGATCCAGAAACTTGCTCCCCGCAGGGCGACGTGCCACCGGCACACATCTGAAACCTGTAATATCTGGCTCATAAAGAACAGCTTCTTTCGGGGCTCTTTTAGGACTTCTTGTCCACGTTGGCTCAGAAGTTCATTCTTGACTTTGCAGTTGAGAAAACAAAGTCACCACAAGGTCCACGATTCCAGCTGTTCTGGACCTCTGGATCGAACCACTCAATCCTCCTGCACCGCAGTCACATCAGCGGCTGCAAAATAAAAAGTCTCTGATTGGAGCTGCATCGAACTTTAAAACCACCCAGTTATGAGCTCCCATCCAGCTGTCACTCATGTTCAGTTGACTGAAACCTTCTCGTCACGCAGTCTATCATTTTGTAAATGATACTGGACACGTATAAGAAGCACACTTTCCTCCATCAGCCCTGACATCTGCTGCCCAGCTCCCTCAGCTGTAGTTCATGCTCTTATTTTTTACCCTGATCCTACTTCCTGAGGCGACACTAACGTTTCGTCTCATGGGTTGCTCAGATTAAAGTGTAAAATTAAAGTGTCGCTAGCTGACAGCGAGCGGCTGTTTTCACAATGTCGACCACAAAGCCGGACGGCGGCCGTTTGTTACAGTGAGTGATGCCGTGGAGGTCACCTCCACAGTGGACAGCCAATCACATCAGAGCTGAAGTGGATGATAAATACACTGATAAGCTGCAGCATTAAAAACCAGCCTTCGTTCTCTCCTCTCCTCTCCTCTCCTCTCCTCTTCCTCTGTCTTACTGAACATCGGGTTGGTAGTTCGATCCCTCTGTGCTCCGAACCCAGAATGTGAGCTGCTTTGGACGGAAGCGTCTCCTGAAAGGACTGAACAGTGATGACCTCGTCCAGACATTTGTCATGTCCACATCGCTCCTCTTTGTCTGGACCTGTGATGGACGATCGGTCATGTGACCGGACGTCCTTCTTGTCCTCTGACAGACGGCCTCCAGCTACGCCACCCTGGACGCTCGCACCACGTCCAGCTGCTCAGTGCTCGATGCCCGCCGCCTCTCTGGGATGTCGGAGGGCCTCCGTCGGCACCACATGCCAACCTGCAAAAATAAACATCCGCGTTTTTTGGTAAGCTGCTTTTGTCGTAGAAAATCCCCGTTTGACGGATGTGTGTGTTATTGTAAAGGATTTAGAGGAAGAGGGAAGGGCTGATGAGAGGTAAAGAAGGCCTTTGAAGACGCCGTCGTCTGAAGTCTCCTGACGTTTATGGACACATCACTTATGTCTCTCAGTTTGAAGTCCTGGGAGAGGACAGAGCGGGACGCAGGTCACACTGGAAGCTTTTAACTCGGTGGTTTTGGGTACTTTATTTTTCCTGATTTTTAGATAGCTCACTAAACACTTAGAGATTGAAATGGCAAAAATTGCTTCAGATAAGTGTTGAAGTTTGATTTTTCTTCCCTTTCCAAACATCTTCCTGCGGTTTGAGGTCTTGTTTGGCTCAAAGCGGCGAACACGGCTCTGACATTTGTGGGGTGAAGGGTTCAGATCTCTCAGTTCCTCTTTTTGTCAGGAAACAGACGCACATCCTACAATTTTCTGACAAAAAAAAAAAAGTTATTTCATGCCAAAGGCAGAAAGGAGACTCAATAAAAGATGAAATTATTTAAGACAGACATTATTTGAAGTGCACAAGTGGCTTAAAGTGGTGTTTTAATCCCATGGCCGTGCGGTTACACAAGCTGCATCTCGGCCACATCTGAACCATCCTGCGGACAGCTCGGCATGTTTTTACGCTCATCAAATTACAGGGTTGGACGTGTTTGCAGTCATCTTTGGGGCGACGTGCCCGAAGTCCTAATCTGCTTTAGAAAACCTTCACAGGCTGAAGGAATATTGTCTGAGAAATTCTTGAGCAATTCAAAATATTTTCGGAGCTATGACTGGAGCGCACGGCTGACCCTGTGTCATGTTTCGTCCTGCGCTCGCGTTCAAAAAGGCCTTGAGAAAGAAAGTTTGTCCTCAAACTAAACACGGTGAAAAGGCAGGTATCTGGTGTCCTCACTTAAAAGGTGAAAATCAACCTCTGTGCCTTCAACAGAGCGCTCCATTGTCTGACGCTTTACAAAAGCCACCTTGCCTAAGATAGAGTTTAAAGCAGCCACTCCAGATTGAGTTACCATGTATCTGCAATGCTGTTGCCAACTTTTCAATTGTGTTTCTCGTCGGTCGTCAGGATGAACAAAGCGGCTGCAGTTGAACTGTAGGTGAGGACGAGAGCGGAAGGGGACTGCAGAGATGTACGCTCAGATATTCTCCTCCTGCATTCTTCAGCACTATGAAAGTAATCTCACATCAAAGCCACACAAAGTGACCGACTGGAAGGTGTGTTTTGCGGCTCTGGCAGCCACCCACCTCCCACCCAGCACCACCAGCACCACCACCCACATCCCCTCGATAGCCAGTGACGTGGAACGGGACTTACAGTCACTTCAGGCTCGAGTCTTCAGCTCGTGGAAATATGGATTCGAAGGAAGAGTCAAATATTCGTTTGTTTTGTTGGTCCCAGGTTTGTTTTTGGAGTGGCTCAGTTAAAGCAGGAGTCACAGGTTCGATCCCCACGCCAGTTAAAAGTTCAGTGTCTGTCAGACCGAAAGGTTTGATCCCCGCAGAGGTCTCCGTCCATGCGGCCATAGTTTCAACCTGTGCAAGGACAAAAGACTCGAGTCCTTCAACAGTTTCAGTCACTGCAGTAAAGAGTCGTCCTTCAGCATTCAAATGTTCGATTCCTGCAGCAAAGACTCCATCACTGCGACGGTTTCGGTCACTGGACAGGTTTCGTTCCTGCAGCACTCAGCTCAGTCTCTGGTCAAAGATAATAAAGTTTTTAGAGTTTCTAACCTCGCTGCAGTCCCAGGTTTATTAGCTGCATCACCCACATGTTCAGTGTGTTCATGAATCAGCGTCAACCCTTCGACTTGCAGAAAGAAAACATTTCACAGCAGTTCGTCTTTGCTTTTGTTTCGTATGTTTTCTCACATTTGGTCACGTCTGAGCAGTCTGTCATTGGGACTGACCGCTAATGCTAATCAGGACTTAGCTGCTCTTGATGATCCGTGAATGAATGAATTCCTTGATAGATGATTACTCTGTGATAAGATTTTAATGGCTTAATGTTGTAGCTATTAATCTGCTAAGAAGCGTCTTTGTGCTGATTTGATCAGCAGGACCGCCTCTGGGACGCATCAGTTTAATTAATCCCCCGGGTGGTGTCCTGCATCCGAGGACGTCACGGTGCCGCCTCTGCTGTCCGGTCCAGACGGGTCCCGTCACTTTAGAAACTCTGTAGTTAAAGAAAAGACTGCAGTGAGCTCATCTGTTGTCTTTGTCTTCATCGTATTGTTGGTAAAAATAGACACGAGGAAGATGATGGTTTGTTCAGCAGATACGTAGCAAGCAGCACGTCACTGTTAGGACTCCATCAGTGACAGCGGTGATGGTGGCCGTAGCAGTAGTAGTCATTGTAGAGGTAGTACTGGAGGTATCGTGTAGTGGTGGGAGAAGAAGTACCACTGGTTGCAGTGGTAGCAGTACTAGTCGTGGCAGCAGCAGAAGCAGTGATAGTAGTTGTAGTATCTGAAGTACTTATGTAGGCAGTGCTGATAGTAGATGTAGGCGTGGTGTCAGTGGCAGCAGTAGAAGTATTAGTGGTACTAATGCTGGTAGTAGTAGTAGAAGTACTTATATTGGCAGTAGTAGTTTATTGTACTGCTGATGCTAATGTGAGTACTTTTGTCGTAGTATTTCTTCCATACTTTGATATTCATCCCTTCTTTCTTTAGTTCTTCACTCTGTTTTCCTTCACTATCCTCCTCCTCCTCCTCCTCTTCTCCTTTCCTTTCTTTCTTCAGGTTACCTTCCTGTCGTCCTCCTGTCTTCCCTTGTTTAGTTTTTCCACTTTCTTCTTCCATGCAGATGCTCAAAGACGTTCCTCAAACTTTAAGCTGAAGTTTGTCCCTCCTCGGGCTCCCGTAGCTCGTGAAGACCTGAAGTCCAGCCTGACACAGTGGTGACCCATTTTGAGTCGGGAGCCACAGTTTAGGAAACCGATCTGATCTGTTCGATGTGGCCTGTGCAACAATCTGGGCCACGGCATTAACCGCAGGAAGGATTATCCGTATTCAGCAACCCTTACGCTTTCACATATGACGACCACCAGCACAAGCAAACAAACAAACAAACAATGCATGCAGACACGATTAAATCCCCGTCTGGGTTTATCCTACAGGACAGCGTCTTATACCTCTGCCAGAAAGACATTTCTGATGTTTGTATTCCATCAGTTTACTGACGGCAAACAGTGTCAGAAATGTGTTTAAAAAGTAGATTAAGTTCATATGGAGGAGCATGAATCAGGCAAAACTATACAAGATTAAACACAACTTTAGAGTTATTCCCAGGTAAACATTTGGGCCAAATCACAACGTTAAAGTCTTAATTTGAGGTTTAAATCTTGACGTGAAAGTCATCCTTTGGATTTAAAATCACAATTTTGGTTTGAAGTTTTAATCTTGGGTCCGAATCACAAGATTACCTTCGTAATGTTGGATTAAGGTCAAAGGCCTTCAAATCTGACTGGAAATTCAGATTCATGGTGTCTTAATTTGGGGTTTAAATCACAAAACTGAAGTCAAATTTGAGATTAAAGTCCTGCTTTTGATTAAAATCTAAATTTTCTGAGAGAAATCAGATTTTTCAGCAATGATCTTATTGATCTTTTGGATTCAAGCCATAAAATGTAAATTTTCCTTCAACATGTTGGAAACTTTCCTCATCTTCAGCTTCAGCTTCAGGAAATGGTCGCGGCTGGCAGAATGTCGATGAAGGGCTGCGACCTGAACGCTGCGAGGTGAAGTTTGACTTCAGAGTCAGAACGAAACCAGTTTTATGAAACTCCATCTGAAGGCTGATGGAAGGAGCTGCTGCTCGCTGACATCGACATTGCATTGACTTTGTGTCGGCTTTAAATGCAGGGAGGCGTGTGGTGCTCAGTGTGTGTGTGTGTGTGTGTGTGTGTGTGTGTGTGTGTGTGTGTGTGTGTGTGTGTGTGTGTGTGTGTGTGTGTGTGTGTGTGCGTGTGTGTGTGCCGTCCCCTCCTCTTCATGGCGAGATAAAGACCCCTTCGTGCAGAGCGAGTCGCCTCAGGCCCAACAAAAGCCTCTAATGCAGATTTAGATTTTCAATCCTGTGCCACAATTCTGTTCGCTTTGACAGGTCAACAAGCATCCAACAATCTGTTCGCCCGCCAAGATTTGTTTTTCTCCACTTAAGTCACTTATTACCTCGGAGGGAGGAGGACAAGGACAAGGAGGAGGTGAAAGCAGGAGGACGGAGGAGAGACCGGGCTGAATAAAAGGATAAGGAGAGGAAGGAAGGTGTAAAACCGAGGAGAAGAAGAAGAAACGGTGGAGGAGAACCAGGAGGTGGAGGAGGAGGAGGAGGAGGAGGAGCAGGAAATGAGTAAAATCCTAATTACAGGTTGGAAAAGTCTGGACGCGGAGCAGAAAAGTACCCGGCTTAGAGGTCTCTTGTTTGTTGTGGTAATTATTGCAGCCTGCAGACTGTAACTAATCCGTAATGCTCCTAACGGCGGACAAGCCGCTTTTTAGGAGGCCTTTAACCAACGCACGGCCATGTTTGGACAGCGGACGCCGTCCCCTAATCTGAAGGTGGATGGCTCGATTCCCAAAGTGTCCGCCTGCAGTCCTGTGAGCTCAGAGTCAGAGTCACGTCCCGCCGTCCAAACCAACTGTGTAATTTCACTGAGTTACTGAAACAACCAAACAAACTGCTTTCACAGTCGTGTTTGTGTCCACCTGACGGACATACGTCCAATGTTCTGTCCCTTCAGCTGCTAAATGTCCACCCTGATCTGATTGGACAGGCAGAAGGAAAACTTGTGGTGGCTTCATGGAAAGGTTTTATGTTCGCGTTCATGGGTGTTTTCCCAGGACAGTCTGCGAGCGCCAAGAGCTGTCCGAATCCACGATTCATCGCACCCACAAGGTGCCTCAAGTGGACTCTTTGCAAACTTTGAGTGTCCTCTGGGGACGCAGATTCAAGTGAAGGCTTAGAGGACGTACAGCAGACGTCTGCAGGGCTTAGGCCCTAAGTCCAGAGGCTGGACGTCAGGATTTAGCTTTTCCTCCTGAAATAATCAACATGGTGGAAGTTATTCAAAGACAAACTCTCAAATTTAAAGCCCCTCTGGGGAAATTTGTCTCGGACTGTCTAAATTGTGGGTTGGAGAGTCCAGAGGACTCACAGGGTTCCCAGTGGATCCTTAATGGGGACCTCCTCCTGCACTGGGATGTCATTGAAAATCAATAAATCCATCACAAACGTAGTTTTATTCAGTCCATCTGTCTCTGATTGAAGGACACAAAGGACCAAAGATGAAAATGCATGTCAGCAGTTTGAAGGCTGAACTCTGCTCCTCAGGTGTGACCCCAGGTAGAGGGAGCAGCTGGATCCTGAGCCTGTTGCTGGAAACATTGCGGCTAATAGCCGTCGCACACCATCAACAGACCCTCCTGGAAGCGCCGGACAAATTGTCTTAAGCTCAGAGCTCCTCTGTGGAGTAAAGTCTCGGCCGCCAACTGCTCTCACTTCATGATCTCACAGCGGAGCAGGAAAAAGTTCTTGAAAAGCATTAGAGCCTCTTAAGCTCTCAGAGGCCTCCACCTGAGCCGACCTGTGCCGCACCTCCCTGCAGGTGACGACGACCTGCCTGCTTTTTAACAGGCGATTGGCCGTTCTCCCTCCGTCCTCTTTCTCTCTCCTGACCTGTGAGCGGTCTCCTGTCGGGTTGTGAGCAATGCTTAAAATTGAGCTAATCCCTTTTTTTGTGCTGGTGGAGTTCATTTCAAAGCGAGCTCGAACCCTCCGACCCGCTCCGGCCTCCTCCAGGCGGAGACGTGACGCAAGCCCGACTCCGCCGTGCTCTTTCCTTTTCTCTCTAACCTGAAATGCCCAAGCGTTATGAATGAAAATGAGATTATGGCATCAGTGAGCCGGCGCTCCTTAAGCTCCTCGTTTCCCTCCCTTTTCTGCTGGGACCCGAGGGGCCCCGCAGAGCCCCTGCCATTCCCACCTGGGGAGAACAATATCCGAAGATCATCTTAGTGTGCTTCCCAAAGGCTTTGGTTAACAGATGGTTCCTCAAATCCCCTGGTTTCCTCCCAGCTTGAACATGTGTTCGTGTGATCCTGCCCTAAAAAAAACACAAGAATAGATGTTTTGGTCACTCGCATCCCGCCGTCATGCGCTCACTTCCTGACCTTCCCAGTTTGGTTTTGTGGTTGAGCGTGCAGAGACGAGGACGCTGGACGGCGGTGGACATTTTTGGGGTGAAAAATATGGGCACTGATTTTCTTTTTGTCCAAAAAATGGACAACAACGAAGCAGACGCTGATGACAAATTTGCAATCACGCTTCGGTACGTCGTGCGTAACCTCTGAGGGCGGATCAGACGCAGTGGTTTCACGGCGAGCGGCTCGGAAAGACCCTCCATCGTTCAGAAAGGGGGGCGTCGAAAGCCGCCTGTCTTCAAAAAGAAAACTGACAACAAAGAAAAGGAAGCTGATGCCAGATCTGGACTCTTCCTCTTCTCCTCCTGGCTCGTCCATCAGCTCAGAGGAGTCATGCATAATCATACATCACATCTATTGTTTGTGCGCTCGGGTTCATAATATCACATTTTGAACCCGCTGCCAGATTCTCCCCCACCGCCGCCACCACCGCGGCCTCCAATTATGATAATTCAACTCCCGGCTTGGTGGAATCTGACTTTGTCTGCCCAGTTTCCCACAATCCACTTCTGCTCTCAGGCCAACATGCACATCATTGCAGTGTTTGTTTGCTGCCATTGTTCTGTACCATAAGTGCTGCGTTGCAGTTCATGTCGTATATTCTCGACCCGACCGTTAGCTTCACGGAGACGTCGCCCTCTGAAAACCTCCCGATCAGATGGTGAAACCGGTCAGATTTGATCTTTAAAGATCTGAGATCAGAAGCTGTTTTCATTGTTTTCACAGCTTCAACTTTCAGCATCAACTTTTAGGCCAACATGCATGAGAAGTCCTCAAAGCGCTCAGAGAAATGCAAATTCAAACACCTGCAATTCTGCAGAACCTGAACAAACTGCAGGTGTGATCCAACCGAGAGCTCCAGGACGCAGACAGATGGACACTGTGGTCGTCTTGACAATCTGAAGATCCCATTTGTCTTTGTCGCTGATGTCAAATCATTTATGGCCTCAAACAGTGACAGTAAGTAGACTCTAATGAGCCAGTATTCTTTTTTAAAGCAAACACAGCACACGAGAGAACGACTGCAGTCACCTCAGACATGTTTAAACCCATCAGAAGACCGTCTCAGTCACTGTCCATTCCAGAGGACGTGAAGACATTCATACGATAAAGGCTGATGAGGTGAAATGTTTGATTCAGCCTTATTTCAAAATGAAAGAAGGGAAAATCTTTTTTTAAGCACCAGAAAACAACAAGACACTATGTGGCCAAAAGTATGTGGACACTTGGACATCTAGCAGTTTGAAAAAGCTCTAATTTATTTTGAGCCTCAAATGATTCAGTGCTCGGGCCTCCGAATCGTACATGCTGCCTGGGAACCGTCTGAATGGCGTGTGTGTGTGTGTGTGTGTGTGTGTGTGTGTGTGTGTGTGTGTGTGTGTGTGTGTGTGTGTGTGTGTGTGTGTGTGTGTGGACGTATGTGCCTAATGAGCAGTGATGAAGGACAAAGCACGGCAGGTTGTTGATGATAACTCAGCCCAATGACGACGTCTCCGTCACTGAATGCCTCCATTGTTCCCGCTGCCGACTTAAGAGGCAAAAGTTGTCATTGTGCGTTTTTCCAGGTCACTTCATGCATATTCACTAAAAAGCTTCAGCCAAACAAAAGCGCCTGATTATTTGCTCGTCATCTCTGGCTTAATAGACTAATTGTGTTTGGGTGTTGGACGCCCCGCATCCCTCCCTCCGCCCTCAGCCAATTAATTCATTATCAGCCGCCCACGCCGCACGCTGCTGCTGTACGTCATCCTCACTTGTCATTTCTCAGGATTTCCCCTGAAACACTTGGAAAGACGTCTGTCAGCTTGAGTTTCCCACCGACACGAATAAGACGTTTGTGACCTTTGAAACCTGATGCACTGTCAAAGCAGGTTCTCATTTTCCTTCTCTTGTCAGAGCTGTTTCAAATGCACAAATGTACGATACGCCACTCGTGTCAGCTTGATCGATAATCATGGAGGTGGCGTTTGTGAAATCTGATCATCAGGATAATCGATGCTACGCTACACGAATGCTTTACAAGCTGCCTGTTCTGCTGCTTTTATGAGCCAGAAGAAGCTCAGCAGACAAAAACAGATTGAGGGATGTCAGAGGAGCAATCAGCCAACAGCCCGTCATCTGAAACCCCAACAGTCAAAAAAGGTCTCATTCGACCGAACGCCCCTTTTCCCGAAAACAAACGCCCCCCGCTCCAAACATGCACAGCCTGTCTGGAGTTAGGACGAAGTCTTAAACACAGGGTTAAAGTTGTGAAAGGTTTGGTTCAGTTCAGGCGTCAAAGCGTCTCAGTTTGGGTTACAATGAGTCCGATGTCGGTTGGTGGGACCAGAGTGTATTTTCAGAGCAGCAAAGGGTGTTTCTGGAGGAACAGCCCGTCAGACAAACGGGCTTTCGGTGAGCTGTCAGCACGATGGCGCCCAAAGCAAAGACGGGACGGCTTGATGTGAGTAAAGCAAAGCAGTCCATGACCAAAGGGACGAGAGACTCAGAGACTGGGAGGATGACCGGAGGAGGATGTCGTTTCCTGAATGAAAGTCAGCAGTGAGAGCTCAGACGTGCACAAACATCCATTGAAGTATTGTTTCTACACAGATCTGAGATCAGTATTACAGTATTTAAGTAACGTGCACTTTGATGCAGGTAATATCTCAGAAGAATAACTGGAAAACATCGACATATCATCCTTCAGCTGGAGTGTCGTATTGATGGTGGTGTTATGAGGCGGACAGGTGGAGCGTGGCGGCGCGGCCTCGGCCCACCGCCGTCCCCCTGTATCTTTTATCATGGCGGCGTATGAAAGCGATACAGTGAAATCATCAGCGTGAAGGGAAGCACGTCGCAGGTGTTCTGTCATCCCTGACGTCTCCACACCTGCGAGGCCGCCAAGGCGCCAACACCCCGCTCGTTTTTTTCTGCAGCACCTGTCAGCGGGCCGAGGCCTTTTCAAAAGCCTGCGCCGCTCCTCCGACGTCCCGACAACAGCTATTGTTTGTCTCGGCCCACCTATTCAAAGCAGGGTGGGGGACCTGTCATTAATAAAAGCTCGCTGTCAGCCGGCGAGGCCCGCGGTCCCCTCCACCGCTTCCTTTTGAGGTAGGAAGGAACATAAAGGAATTCGACCTACACCGACATGTCTGCACTGTTCTGCTGGGAGGCGGCGCAGATGGCGAAAGAGGGAAAACACGACGTGGCATTGAACACATCACCATGAAGGGACGCTCAGTTTGGGTTAGAGGAGGTGAAACCCTGAAGGTGTTCACTGAGCGTCTGAAGCTGCATCGTTTGAGGCGCCTGCACCGACAAAGACCGTATTACTCTGTTTCTCCTGAGCAGGAACGACATGTTCAGAGCATTCATGCTGCGTTCAGGTCACGTGGGAAAGATTCACCAGGGCAGCTGTTGGTTATCGATCAAAAAAGAACTAAACAAGTGAGCGCACTTGAAATGTGAATCATCCCTCATTGAAGCAGGAAGTGGATTTAAGCGTGCGAGATTACAGCAGACTGTTCTCTAAGCATGGCAGCAGAGGCCGGCGACGATGCGTCACCCCCCCAAAGGCTGCTGAGGACGGGCCAACATGTTGCACTTGGCGAGGCTTCATGTCCGCAGAGACTGAAATTAGTTTTCCCCGGCGGAGGCCGCGCGACTCGAGCGCTGCCTTTTGTGAGCTGAGCGCCGAATCACCCGAAAAGGCTTAAGCTGTCAAAAAACGTTATATCTCTAAGAGAAGTTGGCCTGCGCTCCGGTTGCTTTTTGTGAACATCCGCGGCCGTGCCAGGCAGCGCCGCGCCGGGAGTGCTGGGAGTGCATGCGCCAGTAATTAGATGCAGTTTATTGTCCGCACAGGGTCAGTGGAGTGAGATTTTGGGGGCTTTACTGCTGCTTGAGCGCGCCGATTCACTGCTGATGCTGATAGGAACACAGCAGGGGGCCACTCCAATGACGTGAGAGGGTGTGTGTGTGTGCAGGAGTACATTAAAAGAAAGACCTCGAACACACACACACACACTCTTACACAGATACATGCATGCACACACACATTATTGTGCTCCCAGTCATGCGATGTCCCATCTCACAGCGTCACTGAAGTGCAGTGTGAAGCACAGCGGGGGGCCTGTGACATCCTCCCCACAAAGCTCCCACTCCCAATTTTGTATGTGTGCATGTGCGTGTGTGTGTGTTTTGTATGCCTAAGAGAAGGAGAGAGTGCTGGAGTGTATGGTATGCATGTGTGTGTGTTCATTAATGCTCCATGAATGTGCCATGAGGGAGTGTCAAGGGAGTGAATGCATGGTGTGCGTGCGTGCGTGCGTGCGTGCGTGCGTGCGTGCGTGCGTGCGTGCGTGCGTGCGTGCGTGCGTGCGCCTGTGTGAACACATGAAGCCCAGATGCACTCTGGTTCCCATGTTGATCCTCATTGTCGCTCTTCATCCCCTCAAAGCACAAGCTGAGTGGAGCTCGTTAGTGTCCTCAGATAGCCTCGCCGTCCTCCTCCCCGCGTCCCTCTGACATCACGGCCTCGAGGAGGATGTGGGAAAGCGGCGCCGCCTCACTCGGCATCTGCCAGCGCTCTCCACCCAGACACACTGTCCCCTGTGAGGAGTCTGGGAAGCGTTCCCGTCGTGTGCTGCAGCTGCAGGTTAGCAGCCGCCGCCATCCTCCGCCTGGACTCACTGGATGTGTTCACGAGTGCTCGGACGGGAGTCCAAACGCGTTCAGCGCAGCTACAGGCAGAGCAGAGAGGACGCCTGGAGGAGGCTGCGGGTCTGCGCTGGCCGTCCAAGAAAAACGCCATGTTGACGCTCAGTTCAGCTCAGCTCGCCATGACGTCCAGCGTGTTGTTGTTACGGAGCCATGAACACAGGGTCAGCGTGGACCCTGGGACTCCTTCACAAACCAACTGTCAGCACGGGTTTCCTTTCATGATTATAATGGTTCCATCATCGAGTTTTAATACTGAATCCTAAACCTTAACCCTCGACCACACAGCCACCACATCACGAAACACGTTAGAACAAGGGGTTGGTTTTGGACGGCGCTGACAGCCTGATGTCCTGTCAGTAGATTTAATATGAGGACACGTCCTCTACGTGGGACAGACTGAACACGAATCCTCAGTGTCTGCTTAAAAAGAATGAGATGTAAAAACTCAAAAACTGGTAAATGAAGGCAGATTATTTGATAAGTTTCTGGATCAGTGTATTTCAGCTCTGCTGGCAGCCGCCATCAGAGTCTCGAGCTTCACGGGTTCGGTCACAGCAGAAACACTTTCACGTACAGTTATTCAAAGATCCGAGCAAGAAACCAGCATCGTGTTGAGTTTCTGAGCTTTTTTTCCATCTCGTCCCGGGAGATCAAAGCTTCTCCACTGTAACGTCAGGAATGTCCACAGTGAGACAATCCAGGACAGTCTTTTGTTTCCTGTCATTGTCACGCTGCATGCACGCTTGTTTAATTCATTGTCCTCCCAATCGCTTATGGAAATTGGCTCATTTTCCGAACACAATGATGAGCTGTGCTGAGTGAAAGGAGCGCTGAGTGCCAGGACTTTTTCATCCCTTTGTGCGACCATCGAGGGCCGAAGGAGTAACGGTGAAAGAAGTGATTTTTAAGTGCATCTATTCTGTCCCTCCGCCCCCTCCGCCCCCTCCACCCCCTCCACCCTCTCACCAAACTGTCACCGCTGCGTGCCTGCCAATTCTTTCTTTCTGCGTGTCTCTAATAAATCAGCAGATAACAGGCGTGACCGCTGCCCTTTGTTTTGCCCGGGTAAACAGTTTAAAATGAATTTTAACTGGCCTGGCCTGGGAATACATTTCATATTATGCATGTCAGCTTCGCACAACGGACCCTTTTGCATCCAAAAAAAAGAAAAATGGATAGAGGATCGGGTGCGATGCCAAAGAAGTCCCAGCAATCAAGTCCTCTCGCCGAGCCTGCAGGCCAGACAAAAGCCTCCACACAATCCCGCAGGCGTTAGCTATGCATGCTTTCCAGTTGCCGTGGTTAGCACGGCTCGATGCAGGGAGGTGGGGGGTGGGGGTGGGGGGGACGTCCACCAGGGACGAGGTGCGAGTCTCATCCTGAGAATCCACTCGGACTGAACTGGTCTCCTTTTTCCTGGAGGAAACAGTTGTGCTTTTCTTTCAGGAGAGAGTGGACCAGATCTGATAAGCTGAAGTCTCTGAAGCTGAGCTGATGCTGCGTCTCCTGCAGCTTGGACACGTCTGATTTAGCCTCTCTGGACTTCTACTGTTTGTCTCAGGCAGCTTTAAAAACATGCATTCACTCTGCCAGTTTGCTTTTGGCCAAAACCTGCGTGTGCAGCCGGTCAGCTGACGACTGATGTCATCAAACCTGATTTGATAATCAGCAAAAGCTTTTCAGAGGCATCAGGTGGCTTTAACAGAGGCTTCTGGCCCTGGTTTTGTTTGGTATCTCGTCCCTGCTGCACCTGTGTGAACACGCCCACCTCCTCTGGACTCAGTTCAGCTGTTGTCGCTGTAATAATGTTGTTCTTGTTGCGTTCCTGCTCGGGTTCCTCTGTGACCACAAACCCACAGCTGAAGGTGGACCACCACACATATAAAAATACTCATCCTTTCTCAGCCTGCGTCGTAGCTTCACGGGCAGTTGAAGAAACCCCCCCCGGTGGTTTCCAGCCTCCTCTCAGGCGTCCTCGGCCCTGTTTCAGACCAGCGGTTTCTGTTTATTCCTTAAAGTCCGAGTTCAGCGGAGGGTTGCGTCGCCTGCTGTGCCATTTATTTTTGTCAAATTGTACTAATTGTGATGTTTGTGCAGCCTATATGATAATTCTGCTTTCCAGAACAATACGGCTAATAACGGGTGGAGAGGGGTCATGGGAAAAGCGCAGTCTCTGCCAATTAGCGCGTTGGTGCTGGTTAACCCTCTGCTCTCCACGCCGCTGAGCGCCGCAGAAGCTACGAGGAGGCCACAACAGGAGCCTGAATGCTGAAGCGCTGTCTGACTGCTCAGGCGCATGTTGTTGAAGGAGCCTATACATTAAGCAGCGTTAGGTGAGGCCTCGCAGACAATGACGCCCGATAAAAGCGAGGGCGTTTCGGGTGCAGTAAACTTCTAAACCCTCCGTTTGTCAGGCGTCCCATAAGAGAGATAGATTATCTATTCATTGCGCTCTTTATGACTCTCTTTCATGTCTTGTTTGCCCACATTAAAGCCTGGCAATCAGCACCATGTGACGCTTCATTATAGTTTCGGGACACTTCAGAGCTTGTTGTTCTCTTTCCAGACCATTGCTTCCTGGATCCATTTGAACTTGTCGCTGCAGCGTGTTCGTGTAAAAACCACGACAAATTAGTTGTTCCTCACACGCCATTCTGAGGCGAACATCTGCTCTTGTAAACAGGCCTCAGGAACACATGCGTGCACCAAGGGTTCGTCCGCTGATCCCTGATCTGCTGTGACAGGGACAAACACGGGCCTTTGTAGTGGTTCTTGTTGTGGTGAAGTAACCTGCGGACCTGTTTACACCTGGCATGAGCAGCGTCCTGGGTGATCCAATCACAAGTGGGCAGCTCCAAGTGTGCCAGTTCACACCTGCCTGTGAAATCCACGCTGGTCGCAGGATTCACATGCCACTCACATGGCCAGTCCTAAGCCCCGCCCATTTCCTCTGACACACGAATCACAGCGAAGCATTAACTTGGACAACCTCTGCGTGTTTCCAGGTGAAGTGGGGCGGTGATATTTGGATCTCACCACGTCGAACGCTGAGCTACAGTTTGCTTTTCTTCAAAAAAATACAGAAAATATACCAGAAGCATTTCTGTCGCTTCTTCTGCACAAAAACAAGACAAACAGACTTTGTTTTATGATGGAAAACCACATTTTTATGTCTGCTAGAATCTGATTTACGGGGCAGAAGAGCTCATACTGTTGTAGGAATGACAGATGAATGAAAGTAAAATATGTTCATTTACGTCACAGTAACAGTCACGTCTGTATTTGACAGGAGTATTCTCGTTGTGTGCAGAGTACATCTGACTTTAATTTGATCCCAGGTGGCAGTAACTCAGCATATGAGGTGTGGAAATGGGATGCTTTTATTTTGGTGATGTGCGTGTCACACTTCAGTCCAGAAAGCCGAGGTGCGTCTCCTCGTCTGTCCTTGAGATAACGTCCCTGTATCTGCCGAGCAGGCCTGCCGTAACCGTCGCATTCCCACGCCACAAATGTTTTGACTCCCCAAACTCAATAACAAGACAATTTCTCTCAAACCGCTGCTAATTTTCAAAAACAGATGTCAAAACAAAAGGAAAGACGGCGGAGAGGCACTGACCAACCCTGAATAGCTCTGGTTAACCTTGGCGATGTTTGCTGCGAATGCTCGTCAACGTAGTTTCCCGTGAGAAGAAAACTGGATCCAGACAGTTTTTGTCACATCCAGGAGCTCAACACTGTCCAGCTTCTCCTCTCTGTCGTTGTCTTCTCCAGCTTCCTCCACAGTCTGCATCACTTTTCTCTCTTTAGCTCTTTTGTCTTTCTCTCTTTGGACGGTGTCTCTGTCTCTGTCCGTCTTTCACTCCCCAGCTGAAGCTCACAGGGTGGAACACGAAGCCCTCCGAGCAACCAGAATGTCATGTTAATGTTTGCTAAATCTTCCCCATCTTGGGATAATTGCTGAGGGGAAACTGTGTGTCTGCACATACTCAACTGTTGTGGCTTGGCTGCGACTTCATGTGGTGAATCTTTCATCATTTTGTCTGTCGCCAAACGTAGGTCAGAGCGCCGTAGAGCCAGAAAACTGAGCTGCAGAGTGAAGAAAGAACCCAACAGTTTCACGTTTTCTGCCGCTTCGCATGTCGCTGCTGAACTCGCCGACCTCTCCTCGCCGACCCCGGGGCGAGGTGGTCAAGCGTAAACGTCAAGACTAATTCAAGGTCAAACAAATGCGACCTGATAATCATCTACCTCGTGTCCTGCAGCGTCCCGGCCCGGCTGCGTTTAACGAGGAGCAGAGGGAGACACTCCTCAGCGCCTCAAAGGCTTTTATTGTTCCTGTGGGCCCGTTTGTAAAAGGTGAGCGACAGCTTGAAAGGATCTGCAGGAGTCCTCCTCCTCCTCCTCCTCCTCCTCCTCCTCGAGCAGGGACAGGTTTTAATGCTGCAAAGGTGTGAGCAGACAGCAACAGCTGAGCTTTGAATCCGCTGTAGCTGGTGCGCAGAACATTTCTTCCTCATTCCCAGCAGTCACTGAAATCTGGAAATAAAGGTGATTCAGGGATGATTCAGTTCATCAGTTTACCATCACATGATTACTGCTGAGCCTACTGCTGTTTCCCGGTTTACTACTTTACTGTCGCACAGGAAGTGATGCGCTTTAGAGTTTTCATGTTTTTGTGATGGCCGACGGCGAACGTGGGCCACGAAGTTTAGTTTAAACATGTCAGCAGAAAGAGGCTCGTATCTGTCGAATGCTCATGCTTTGACTTTGTTTCTCCAATCAGGATTTGCTTGTGAGCATTTCAGATCAATCCAGTGATGAATATTGATGAACGTCGCCTGTTTTGTCTTCTAAAAGCGATTCAGTCTGGGCTTTGCTTGTAAGAAAAGGTGTCGCTCTTTTCTCAGCGTTTTAAAGGGGAGCAGTGGCTTCGCTTCAGTGCTTTGCTGACTGGGTAACAGTCTGTAAAGAGTACATGAAGGCTGCTTCGGGTCAGGTCAGGTGAGGGCACTTTGTCTCCATTCAGCCGGCCGATAAAGGCCACCGTGTAAAAGGAGAAAGGCTATCAGATAGTTGGGGCCAGCCACCGTGGCAGAAGTCAAGCGCTTTGAAAGGCTTCGTCTCGGCGCTCTCGGCCTCAGCGTGAGAGAAACTGCCGCGTCCTGATGGGGAGAGATGGCTTTTAAAAAGAGCCCAGATTACAGCGTCATATAGCCCATAGTCGCCCGGAGATACACCCTTCTTTTCTTCCCCGTTTGTCTCACTTTCAATCGCTTACAACCACTTTTCCGAGCCATGCTGGGCCCTTCCATGCACAAGCTTGTCAGCTCTTCAATAGCTTTTGTCTACGCGGGGACTCAAACAAGATAGGCCGCCTTTGACTCCTTCCCCCGTCTCTCCCTGGATAAATATTTCACCTGTCACAAAGCCGAGCACGCTGGGCTCGTCGCTGCCACAGAGAAACTTTTGGATTTCAGAAAAGGGAACGTAAAGCGGGAGGAGACGGAGGGAGGAGGGGGGTTATTCAAGTTCACAAACTCTCGATTCTTTTCTTTCATCCGGAGATGTACATGCTGCAATTTGCATAGCCTTTCATTCACTTTCTCAGCCTGAAATCTCACTGTGCTCGTGGTAATCTATTGTAAAGCCATCTCCAACTTAAAACGACTCCCGTACAAAAGCTGCCTTTTCAGCGCAAGTTCCCAAATGAGTGATGGCATAAAAGAGTGGAGGCATCACTTTATTTTTGCTGTGGATCAAACGCTTTGATATTTCAAAGCATATACATCAATAATCCTCCTCTCTCAACAACAACGGCGGGGAGGAAGAAGTTCTCAGAGAAATGAGCGCTTCACATTCTGGCTGAGGATAATACCCGAGTTTGATGTGCAAAGACTCTCGCGACTCGTCCTTCTGTCTTCAAAGTCTTCCCAGGTGCCCTTGAGTCGAGCGGAGAAAAAGGTGATCTTTGCATCAAAGACGGCAGCCGTGTCAACGCGGATGTGGAGCGTGTGAGGCGACGGCTGCCGCTCCGGGACACGAGGGGCGTTCGACACGTTACTGGCGAGATCCCTGGACGCCGCTGACATTAAGTTCAGCACATTTCTGCACTCATAGCCGGTTAAAAGGAGGAAATTTAACAGCTTTAGCCCACAACAATGACACACACGCACACCGTCCTGCTGCCACAGATACTCACTAAATGTGGATTAATCCGCCGCTGAAAATAGTCCCCAACAAATGCTCTATTTGCTCCTGTTTGTCTGCTAAAAGCGACAGCGAGCAGCTGTAATTAATACATAAATATGCAGTCCGGAGTGGTTAAAAGGTGAATCTGGGTTATTTCTAAGTTTTGCTTCAGCAGCATTTTAGAGAGTTTATGTATCGACACCAAAATACTTAAAACAGGAACCGAAATGTTTGAGAAACCTCCTGCGTTTCAGCCACGTTCGGCCCAGTTCTTCATCTCTGGACTGAGTGAGACTCCCTTAATAAATAAAGCTTTGCTAACACGTCGACTCAAGCATGACCAGAAAAGCGAGAACTAATCTTCCTCCCCTCGCCGGGATGATGAAGTGATGTCAGGTTGTCCGAGAGCAGCGGGCGATGACGATGTTGGCAGCGCTCTCTGTCCCTTCCAGCCCAGAGGCGAGCTTCATTTCATTACCAGCTTGACTGAGCTACCTGTCGCTCCACCCGTCCCTCCTGTCGACTGACCTCTAAGGACACGTCTAAATCTGTCCTGCACTGCTGCCTGGCCTCCTTACGTCCACATGGCCGGACATGGAAGAATGCAGCTCTGAAGTGTATCACCTGTAGTCCAACAATGACTTCAGAGGATCGTCAAGCAAACACAACTTTAGAGTCAAAAGTCTACATTTAAGGATTTACATTAAGTTAAATTATGTTTGAATTATGCTAAATTACTCAGTCTGAGTCTGTCACATGACCTCATGCTAAAATGATGACTTGCGCTTCTTGTTCATTTTAAACAAACTCGACAGAAAGTGTTGGTGAGCTTCAGAGGTGCAGGTACAGCAGGTGGACAGAGCCAGGCTAGCTGTTTCCTCATGTCCTGTTTTTATGCTAAGCTAATCAGCTCCCAGCTGCAGATGCGACGGTGATATTGATCTTTTCATGTATCTCTAATTTCCTGAAATGTCAAACTTTCTTTCTACATTACATGCTAGCGTCTCTGTGAGGCACTGCCATGCTAACATGCTAACAGGCTTACAATGCTAACATGCTGCTGTTCAGCATTGACATTCATTGTATTGACTTGTGGCATATATCGTTTACCATGTTCACCATGTTAGCTTAGCATTAGCGCTAAACTCAGAGTCCAGAAAGAGGCTGCCCGTGCAGAGCCAGTCTGATGGTTTAACCTGAGAAAAGGTTGGAGTCTCCAAAGTTGGACCTGGACTACAGATGCTGAGCAAGTTGATGCTTTTTCCTGTTAAAAAATCTCATTTCCTCACATGCAGCAGTGTGTGCGGTGTGTGCGGTGTGTGCGGTGTGTGCGGTGTGTGCGGTGTGTGCGCTCTGGCAGTGATCAGCCTCTCCTGCCAGCATCCAGAGACCAGCTGCAGGCATGAGTCACTGTGTTACTGAACACTTTCATGAATTTTCAGAGCAGTCGTTCAGCTGGTGTTATTACAGCAGCAGAGTGAACTTCACATTCCCAGATCGGAGCCTTTAATGGCGGCGGTGCTGGGTCGCACTCTCAGCGTCCTGACAATAGATTCAGACTATGATTGATGAATACTGTAAGTGCAGCAGAGCCATTCCCAAGCTCGATGTGCTGGGATTCATTTAGCCCATTGTCTCGAGCCAGACCAGAGGCCTGTGAGAATGGGGACCTGATTAATAATGTTTGTGAAGGACGCTCTAAAGAGGGGCTAGTCAGGTCCTTTTGCATCCTTAGAGGGACATTTAACAGCTTGAATTATACATAAATTATGTACACCCACTGCCCTGAGGTTCGGTCCCCACAGTCTGCCCAGAAACAATCCCTCTTCCTAGCTAAGGCCTCATACTTCAGCCAGACGTTTCTGGAGACAAATTCACAAAAAAAGATGCACGTAGAGTGAAGAGGCCGTATTCTCTTTGATTTCCAGCCCCGGTATGTGAAATAATCCTTTAATGTGTGATTACATGGATGGACTGGTGTTTTAAAGGCAGGTGCTCTGTCACTTCATCCTGCAGCAGCAGCAGCAGCAGCAAATATCTGTTCCACTGAACACTGAAGCAGAGATGTGGACACTTTGATAAGGTTTGTCTTCAGTCCTGGACAGTTCCAGGACTTGGACCACTGCCAATCAGTGCTTACCACCAACATTAAAACAGTAACTACATGAGAAGTGGCAGTGGAATTACACATTTTGTGTTCTCAAGCTGTGATGATCCCACAGGCTGTTTCTGAATGCAGCAGACTTGGTGTTCAATGTTTAATGTCTCCTGTTCTTTGTCTTCCAGGTTGACGTCGAGTTCAAGGCTCCACAGCGCAGGTCTCAGATCAGTAAGTACCCAACACTCAGAAGACGTGTGTTCATTCAGCAGCTGACGGCCGACCTCTGGTCATGTCCTCCTCTCACAAACCCTCGCCTGTTATTTGCTGGAGACATTCGTCACAGGTTCACAGATCCAGCCAAACGCAGACTCTTCAAGATGCTAAATGTTCAGTTATTTGAGGGCTTTCTGAGTAAAGAGGTAAAGAGGCAATCCAGAGACGAGCTGCCCTGCTGGAGAGTCACTCCGACCTCCCTGCAGACGAAGGCAAACACAAGGAGAAGATCACCAGAGTCAGTACGCGGTCACCTTTTAACAGGATCATCAGCGAGTCCATCACGAACACACGTCACAAGAGCACGGTGACATTTATTTCACTCTGAGATACAGAAACAGTTTGAATATCCAGCCAACAGTTCCTCTGAGATCCTGAAGAGTCCAGCAACGCTCACATCAGAACCAGCCTCAACTCAACCAGGAAGTGATTATATGATGGTGTGGAACAAAACCTGCCTCCACAGCTGGATAATTATACAATCCTCTCAACCAAAACGTCCCAAATGTGACAGAAAAGAGTCCAAATCTTCAAAAATAGACAAACCTTTTGCTTTTCTGGGCTGTTTTTTCTCAGATTTCTGTAATACGTCAGCTGAGAAACATCCTCTTTGTTCAGATGGACTCCTCTCATGAACGTTTTGAATACAACCTCGCCAGTCAACCCCAGCTGATCGGCCGCCAGATTGATGAAGAGATGAGGAGTAAAAGCTGAAAAGCCCCAAAAATCTGCACATTCCTCGTCCTTTCTAGCTACGGTGAAAACACGTTGTGCTTCACACGGTGGTGGGGATTACAACCACAAACAGCATTTGGAGCTGCGTTTTTGTGCTAAAAATCCCAGTTAGCTTTAAAAGCAGCTGGTGATTTATGGACTCCACCGTCGCCGCTGCAGGTGGGTGGACAGAGAGGTCTGGTTTGAGCCTGCGGACAGCGTCCAAACAGGGACGCTAAGCTGAGGATTAGCTATCCGACTTCATCACCACCCATGTTTGGTTTAGAGAAGGTTTTCGTTTCACACTTTTGTTTTCTCTGCAGCGTCAGTTATAGCTGGAAGCATCCTTTGCGCTGAGACCACCATAAGTAACCCCAACAGAGCATTCGTCACGCAGAGTCACGTTTCATACCAGCGTAACGATAGCTGAGCGAAAACAGGCCTGGCAAAGAAATCTGTTAGATGTGGACGTCAGCTTTCAGGGCAGTTAAACAAACCAAGCTCGTCGCAGTATTCCAGAAAACTAAGGAGACAGCGGACCGCAGCGAGATTGACAGTGGACTGTCCTGCAGCCACAATGATGCTCTGAAACACGCCGAAGTGTTCTTCATGTTTTCTGAGTGAAAGCTGATGCTGAACCTCGCAGCACATGTTGTATCTGCGCTGAAACAGACACTTTCCTTGAGCTCTTGCCTAACTCGCCCACTTAGAGAGAGATTAACCCCGTCAACCCTGATGCTCAGGATGAAAGGAGCGCCATTCAGGCCCTTGTTTGGGCTCTGTCGTGTCCCAAATCGATGGCAGAGGTGGGATCAAAGCGCGCCGGGCGCCCCGCGGTAAACGCCGCTCACCTGTACGCCAAACAGCAGCTCTCTCAGCACCTTCAGCTCCGGAAAGGAAGAAACAGGAGCCCGGACAGGCACATGAACCCCTGCTGCTGTCAACACCCCAGGGCTTAGAAATGGGAACTGGACCAGAAAGGCAAAAACAGGGAGGGGAGGATGGAGGCCGGAGGCTGCGGGGAGGAGGGGGCAAACCACCCAGGGATCATGCTAGGGTTGATAAAAAGGACCGTTCCAAATACATCACGGTGGGGAGCGCTCATGTTTGACAGTTGGATGGTACCGAGGGGAGACCTTCTTCTACCTCCAGCAGGGACGGTTTGACACCAGGGCGACTGCATGCAGTAATGAGTCCTGGCACGACGTTCAGCGTCCATCAACGTGGACACCTTCAGACGAGGAGGAGGAGGAGGGTCGTCTGTTTTGAAGACCACTGCTTTAGCTGCCGCTTGGCCCTTATTTCTTTAAACCTGTCCAGATGCCGCTGTCAAACTGCCTTTTCTGACAGCAAAACGTTGCAGCATTAATGAATTATTAATGTTCAGATTTGTGCTGCTGACATGAACAGATCCACCCTCACAGAGTTGTGAGAGCGCAGGAGGGGCCCGGCTTCAAATCTGCAAACTATGAGCACAAAACATCCACTTTTTAATCAGGACGTTGACTCAAATAAAGGCGAGACGATAAGCACTGAGTTACATTTGGTTCATGGAGGTTTTTTAGGCTTCTCATCTGGAACAAACTGTGTCCTTATAGTTTGAGGCACCCTGAGACTCAAAGGTGTTAATGGCCATTGATTGGTAACTCTCAGACCTCCGAACGTCTTTCTTCATCAGTGACGTTACACAGAAAATACCTGGAAGACTTCCAGAGAGCAACCGCTGGAGGTGTTGAGTTGTACCATGTGGAGATAATCCTGAACTTCTCCTTCAGTTCTTTAAAAAAATAGAAAGAAAAGCTCAAAGCATGTCCCCAAAAATGTGATTCATAAAGAAATATCAGCTCATGGAAACAAGCTGCTTCATGCTGATCTGAAACCTGGATGGATGAGTAAACAAACAGGGCTGATTGGATGGATCGTGTTCACACATGGTTTGTATCCATGTCACATTGCACCTGATGGCCTCCGTCCAGCCTCCGTCCAGCTTCCTTCCTGTTTCTTGGAAGCTGAATTTGATGCAGATTGACTTGATGTGGCCGGAGCCTGTGGCGAGCTCCGCCGGCCTGCCAGCCCCCGGGTCGCTCTCTCAATCAGGGGACAGAGCGGGGGACAAGCCCCATGCTGCGTCGAGGAGAAAGATCCCCGAGGGCGCTGTCAGCCTCGGCGTAATCCTCCGCCCCCCTGCCTCCCTCCATCAACAACCCCCAACCTCAAAACCCTGCATTCAGGGAGGACATTATCCTCCGCTGACAGATAAGTCTGCATCTTTACCATAATGTATGAAAATCTCTTTTATTGGACATGCGAGACATCAGCCCGCAACCTCGGAGTGAGCAGTTTTCTTTGGAAGCCAACGGGAACCCTGTTTCTAGAAAGGACATCCTGGTTTATCTGAGGACATAAAGGTTTGAAGCTCCTGATCCCTGGATTTCATTGGCTGTGCTCAGACGCAGATATCTGCAGTGGTGGAGAGTGAAAACCATGATATGTTGTTCCAGCTACGATAATGTAAATGTGATCATAATGACAATAATGCTGCCTGACCGTGAACACTTGGATGAGGGTTAAAACGGCCTGAATGTAACTCTACACCTCTGCCTCATTCAGTCTTCACAGATACTCGACCTCCACCCGCCCCCCAAACACACAAACCTCTGCTGGTTTCCTGTTTGGCTGCTGTGCGCTGCACAGTGGCAGGTGGTGATATATACATTCAGACCACTTCAAGACCCTGAGGAGGGTCCCAACCACGACAGCAAGGCAGCGTTAGATGTTTTAATAAAGTCTTTAACTGTTGAGGACAACTTCTTTTCCCCTTCCTCTGTCTTTCCTCCATATTTTTCTTTTCATTTTTGCTTCCTTTTATCTGTTTTTTTTCCTCTCCAGCTGATCTGCAATCTTTAGATTCGTCCTAAAGCCTCCACCCAGGAAACTTCTTCACTTTGAATACTTTTACTACTGCTACAAAAACCAAACTCTGTTTCGGACCTTTT
Organism: Chaetodon trifascialis; assembly: GCF_039877785.1. Classification (NCBI taxonomy): domain Eukaryota; kingdom Metazoa; phylum Chordata; class Actinopteri; order Chaetodontiformes; family Chaetodontidae; genus Chaetodon; species Chaetodon trifascialis. The sequence continues at coordinate 14,204,373 of NC_092079.1, read as the reverse complement.
CTCTCAGACTTGTTTTGGCGTCACGTCTTCAGCCTCGGAGCTGAATTGACTCATTACATCTGCCTTGAGACGAGGCTCTCGGCGGAGACGATCAGGATCAGCGAGGGCCCGTAGTGGCGAGGATGGGGGCGGAGCTCGTGGTTAATGGCACTTCATTCATCTGGCTTGAGGCCTGCCTTTGTCTCCGTGGCAGGTGCTTCTAATCCCGCTGTCAGAATAGGGCCGGACAAGATGTTTGGACAAGCCTGTGCTTAGCAGCCCCTGTTTCACGTGAAGCAACCCCCCCACTGCCGCCACCGCACACATATTCACCCACCCCCGCTCTGAAACATGTGATATGATCCGTACCGCACGGCAGAGTCATGGCTGATTATCCTGTGAATGAGTCCACGCCGCAGCAGCGATCGCACCGTGACCTTTATTCACGTCTGCTGAGGGAAAACGAGGTGCAGCATGTTCACGTGTGATCAGTCCTGATGCGTACGTCACACCGCGACCTCTGCGTCGTCACGGAGCTCTGATTTTGGGGATTTCATACTTTGTACAGATTTGTTGAAGTTTAATTTTCTCCTCCACAAGTTCAGTAAATGATCTGAGCTGTTTCTGTTTTAGGAACTCTTTGGTGGCAAAGCTGTTTTCCCTTGATCCTTTGCAGCAGCAGCAGAGGCATGTTTACATCCAGCTGCTGGATGCACATTTTCAATGTTTCCATGAAAAACCTGAGAGAAAACAGGGATACTTCAGAAAGTTTTTTAAGTATAAAATGGAAAATTAGAAAGCTGTTTTTTGGAAACATGTTGGTGTTTTGCAGATGAAGAAATCGTCCTTTTGTCTCTGTTCGTGGTTTAATGGTGAAATATGAAATACCAGCCGGGTTTGCTCCAAGAGGTTTTGTAGTTGGAGGCTTTGAATTGTCTCTTTCCCCTTTCAGTCCGTCTTGACCTTCCCTCAGGCCTTCTTTCTACAAGGTATCCTGTCCAATCAGCGTTGTGGACTCCGACAGGAAACCTCATTGTGACTCCTCGTCGGGCACTTTCACCTCCACATCCTCTCAAATCTCGGCCGATTGGACGTTATCTTGTTGTTCCCGGAGATAATACTGCCATTGATTTCGCCCTCGGGGGTCAAGCGATGACCTCTAAACCGCCCTCTTTTGTTCGGGCCGCAAGGTTGAAAATCACATTACAAGCTTAATCTGCTGTTGCCGGGCCGAGCTGCTCCTGGAGGTCAAGAGGAGACGAGGAGGATACCAGCTCGCTGAAAATCCTTGGGAAGTTTTTTCTCGGCGTTAACCTGGTTTCTGGCTGCTGATGGTGGTCTATTTTTGGGGGGAGAAGGGGCCGCTGCTTTATTTTGGATTCCTGGTGGCCCGGCTGCTCAGCCCGAGGTCTCCGATAACCCAATTTGAGTTGACTTTGCCCGTTCAGGGAGAGCCGTGGCCCGAGGCTACGCGCTGTTATAATTCAAGTAATACAATGAAGTCAAACATAACCCTCTCCGCCCACGCCGCCACGCACGCACACTCACACTCACACTCTGTAACTCAGTTCAGTTTGAGAAGGCTGCGCCGTGCACGCTGGGATCGATGGACGACAGGAAGACGACTTACGGCGCTGAATTGAAGTGATGGCGGAGGTTTGCTCCTGGTCACATGCAGAGAAACATGACTCTGCTGTTCAGTCATTCAACCGTCGGGCTGCTTTGTGAAAAGTATTTCAGTTTCCTGTGAGCAGAAATTCAGATCAAGTTCATCCTCATGGACCAATGGCCTGACAGCGTTCAGGAATTTTAACTAATGAGAGTTAAAAGAAATAACAGGACAAGTCACCTGAATAAATCTGACAGATGACTGTGCCTGAGGAGGAGGAGGAGGAGGAGGAGGGTGAATATGAATAAACACAGACACTAGATTTGAGAGGTTATATTCATTGTGCAAGTGATTCTTGAGAAACTGAATTCAGACTATCGCCAACAACTGTTTGATTATTGATTAATCGTTTATTCTATGAAAAATGTTCATCACACGTTCCCGTTGTTCAAGATATTAAAGTGATCAAAAGCAGCAAATCATCACTGTGGAGAAGCTGGAGGCGCATAATGATCGACGTCACTTCGATCAATCAGCTGATATATTAACGACCTGTTTATCACGAGTGTAAAGCCGTCATTTATTTATTGACATTTAGTGGTTTTCTTCAGGTACTCAGTCTAAGAGTAGTGAGTAATTATATCATTGTGTAACATCGTGCTGTTTGCTGAGTCTGACCCCAATTATTCAGGCAGAGTGGCAGCTTCCACCGAGCAGGGTGACCTATATTTGAAGACAGGAGCCAGTCCACACTGGAAACACTGGAAACCACACTCATTTACAGATTTAAACAACAAGATTTCAAGGCCTGAATAAACATCTGTGATATGGACCGGCCGTCCGTCACGTCAGGGTCACGTTTAATGTCGAGACGTCCACATAAAGGACAGCAAAACTCCAAGTTCAGTTGTTGTGAATGAAACCAGAAGAGGCTCCTTTGGGAATAAGGCCTAATCTGGAATATGCTGCTGACGTGACCCACAGTGAATTCAGATTATTGTCTGGATTAACACCTCGTTTCTGAGTGGACCCTGAGTGGAGACGACGTGCTGTTTCCAAGGTCAGGACTGAACTCTGGAGCTCTCCGTGTGAGTTATCCGCTGATACGTGCCGTTTATCATGTTCGCGCTGTTCAGCTCGTAACAATCGATTTGCATGCATGTCCCGGTCAATATTGATTAATATCTTGATTAATGGTCTGGCGGCCCCAGGGACCAGGTTTCTATGTGGTACATGTGTATGAGCGGTTCGGGGGGATTTGGGCTGCAGTGTGCTGGGAACTTAATGCTTTATTGAAGGGCTGAGATGTTCTTGCTCAGAGCAATAAGCCATTGTTTGACTTGGCACGGCTCGGGCACCCCAGGGTCTGTGCCATGAAAGGCTTTCTGTTAGATGCCCGAGTGCTTATTGTTGGAAAAATTGTCCCCCAAAAAATTAGCATAGAAGAATCCAAAATGCATAATGTTCTGCAAATGACAGCTGCTTAGCTGAAACAAAGGAAGCAAAATGGCTTTTGGTTGCGCTGCACTTGTTATGGTAATGAATCCCCCTGCCTGCCTTGGTGGGTAACGCCATACAAATCATGGATTCTTCTTTATTTTGCATTGTTGTCCTCCACTCTCTTTAGACCTGAAAGTAGCTCGTCTGTGCAATTCATCTTTTCTCCTAAGAAAACCATCTCAGCTCCTGGAGACTCCGGTTTGTGAGCCATGAATCCGAACTTCTTTAACCTTATAGGACACGAGTAACAAAGAAAGAGTTCAGGTTTATGTTTAGAGAAATGGTTTTGAAGTGTGTGCACTGCTTCTCAGCTGGACTCAAAACTAGGATCAAGAATAAAATACAGACTTTGAAGAACTTGAAGAATTTAAGAAAGCTCTGTTTCCCTCAGGGAGCAGTTTGATTGGCTCAGAGTGTTCGGCCTCATGTGTCACATGTGAACTTGACTTCCTGAGAAAGAAGGTTTGCTCTGAGAAAAGGTCCTCTCTCTGCAGGCCCCGCCGCTGGTATTTAGTATGCTAATGTATTCTCTCTGCTAATTCAGTGCCGGGCTGAGAAACAAAAAAAGTGAGCAGTGAAAAGGATTGGGTTTCAGCAGCGCTGCGCAGAGCCTAATGACCAGCAGATTAATCATGGGACACGTGGAGCCGAGCCGCCATCAGCGCCACTGTCAGGGCGAGAACGGCAGCGTGCTGCCTGTCCTCGCCGGCGAGAAGCTGCAGAGTCCTGGATGTTTGCTCAGGTTCAGGCCAGAGCTGCTGTGCAGAGGACAAACTCAAACATTCATGCAGAGTAGAAATAGGATGACTGGCTGCAGTGGAAGGTGAAAGCAGAAACAAGAACCAACATATCTGCAAAAATACGATGCTGAAGTGAATGAATGCGAAAAGTAAATGAAGTCCTCGTCTCATTAAGTACTGCACATGTCCTGCAGCTCCTCTGGAGCTCAGCCGGACATCAGCAGGGAAAGGCTTGATAAAGCATTTCTCTGAGAACTGTCAGCCACTTGGGACTGATTTCTAACTTTGAGATGCTTGATGAGTCTCCAAACAACAAATGAGCCAATATTCAGAGTTTAAGAAGCTGAATTTAAAACGATGGAATCTGCCAAAATGGATCGAATTCACTCTGGACTTCATGCCAGTTCAGGCCTCGAACCGTCATTTCAGTCCTGAACAGGACACGGAGGCCTTTGATACTTGGTGGACATCGAGACTGTCGAACAACATGTTAACGCTCAGGTGACAAAGCCAGCTTCAGGTTCGTGAGGATGATTGAACATGTTTCAGAAAGCCACGAGCAAATGATGTCCTGCTGACGGTGATATGATGTCTCCTGTGGCTCCTGGAGGGACTCAAAGTCAGGGTGTCTCGACCTCGGCTGCTTCTGTTTTCACCATCTAATTAAAAATCTGTCTCTTGAGAATCCAGACACCTTTTGGACGTGACATAGTACGTCCTTTTACCAGCGCAGGGGGGAATATTTCAGCCTGTTTCCAGCTGAAATCAGCTTGTTTAGAGAGTTGATGACTTCTCATCAAACAATGACAAGTTTTGGACAGAAGACTTGCCAGTGTGGCTGGTGAACTTGCATTCAGCAGCATTCAGCTGCTGGCTGGTGGTGCTTTCCCCTCCTCGGGTTTGCCATAAATTGTGGCTCGGCTTGGAAAAGATTGGTGAGTCTGAGGCCATGGGGACCCTCCTCCAGCTGACTGAGGTTTAACTCAACATTTCCTGACCTGAAGGAGATTTCTGTGAAAACATGGATGGCTCAGTTTCTGCCATGTTCACATCGTGTCTTTATGCCTCTTAGGCCTGTTGCTCAGCGCTGAAAGAGATGGGCAGCGCTCGCCTCTCGCTCTTTGAAAATTAAGCTGCCGTAGCACGCCCATCGGCCCATTGTCCGCCGAGCGGGGAGCCAGGCGCTTGGTATTCCCGGCACAGAGCGGCTCTAAACTTTGGCCTTCGCTGTGTGCATTAGGAACCCGGCCCACTGCCATTCCAATTCTCTCCCTCGCCTTTCCAACTCAATCCTTCGCCGTGCCCTCGCCACCTGCCCCTCCTCCCCAAACACCATCCGCCTTTTTGCAGGCTATCAACCCGGAGGACATCTTGTTCTAGTTATTCTGAGATATGGGAACGTTCCAGCGTCCTGAAACGCCTCAACTACTGTACATGTGACCCTGAGCAGCATGGAAATCACTCATCTGGAGGTGACGCTGCTGCAAACCGTTTCCCTCGTGTCACACAGGGGAAAAAAAGCCATTTGTATTTTGTTTAGTTGGTCGCCATCATCAAAGCCAGCAGAGAGGCGTCTCACCTGTTTTCTCATGAAACGTTTCCTTTCATATCGGCGCTGCAGCTGGTTTCTGTCCCCGCTCTCAGGCTTGATTAGAAGGCTGCAGAGCAGAGGCCCGCTCCTACAATATGATTGGAAGAGTCACCTCTGATGGTGATTTATTCCCCGACACGACATCTTGTCCAAAGTGTTTGTGCTTGAGGTCTCTGGAGTCTCCGGCTCGTTCAAGAAAAGACAAACTTCTGATCACAGAGAAGAAAGATGTGTCTGAGCGGCAGAAACAAATAAAGGCTTCGGTTTCAGGCGGCCGCAGGTCGCTCTGGAGGAAGCTTTGCACAGTTTATTGTCTTTAAATGATTTTTAACTTCCTGTGAAATGTGGATTTAGCCAACGATTCCTCAAACATGATCATCAGCAACTATTCTGACCCTCGATGAAGCTTTTGCCTCATTTACAAGCTGTCCTGCTCTCACTGGGTCCAGTTTCATGTCACTGTAAGGACATAAATCTGTCTGACGACGCCTCTGTGGACTCTCTCCTTTCATAGATGAAACAATTAATCCAGAAATTCATGAATCAGTAAAGTAAAGAATCAGCTGCAGTCTGCAGATGAGTGAAGGAGCATGCAGAAGCTCCATTAGATGAAATCAGTGGCGTGGGCGGGACTGACGCTGCTGTCAAGAAGGAGTAATAAGAACTGATGTCAGGCAGACAAGCCCGTCGCTCCGTCTGAGAATCAGCAAACGCTTATTCTGATGTTTCAATCCAGGAGGAAAAACGCTCTTTAGCTGCTGTCAGACGAAGCACGGGTGTCAAGGTGTGCTTACCTGAGGATAAATTCATTCTCAATAATGACCTGAGCGAGTGGCTGTAATTGGTCGCTCGTCAGCCGAAACGCCATCGTTGACATCTACAAAGTACCTGCTGTTCAGACGTGTTTGTCCTGAGCAGGTGGAGACATCGTGAAGACGCCCAGACTCAACTCCTCTGTCAGTCCGTCATGTGGACTTTCTGTGGACACATGGACAAACCCACTGCGTGTCCTTTTCATTTTCCAAGACAATTCTGGATTTGGTCAATGAAATCAAAGGAAAAATAAGGTTTTCTGTTTGCTCTTAGTCCCTTTTTCCACTGCAGGAACTAAACCGCACACATCCTGAGGCTTTCCACGACCCGGACTTGAACCTTTTGAGTGTTTGGTCCAAAGTTTGTCCTCGTGTTTCCACTGTTCTTTACAAACCAGGATGTTTCCCATATATAGCGTTAAAAAGGCAAAAGTGGGGCTGAACGTTCCACTGGCAACCATAAAAAAGACTGTTCTGTCATATTTATGGTCTGTAAGTGGTTAAGACAACAACGTAAATCACAGACAAAGACCAACATGACAGAACATGAGACTCTGGAGCTGCTTGATAGACCAAAGCATCCAACCGACCACGACTGCGGTTCATTGTCCAAAAGCCACATCATCAATCGTTTGGTTATTAATCTTAAACTCCCCTAAATCTGAACATCAAAGCCCAGCTGATCTGAAATCAGCCTGGCTGTGAAATTAGTTCGGGTTAACGCAGTCGGGGTTCAGATCTGGCTTAATGTGCACTTTGTTAAAGAGAGTTTCATCGTCGTCTCAGCGTCTCCTGGATAAAGACGTTATTACAGTGTATAAATAGCACAGAGTTCCTCTTCTGAGGCAGGTCTGCTTCTCATCCAGCCCCCCTGGATCCAAACCCCGAGCTGCTTGCGGCTCAGCCGAAGAATCTGCTGAGAAATGCTGCTGAATCACGTTAGGGAATGAATCCTCCTCCCGTCCCGGTCCAGCAGCCTTTCATTCATTCACCCGGGGGACACGGCCTCCAATGGACAGCCTGTGAGTGATGGACGCAGCCCGAGGCGGAGACACTGCCTCAGTGTGCTCAGAGCACAGCGGCTCTGTTCAGGCCCCGCGGGGGGCCATCGGGGGCCCCAGAGCCCCGCAACAAATCTCCCAATTGTATTCCCCAACGCTCACCAGAAACATGCCACATGATCCTTATCAGGCCGCCTTTAAAGTAAACACACAGCGACATACATTATCATAAATTATGCGGCGCATGAGGCCGCACTGCTGATTGCAGCTCAGTGGTTTATCCGTCAAAACGCCGGCTGTGTGGAGGAAGAGAGCCACAGAGCCGTCACCCTTGCCAATATTTGTTCAAGTAGCCTCGAATGAGATCTCGGCTCCGGCCGAGATTTGTATGAACACAAGCTGCGAGTGATGTCATTCACCGAGCGGCGTCTCACATTCAGCCATGAATTGGACCAGAAAGCTGTAAGCTCCCTTAATAGCTGCCTTCTTGAACGGTTGCCATCTCTCCTGGAGAATGCTGTGAGTGTGTGTGAGGCTTTCTTTATTTCCACACATGTTAGCACGTGCTATTACCAGGTCAGTCAGTCATCAGAAATGCCCGGAACAAGAGAGGTTAAGCGAGTTGACTGGATGCTGGCTTGGCTGGCGTTTGGCGATGATTCGTTATGCAAATACATCGACGGAGAGACGCTTGTTGTGGTTTTGCTTTGTCACTGTATGGAAGCGAAGAAAGAACCACATCGTCACACATCGACGCCAGGCTGGTCGCCATAACTAACCTTAAAGCCACGAAGCTGTCAGGTCTTCATCCGCAGAAACATTAAAAGCAGCTCGTCACACAGAACAGCTTCATGTCTCTGAGCGTCCTCAGCAGAGACGCGAAGGACAAGTACAAGGTGGTTGTATTTTACACTACTTCTACTTCTACTCCACCACGTTTACTGTATTTGACAGCTGCAGATCCTGATTTTATATATGAAATATTATTCACCTTTAGAGATTAAACAGCCCCAGCGCACATTAAATACTTGATAAAATAATAAGGTTTATGCTCAGCTTTCAAGCCAGCATCAAGAATAAAAGTTAAAATGAGATCGAGCAGCCATGTTAGTAAAACCATCGTTCTAGTCTCGTCGTTCCCTTTAGGAGGCTTAAACCCGCTGAGGCTTTACGAACATTTTGCTGATAATAACTTTTAACTCCTTAAAGTTCTAAACATGAAGATTTTCATTCATTCAAAACTTGTAATTGATGTCATTTATGGTTAGCATGTTCCTGCAGCAGCTTTTTAATACGTTTTCATTCTGTAACTATCCCTCTAGATAGTCGTTTTCATTGTCAGTGGCGGAGTCTGCCATTCCCGTACCAGACAGAAATTGACGTTTTAGCCACGAGGGATCGACAGGAACCAGAGTGACTGGTGAGTTCAGAGTGACTGCTAATGCTAACCACCAATGCTAACGAGTTTGTTTGGCTGCACTGGAAACAAAATTAACACCCAGTTAAGATCACATAGTTTAAAGGTAGAACTTGGAACATTTCTGCATTAAAATGCCTAAAAACAGCTCTGCCAATGGTAACGATGCGTTTCCTGTGGTTACCTCCAATGACGACGCAGGAAACAATAGATGATGTAACCAAACGCAGTGCGAATCAAACTTTAATACAAAAACTCATCTTGTCAGACAGATTAAGATCGGCAGCGGCTGTTCAACAGTAAAGACACCAACTCCCATGATCCCACGCTGCTTCACCACGTCATCAAGCTCCGTGCTTTATTTTCGTTGTGTTGGTTTCGAGACCCCTAGTGGCAGAAATGACATACTGTGCCTTTAAAGTAGCTTTGATATTAATGCAAACTGGCTTCAGGGTCTGTCTGGATGGATGTATTGACTGAGGCTGTTCTGAGGTCTGCTGCATCATTACATACACAGTTCAAGTTTGGGCTTGGCATCTTTGGAGAGATCTCAGCTGCAGTTTAAAGTAAAGTTGTGTGGTTTTGAGGTGAAGTTCAGCTGCAGCGTGAGGTTGTTTCCTCAAACAAACACACAACACGAGCTGCTGCATCAGCGAGATTACACCACAATTTACAAACCTGCTTCACCTCCGCACCTATTGTTCCACAGTTGGAGGACGGTGACACGTGAATGATGTTTACTTGAGTAAACTGAGCCACGAGCGGAGCAGGCCGTCGACCCTCCAAGCATCACAATTCTGGTGATTCCTGGAAAAACAACTGCGCTCATAAATCTTTCAGCTCCCGTTCTTTCAGTTCAGGGCTCCGAGGCGAGCCGTTCAGCAGATAATCTGCTAAGTGTGTGGTTATCAGGAAAATAATTCAGCGCCAAATCCACCTTAAGATGATAATAGCGTTTTGTGCTTCTGCACAAATTCATCTAAGCCTCTTAATTATATGAGTTGTACAATCTTTTGGCAAGCGCCTGCTTAGCTGATGAAGTCACTCATACCAGGAGATTAGCCGACCGGGAGGCCTTGGCCTCAGAAATAGCAGGGCGGCTCGCTGCTGACCCGTGATGTGAGGTGGGTGAGGTGGGCCGAGATGCCTCCGCTTGCATGTGGACTGCGGTCATTGTGTCGGTAAAGAAAAGAAAGAGGCTGCGAGCTAAACCAGGTGTCAGACAGGAAAACAGACTGTCTGCCCGCTGACGGCTCCTTCTTCCAATGTTAATGAGCTTATCACAGCTGGCTTCCATGACATGAGCAAAGTGATGATTAAAAATGCAAAAAGTACACTGTGTGCAGAGTTATGTTCCCCCGGTTCGACAGGTTGAGGCGGAGGAGGACTGACGAGAAACGAACAGCGGTTTGACAGCGAGAGGCTCCGCGGAAGTTCAGAGCAGCCAAAAGGTTCACCTTGAACTCCTGAACGCCGGCTTCAGACGCAGCGAGCGTGTTCACATGGACGCCGGGCTCATCAGCGCGGTCCGACCTTCACCCAAAGGAGCTGGTGTTCAACAGCACTTTGATGAATCCTTTATCAGAGTCACTTCAGTGAAGAGTGAGAGAGCGGATATTAAGGAGTGCATGAGACTTTTATTAGACCTGTTCATTCATGAATCCAGGTGTTCTAACCACCCTGCCGCCTCTCTGTACGACCCCGCCCACCTCGAGCACAGAGCTGAGCAGCACCGATCTGGATCCGGATTCCGTCAGCCCTCCGGTCCCGAGCCGTGGACCTCTGGCCAACAACAAGGGCTCAGTGTGCGCTGACCCCCGCCTCCCCTTCCTGCACCGCCAATTCATCAGGCCGGCCAGGACACAAGAATTGCAGCCCCCTTAACGTCAAGGCAATCAGAGACTCAATCAGAGCTGCAGAGCACAGTGGGAACCGCACTCCCAACACATGTGCACAGGAGTACCCTGAGGGCCCCAAATCTGCAGAACTAATGAGAGAGAATATATGTGCCCCACAAGTATGTGCCCTAGAGAGACCGAGCAGCAGCACAGGGACCCAGCACCCTTAGAGAGAAGGAGGAAAAAAAGTAAATCAGGCAAAACGGCAACCAAGCTTTAACCCTTTATCCAGAGCGCCGAGCCTGGAAACAAGACCAAACCTGTCCGGACACGAGCTCTGGGTCCTGGAGGAGGAGGAGCACAGCATCTGCCAAGGGCACAGGGTGACTCTCCACGGGAACGTTGGAGGTGCCTCGCTCGAATGAGAGCTCTTAAATAATACTGATGTAAGCCTGGAGAGACACGTGGCCTGATTTAGATAATGGATGTGCTTTTTTTTTCACTTTCCTTTAAATTACTGTCAATTATTCAAAAGAAACATTTCAAGTGAGAACAATGCCTAATTGGGAGTTACCAAGAAAAGCAAACTGTCCCCCATTGTGCCTTTTGCAACTTGCTCTGTCCTACTTTTCTCGGGCACTGGGTGCAACAATGAAAATGTCAAAAAAAGAAAAGAGAGAGAGAGAGACTAAAAAAACTGCTTCGTTCGGTGAAAACAAGAAGGTAGAAAATCCTTCAAGGTGCTGCTTCGTGTGCAGGAGGCGCTTTGCTCCGTCAGAGCTGGTGGTCGGGCTGAAGTAACGTCCCGGCGTACAGTGTGTTTTCTTAAGCGAGTCGTCAGCCCGATTCCTGATGCTCTAATGCTTTTGGTATGCCTCTGCCTGACCTAGAAACAGGGATAAGCATCAGGCTTAATCAGGCAACAAAAATGGCAGCTTGCTCACTGTACACTTATAAATGAGGCTCTCATTATGAGAGGTGGCGATGGTCGGAGGGGGCGACGTTTCCACTTCTTCACCATTAGATTAGACTCATGAATAGTCAAAAGGCCGGCACGTCATTCCCGCGAACCCTCGGCCGTATGAATATTCTAATGAGGCCGGGCTGCTCCTTCTCCTCATGAATATTGATGGCAGGAGGACGCTCGTCAACAGCGGCGCACCGTGCGGGTCAGTTGGACGCAGTGATCCAACAGCAGCTCCGGCTTAGCCAACCATCTGGAGCGTTTAGGGAGCACAATGTGCCACATTCCCTGAGACCCCCCCCCCCCCCCCCAAAAAAAAAAAAAATAAAATAAAGTACAAGATGAATTATGTCACTGCTGACCGCCATTTTTAAAGTCCTGAGGAGAAAGGCTCATTTTGTCCTCAGTGGAGCTCAGGCTCTATCAGGTGATGGGAGCGACACCTCCTGTGGTTCACCTCCACCTAATTAAAGACAGCTGAGGTTTGAGCTCCTTCCTGGTCCACATGTTGAAGGAGGACCAGGCTGGTTCAGGCACGGTTTGCAGAAGCAGAACATGGGATTATTTTTAAATCCTTCAGTCAACATTCAGCATTTTCGCGGTCAGTCTGAGTCCTGCTAGCTGTTTCCCCCTGCTTCCAGTCTTTATGCTAAGTTAGGCTAACTCAAACTGAACCTCCAACATGAGATTGGACTCAGTGCTGAGGATCAGCTGAAGGGTCCACGAGTGGACCTCCTCAAACCCCAGAAACATGTCCGGCTGCAGCAACACGTTAAACCAGCGAGACGTATCAAAGCTGCTGGAAACCAGAGCATCACATGACTGTGTGGATGGGACTGTGGTTTTTACACCTCAGAGAAGTTAATATCACCTAATCCACCGTGTATGAAGGAGTAATGTCAGAAAATGGAATGAACAGCATTACAGCAGTGATTATCTGCAGCTTTGTTCCTTTTCTGTAAAGCATTAACTTTAAAACCTGAACACTGAGCCTGCTCTAAGCGCTGTTTACTCTGTAATCACCGGCGCTCTGCGGTCCCACGTGGTGTCCTGACTAATCAGGGAGGAGTTGTTGTTGTCATCCGGAGACTGCGGCTCACTTTGCTATTTTCAGACGTGGAGACGGTCAGACTGTGACTCATCTCCACGCCGAACATCCCCGAGCCGCGTCCTGAAGTATCTCCGACGTCCTCCAGCGTTCCTGTAGTGGCCGCTGTCCCAGAGACCTGAGATGCAGATGCCTGGAGGGTGAGTCAGGAGGCGTCTGAACAACAACAACCCACAAGCCAGACTCTGATCCGCCCGCCACCGCTGGAACGAGGCCAAGCATCTTTAGAGGTCTGATGAACACCTGAGTCCTCCTGAAGGACTCTGAAGACCCCAAGAGTCAGAGGACCCTGAACAAAGAGCCATCGGGCTCCAAATTCCACCATTTTTGGTCACATTGTCTCTGCAGTTTCCTGCTTTTCATGTTTATTTCTCTCACTTGCTTTTATATTTTATTGCTGCTCCATTCCTTCAGTTTTGTAACTGTTTTTGGTTTTTATGAGCCAGCTGAAATATTTTAGATGCTCACCAACATTAACATTCAATAAAAGCAAACTGTAAACATCCCTTTTCTCCAGATATGATTGGATGTGTTGGCTGTGGTGGTGTTTTTCCATTGCACAGGGTAGTTTCAGCCGGGACTCTGTGTATGAATCTGTGTCGCCCTGAAAAGAAAATGTGCTGAGTGCTGCTTGTTTCATGCACTGAAATCTGCCAGAGGACACAAAGGAGTTTTCTCAGTAAACTATTTTCACTTTAAACTTTTCAGCTATTTGTGGATTTTCCTGTCAGAAATGGGCGTCCATCGTCCAGACCGACAGGAAGATTAATGACCTGTGTTTTCTGTTTCTGCGCTTGCTTCGTCGTTTCACCTGCAGTCACACCAAAAACAATTTAAGCTGCTTCTGTAACTGTTTCTGACCCTGGTTTGTTATGAGTTTGAGCTGCGAAGCATCAGATAAGACAGACGTCTTCGTCCCCAGAGTACAGCCCGGCGAACGTGTCGGCTCCGGCCCTTGCTTTAATTTCACGGCGTGTCGAAGGAACCGCAGAAGACTGATAAGGCGAGGACGAGGCTGCGGGCGGCGGCCGTGGAGGCCTCGGGTGAAAGCAAACCTGCAGATGTAACATGCATATTTTGATAAGTGCAGCAGAACATTCCAGTCATTCTCCACCATAAATACAGGAGAAGGAGCGGCGACGCCCCTCAGAGCCAGACCTCCTCCTCTTCTTCTTCTTCTTCTTCTGCTCCCCCTGCAGCTGCCGCCTGCTGTCTCAGGCTCCCTCCGAGCTCGCGGCCTCGTCATGGGCCTCGTCTGAGAAAGTTTCCACTTGTCTGAAATGTTGAAAGGCACTTCGATGTGTTTATGTTTATGTTTTAGTGACTGTTTTTCGCCGCGCTCCAGCGCAGAAAAATGCTGGATCACCCACATTACAGGCAGCCGGCGGTGGAAAAAGTACCCAAATACTTGACTTTAGCGACACCGCAGTGGAAAAATACTCTACTACCAGAGTCCTGCAGTGGAAACAGTGGGTTTCTCCCCACTTTGGAATTTACAGAGATGAAGAAACTAAGGATAACTGAGGAAATACAGGAAGACAACAGTAATATTAACTCAGGTGGAAGTGCGAGATCTAAATCTGCCAAACAGCTCGGCAGCGAGACGTACGTGCAGTCGTGTTAGCAGCTCTGAGGTTGCACTTGCCACTGAGAGGCCTTGGGCTAACTGCTAACATGCTAACCTATTCACTGGGAGGCCGCTGAGTCAGTACAGTTAGCAGCAGTTAACAGTTAGCAACTGAAACTTCCAGGTCGTGGGGTGAAGCTGACTATAGCACAAACATATGTGATAAAAACATTTAGATTTTGACTTCAACATGCTCATCCTGAGCTGAAACTGAACATCTGAACCACATTTCAACACAATCCACCCCAAAGTTACTGGAAACAAAAGATGTCAGCCTCGCAGAAAATATGTCATTTTCAGAGCTGATGGAGCTTGAACGGATCCTCTCTGACTCTGCAGAAGCAGAATATGTTCTGGACCTGCTCTGACTTCTCCACCCACCTCTCGTAAATACAGGTCAAAGGTCAAAGGCAGTGGGGATAGATGCAGCGTCACCGTGGGACCGTGTTAGCTGAGCCTCCGCTCTGATCTGTGCGCTGTTGGATGGTCCACAGTCCCTGTCCAGCACTTCATAACGTCTTATCTCTGTCATCTCTGTTAGCCTATAGCACATTCCTCCAACGGCTACCGTGGCTGTGAATGTAAACACTGAGTCCTGGAAACACAGCACAGTTGAATTCCTCCCAAACATGAGACATTTTTCAACACCTTATGTTAAAGTCAGGGTGACTTATGGTGCTTCGTACCTGACAGCTGAAAATCTAAACACCTTTGCAGAGTAAAGCCTGTGTTGGCTCTTTTTTCCTGAAGGGTATGCTGCGTTTGGGACAGAGTTTTCCACATCTTGAGTTCTCCTCCGGTGCCTCTGAATGGCTTCTTGAGATCACTTACCTGTGCTCGGCCTTGACATTCCTCGGTTTCCTCTGAGAGCACCTGAGATTTCCCCTGATTTTCTTCACATGGAAAACGCCAGCAGTATTCTGCAAAGAGAGGCTTCATCTGTCCGCCTCGCAGGCTGCAGGCTCCTCACTTCAGTTCACATTAATGTGACTGCCGTGCTTCTCAATTTGGGCCCAAAATGTTGTGAACGTATGAATTGGCAAACTTTACCTGTCAGTGGGACGAGCTCACCTGTTGACCTCTGTGAACTACGCTAATGTTTCTGTTGTGTTTTTCATTTCAGACCCTGTCTGCAGACCGCATGCACTCAGGATCTCATTAGAGGAGGGGAATTACAGTCTGGTAAACGGGGAGCCACTGCTCCACGGCGGTTTCCAAACCCTCCCTCCAGGCGACAGGTACTGTACCGTGTCACATACTGTAAATGTGTGATTGATGATTCATAACCTCTCCCACCGCTCAGACAAATAAGACTGGCTTCTCGCTCCTCATAAATCAGCAGAAGAAGCACATCCAGTCCCGCTCGTGTCAGTCAGGCTCACCACGCTGTCAAAACACCTAACTGTTTTCTGCTGCCGACCGTCACGACGCGCTGCCTCGAAGGAGGTGTGTGTCACGCAGCGCCGCCCGAGGCTGCGTTCATTAACATTCCTGTGTCTTGCGGTGGATCCGCGAATGCCGAGCAACATGATTAAACAGCTCTCGTGTGTCACCTGACGTCTCCACGCTGTGCGCTCTGTAATTGACTGACTCCTCTGCACATCACTCATCTCTCCGTCTTCTGCGTTTGGATTTGTGCTGAAGAGTTTCTGGACTGCTCGTCTTTTCTGTGCCTCTCTGGCACATTTCAGCCTGCTTACGACTCATCACTGAGCAACTTCTCGAGGATTTTTCAGACTTTCTGAATCAAGAATCTGAAATAATCGTTCGCATTGTAAGAAACCTCCAGTGGTTTAGTTCTCCTTTGACCATTCAGGTTACTTTAGCTTGAACTGTTAGCAACCAGCTAGCAACCAGGGAGCTCAGTCTGTAAAGACACTGATATTTAAACTTCTACTAAATGTTATCTAGTACACAAATCAGGTGCCAACTCAATGCTAAAGTAGCTTGCTAACAAGATAATCTGGCTGAAACTGGTCTCTTACTAAAATCAGTACAGAGTCCAGGACTGAAGCTAGCAGCTCTGTGATGCTGCGCTTGAGCTAAATGCTAATGTCAGCATGCTAACATGCTAATAACAGCAATGCTAACATGCAGACATTCAGGTTTACCATATTCCCTACCTTACTTTAGTGTGTTAGCATGCTAACTGTTTTAACTTTAGACACAAAGTGCAGCAGTTAGTTTTGCAGATACTTGGTCAGAAATTATTGGACACATTCAATTTCTGACTTGATAACAGCAAAGTTTTCCAGTTCACCCTCTGGGGACCCTGAATGTTTCAAGGCAATCATCCAAAACATGTTAGCATGTAAGCGAGAGTCGGCTCACCTGTTCGTCACCTGTCAGATTAAGTTTTCTCTCGGACACATATCATTTCACACAACCTAGGAGCAGCATTCCTCCTGACGTCTGCTGACACTCACCGATTACTTTCAGGAGCAGTTAATCTCCACTGGACGTCTGCATGTCAGTGTCAAACCTGTCAAAAAAGTCAAAAAACAAAATCACGCTAGCCGCTAACGCTGCACCAGCTGTAGTCGACCGCCTCTCTCCTCCCAATCATGAAGGGTGTGACCCCAGAGGTCAAACACTTGACCTTTGGAGTCCTGCTGAGATTTGCTTTGGTATAATTAGGCCTGTTAAGAGCCTTTGTACGCCTGAATGAGCACATAGAGCTCAACGGTCTGTTCTTCCTCCCAGCCCCGAGGAAACAGCTTCACCAGCCGCTCACGTATGTGCACCACCAGGCCTTTAACCAGCCCTGAGTCGCGTCTGCAGGCCTACTCTCAGCCTGTGTAAGGCCCCGTGTGTCGCCTGAGAGGCCAAACTCTGAGCGAAGGAGTCGGAGAGTTTGAGACCGGACAGTCAGAGGTCATTCTGCAGAGAGATTTTAGCAAATGAATCAAACTGAAACAGTAAAAGTAAGTAAGACAGACTGAGTGCCTTTTCTCTGACTGTTTCCTGATTTAGTTTAAGAAACGTTTCTAACATTGGACCTTTTCTGATTGTGGAAAGTCAAGTTAAAAAGAGTGGAACGTGTTTAGATTCCCCAGAGGACGCCATCATGTCGGCACTGATGTCTAAACCCAGCAGGACTCTGTGTTTCTTTATCTTCTGTTGAATCAAGTTTAAGCATCTTCAGTCTAAACATCAGCTGGTTTTTAAAGGTCTCTGCAGTCCTCGGCTTGATGCGTCATGCAGCTCCTGACAACGTTTTGGTAAAAATGCAGAACCTTGAACGTCAGCTCAGTGCAGTCAGACGAGATGTGTCTGAAAAATCTCCCCGCAGCCGTCAGCGGCTTCAGAACAATAACTTCAAAGTAAATAACTTTAATAGCTGGTGTTAAATTGTGCTCATCTAATGTTTCTCAGAGTGAAATCTGGCCTGCAGCCTTAAAGACGTCTGTTTCTGACGACGCCGGTGTCTTAAACCTGACACGGAGACGAGCGCTCGGCGGGGAAAACCCTCTGACTTCAGCCTCGCTGCTGATAATTGTGGAATTTCTGTGGGCTGCGGCGTCTCCCGCTGGGTATCAAAAAATGCTGAAAGGTGTCAACACATGAGGGCAAACATGGCAGAAACACCGCCAGCGTCAGCCGCCAAAGGTCATAGATGACTGCGGCTTCTCCCTCGGTATCAGAAGGAGCTGCAGCTGGTTGTACCGACGCCATCTTTGAAGCTGCGCCCTCGGTGTGGCGTGACAGACCGCAGCGTCGTCCTCTGCTTCCTCTGATGTGATCACCTGGCCTCGCCTCACCTGAGCCACCCCCTGCCCGCCAAGCTCACACTGACACACAACAACACGTCCATACAATTGGTAATAAGAAATTTATTTTTCGACAATTACAAAGAACAAAATATTTCAAAAGCATATTCATATGTTACATCAACTGTACAGGGATCAGATGGCGTGCGCTTCACTCTACATGGTTCTGTAACGAGAGCTAACAAAACGAAGAAAGAAAACTAGGAATATTTAAGTAATTTGATGAAAAAATATGAAATATTCCATGTCTAGGTACAAAATAGAAAAGAGATTAAGCTGATTATGGACTGATATTATACCCTGATACAGTGTTTAGGCCTCTTTTAACTCTCACAAAGTCATTTACAACAACAGAAACTTGACGGCGTTGCCATCGTTCAATAGCTAAACCTCTTGGCCTCTTTGGTTCCATGATTAGGTATAATACATTTGAACAGAGCTCAATTTTGCTTCTATAAAAATAACTTTTTTTCAATGGCAGTTTCTATTTGTTTCACCTTTTCTTGTCGCTTGTCACGCAGCTCCTCAGTGCAAATATTCTAACAACCGTTCGCTTCAAAGAACAAGCGAAAGGTAACAGTGGCAGGAGAAGTGGAGGCCGAGCGTCAGACAGAAGGCGGGAAGACGTGAGAGCGGCAGGTGTTTGTCTAAAAGGTGCGTCTGGGTGCGGCGACGCCTGCGAATGAGAGCAGAGCGCGACGGCGAGGCCGCTTTAACCTGGAAACATCAAAGTGATGTCAATGTGACCGAGGCTGGAAACTGTGTCTCAAAGTGTGTTTCGGTGCCGAACAGGAAGTCCACCGGGACGCTTTCATTTAGACACCGACATCACTGTTCATGCGCCACATGTGGGTCAAAGTTAGCCCCAGTTAGCCTCTTTTCACGTCTCACAGGTTCCATCTGAAGACGACATCAACGAATCAATGATTGTTCAGCGACTGTTGGGACGAAAAGGTTTCGTCTTCTGCACAATAAAGTAGATTTCTAACCTTTTTCCAAACAATGGAAGCGACAAAGAACGCTAAGCTTTCACATGAGGTGTGTTTATCTCCGTGAAGCATATTTTCCATTATTTTAAATCAATGGCTCCTGACCTTGTTGGGCTTGTGACCCTCTGAAACAAACAAACAAACTGTCTCCTAATGTTGGCTTGTCATTTGACCGTTCAGCCAATACACGATTATTCCTCCTCTGATGGTTTTGTTTCAGTAACATTCTTGACCTAAAGAGGTGCAATTATCCAGTAAATTTCGAGAAAAAGCATTTTGTATGTTTAGACGGTTTAGAAAATCCACTTTATTCTGCAGCAGACTGGATATTTCTCCAAACCTCTCTCCTAAAACGTGGATATGGGTTTTCCAGACTGACTTATTTTTGATTGGAGCTGGATCAAGTCTTTCTGCCGCAGTCCAAGACTTTACCATCTGCTACCAGAAACACATTTTCAATCACTGAAGGAGCCAAAGCAGCTTTTCGTTGGGAACTCTCAGCCTCCTCCTGCCTCCCAGCCAAAGCCCAACCTGCCCCTGCTTGCCACGCTTACATTTCAAGTATTGGTGATAGTTTGTCAGAAGAGCTTAAGTTCAGCTTGTGTATGGGTAAATACTATACATTGCATAGCTCATGCGGCACTTATTTCTTTAGGACTGTGGGGAATGGTGCGCCACATCGGGCTCAGTAAAGGCATTTCAGTCTGCAAGTGCTTTCAAAGTGTGCGTTGGGATGTGAAGCTGCACCGTCTCTAAACTGAGCAATATGGCAACTTTTCACCTTCACTGACTGAAATGAGAGATTTGTTGAGTATTTTTTGATTGGACCAACTGGAAGGAATCGGACCGTCCCCTTTAAGGAGACGCTGAAGGAAGGTGGAGGAGGTTTCACTAACAAACATGGATCTATGTGACGGATATTCAATCCACCAGTTTTTGTTCTGCCCACATCATGAGTGCGAGATGGCTGAGTCCATTTTTTTACTTTGATGATACAAAGACCGAGGAGGAAGGTGGGAAGCTTGGTCCGCCAAGCCAAAACCTCTGGAACAGGTTACAAAATAAGAGGATTCTCTATGTAGATGTCGGATCTTGCAGCCCCTTTGGGATGGACGTGGACTGGACTGAGCTCAGCCGGAAATGGTTTGTCTTGTCTGAGTTATGACATTGGGGCCACTGTTCCCTCAAACCCCTGACCTTCATCACGTAGTGGGCAGCAGTACACCTTTGCCTTTGTTAAAGATCAATCAATGTAGTGTTAATAAAACCCTACAGTTCATATGTTTAGACCAAAGTCGGCATTCAGATCTGAGCGGTTGATTGTGTCAGATTGAGTCGAGGTATTAAATTGAGGGAACTGACTAATGTGATCAGGTCATTTGAGGATGCAAAAGTCCCGAATTTAGGGAAGAAGTGAGATTATTGAGAGCACATATTGGTGGTTTGAGAAGCAGATTTGGATCCTCCCTGCAGCACTCGATAGAAATGAGAAGCTCGGGGAACCCTTAGCTTTGTTTGAGCGTTGAAATAGAGGAACCTTCTCCAGCTTTCAGAACCATGCGACAGTGCTTCCTCAACAACGGACATCATGACAAGAGAAGAATCCAAAGATGCACATCAACGACTGGAAACAGCCTTCAAGCAGTTTCTCATTAGCAAATCTACCTGTAAGTGGGGTGACGGTGTGACGGAAACCTCGTTCAAAAGTCTCTCAGATTATCATGTTTTCTGTTTCCATCTGTTCTGGAATGCGTCCAGTATCTGCCTGAAGCTGCTTTTACCGTTCCTCTAAGACGTCGTGCGAGTGTGACTGCTGGCCAGAAGTGCTGTACGTTGCTGAACTTTGACTGGTGTGCGAACATTTTCAGTGCTCAGAGGCAGAGTTAAATCCCCCAGCCCTCGTTGTGACTCATGTAAGGCTTCCTGAACCTCCGCTGGAGACGTTACTTTCACGTTCAAGGTTGGGTTCATGTTCTACACGTGAAGAGTTTAATTCCAAAACGAGATGCTCACTTCTAAACAAGTGGCATCTACTCTAACGACATGACTGACAGCAGAGAATTACATCAAACGATGCTGCTCGTAAAGGCTAGTAGGTTACACAAGTCTCAAACACCTTATCAAACCAGATCCTCGCTATCTTAGAAATATTTAATAAACGATTTCAGAGAGTGATTGTTTTCCAAAGTGGACATTTAACGATTTGGAAGAGAACTCCTCACGTCCCTTTGAAGGAAACTGAATCGTTTCTAGACAGAAACAGTCTTCCACCAGAGAATATAACGAAATATATCAACAAACATAAATATATATACAAGTTTTTGTGCAGGCATACATGAGGGTGTGTAGATATGTGTGGATGAGGTTGTGTGTGCACATGTTTTCTCCATCGTCCATAAATATTCTGTTTCTATATTCATTTTTTGTTGTTGTTGTTGTAATATTGTGAATCTGTTTACAGTTAGGTTCTTCAGTTCCACCTTAAATAACCAAGAATTAAACATACTCAAGCACAGCCACACTCCTCCACGATCATGTTGGGAACGTCCCGCTTGACGATGTTGTACTCGTCGTCGAAGTAGAGCATGGACATGGTGCTGAGCTTTGTGGGAATGCAGCAGGAGTTCATGGAGCCCGGGCTCATCCCCCGCATGCGGTACTGGTTCACCACCGCTGTGTGGAAGGATGAGGCCGAACCGGGGACTCCTGCCATGTAGGCCGGACAGTTCCCCTCACAGTAGTTCCCAAAGTAGCCCGACGGTGCGATGATCCAGTCGTTCCAGCCGATGAGCCGGAAGTCAATGTAGAACTGCTGGCGGCAGCACAGGCTGCTGCTGCCGTCGCACTCCAGCCCCCTCTTGCGGATCCGGTGTTTGTTGTCAGCCTGCCGGGCCTGCACCACCAGGAAGGGCCGGTGGGACTCGTCGTTTTGGTTGAGCAGGATGGGCACGACGCCCTCGGCCTCGCAGCCCTCGCAGCGCACATCAAGGTTCTGGCGCCGGTCGCCCTTCTCGAACACCAGCCGGACGGCGTCTGTCAGCAAGAAGGTGTGCCAGCCGCTGCGCTTCAGCTCCACCCGTTTCTCCACCAGGTTCCACTTGCTGCCGAGGCCAGGCTCCTGGTAGTACACCTTCACCGTCACCTTCCGCCTTGGACGCACCTCCAGAGGAGACGGCAGCAGCTTGAAGTAGAGCCAGAGGGTGGCCTGTGTCACGAACAGGTTCTGGTTCCCCTCGTTGGAGATCAGGAAGAACAGGCTGGACTTGGATGTCACCACGTCATCTGAGGAACAGGAGCACATCAGAGGGTTCGGTTATTCATAAATTAAAACCACTAATGTACATTTTCTATGCCAAAAACAATAAATATATAGTTAAAAGAAATAAAGTAGAACCACCAAAGCCTGTGAAACACGTCCGGTGTCTAATCTTAATGAACACACAATGACGACACTCCATTTTGGAAGACTTTAAACGACCACCAGCAACTGAACATCTGGACATTTATGCCACTTTGAACACCAGCATTGCAAAGGGGATTGAGCACTGGGTGTGTCTGTGTGTGTGTGTGTGTGTGTGTGTGTGTGTTGGGGGGGGGGGGGGGGGGGGGGGGTGTCAGGGTGAACTTGGGAGAACAGCTTAAAGTAAGACAACAGGCCCCAGCCTCCCCTCAGTTCAGGGTGGCAACACAGATCCTGGGGACTGTGACAGGAAGGCGTTGGGCTCAGGGCCACTTGGCCTCCGACTCAGCCCAAATATGAGACTGGGGGGAGCTCGGGAGAGCGCACACAAAGGTTCAAAGGCTTCGCGTTGAATGTGAGATCTTATGGAGCCTAACTGTCCTCACAATGAGGCCTGAGAGCTCGTTGCAGGGCCGGGCAGCGCGAGAGATGCAGCAACAGACTGGAAGAATGAAGACGCAAGAACAAGCATTTACATGACATTAGCTGGTTCTCAGGAGCCGCGGCTGCTCCTCCAGCAGACTGCAAATGGTCACAGGCTTTTCATCCGGGCACCGTCAGCTTGTTTGTGGAACCATTAAAAGGTTTGGAAGGAGGGTGACCGAGGGATTCAGACCCTTCAGGGACAAAAGTCACAATCTGAAATTCATTCAGCATCTTTCATCGTCTTTAGAGTCAGAGAAGGTTTAAACAGGTTTCTGCCCTCCTGTTACTCCTGCAACTTTCCCACAACTCATAAATACCTCAAGAGCTCGAACTGAAGAGAACAGAAAAGGCTGTTTTTATCCGTATGAGATTCATCTCTTCATTTATTGGGCTTCTGTGTTTCATTCTGTGCCTTTGTACGAGCCAGCGCTCCATTAAGGAAGGATAAAGTTTGATCTTCAGCAGAGTCGTGTAAATATCTGGAGAGCACTCCTGGATAATTGATGGTGTGATGAAACACGACTCAGCACACTCTGGACTGGAAGCAGCGGCCTTCTTAATCTACTGTGTTTTACATTTGAGGCACTTTATCTGGAGATGCTTACAGAGCTTCCCGTGGCTGTTACAGGCTGCGGCCTCCGGCTTTGATTTGATTGCGAATGCCTGAACGGCGGACTACGAGTCTCACGTCACTTTCTGCTTTTGTAAGCGTGAATCATGGGTGCTACTCCAAGGAAAACACACGGAGAGGCTGACTGACATCTCTCAGGTGAAGAAGATTAGAGCCATCCATCAGGACTGAACCTCCTGAACTCTGAGAGAAGCCGACACAGAGAGCATGAGAGGAAACCAGGGCCGTCCTGTGCACTGACGGTTTTTACGCTCATGACGTGGCTGCAGGTGTCATCAGTCCAGAAATGTGCAAAAACATGAAGCCGAGTTAAAGTTTGGAGGGCGCAGACGTCGCCGCCGACCATCAAAGCGAGCGCTGCGCTTCTCAGCGAGCCTCCACACGCATTACCTCATCCATCACGAGACGAGCTAATCTCTGAGTCATTACTCAGCAGCTTGGATGTCAGATCACACACTGCTGCAGATTACTGCGCCGCTGGCACCCAGGCGAGGCAGAGATGAAGAACGACGATGTTAAAGTGCCCATAAAACCACAACAGAGGTCCGACCGAGCTGCAGGTGCAGATTTCACAGGTTGTTCGTCCGTCACCACATATTCTATCAAACCTCGCCCTGCTCGCTTGGGACCGAAGCGACGTCTCAGACGCCGAATGAGGACGAGCCTGTTCGAGTGAGACGCAGCAGGACGTCGGTCGAGGCCTGGGAGACGATGCTTTCACAGCACCGGCGGCTCAGCAGAAGCGTTTTCTGGCTCCGATGCAAAGTGTTTGGAGTAACGTGCTCATTGTGCGCCGAACAAGACGGACGGCAGCTGTTCTGACTGGCTTCATGTCACGTCAGGCAAATATTTAGGTTTTGATTTCTTTCTGGTGACAAATGTTTAGTGAGGAATAACAGGCGGATAAATAAAGCACACTGTGCTGAAGCAAACATGCAACATCATAAAGATCTAAATAATGAGCTTTAAAACCAGGAGGTCCCATCGCGGCTGCCGCTCTCACACAACCAAACCCTCTTCACTCGCTTTCTGCACCAATCCTCACTCTGTGGCTGCAAAGCCTTCCCACAATGCACTTCTCAAGCAAACGACGCCACTCAGGGAAGCTGATGTTGAAATGGTTTAAGGAGCTTCTTAGAAAATCAGACTGTGAAGGCCTCAGAGGCAAACTGGTGACTCTAAATGAGTCTGATGTGATTCGACTGGAAGTTTCATTTCTATCAAACACCCATTTAACGTTTGTTCGCCTTCCATCTTCTTCATCAGCAGATGGACAAACCGGTGAAGATCAAATGTGATTGAGAGCTCCAGGACAGCCTCTGAGGTGATGCTGAGGTGAGGCGGATCTGACCTGCAGCCGTTCACACCTGAAGCAGCGAGCCGACTTGCTGCAGCACAGACCAAACGCTGCGTTCATGAAAGCCTCCGAGCTGCAAACTCACACAACATCACAGTGATGCAACAAACCGCCAGCATGCACTCAGAGAGTGTGTGTTCATATGGAGCCTGCACACACACACACACACACACACACACACACACACACACACACACACACACACACACACACACACCCTGTGAATTCTAATGGGGTGCCAGGCTGCAGGGTTCAGCCCGTCAATCTGCATTCAGGCCGCACGGCGGTCGACACAAAAGCTCTGACCTTATACTGAGGGGACTGATTCAACACGGCCCTGACACATAAACACACAAGATCCTGGATGTGGGTGCGTGTACACGCCAACGCACACACTCACAGGAACACACAGCATTAAGAAAACATCAATAACACACACAAAGACTGGCATAAAGACGTGACAGAGGCACAAAGGCTCGACGCAGTTAGGATGAATGACTCTCAGACATGATGAACACGCTCGGGTCCGGAGCAGCAGCTCCGTTTGTTGACGTGGAACGCAGATGTTTCCACCAGAGGCGAGCGCACGGACACGCGTGGGCGCCGCAGGTGGTGTCGCTGATCATTTTCAGCCTCCGCTGAGGAAACTGCTCCTCTGAGCCTTGTCGCCGTGCCACGTCCCCGCTGACAGCCGCCCTGAACGCGGCCAACTGGCAAGCGGACGGCGCTGAGGTGGAAGGTCTGCGGCGCGGCGGCCACGGAGAGGAACGTCTGGAACTCAGAGCCTCTCAGCGGGGAGCAAACCTCCGCCATGCGTGTGTGTGGCCGGGGTTTCTAGGAAAGTGAACGCAACGGTGGGGTAGAGGCCAGAAGCCACATGTCCAACTTTTTCTTGAGCATATGAATGCAGCCATGCTAAAAAATCAAAATCTTAATGAAGAAACCTCAAAATTCTGCTCTCTGCCACCAAACTACATTCAAAATATTTCATTTTCTAACATCAGCTCCAGCATCCTGTTTGCGAGAAACACCAAATCTCAAAATCACGCGCTTTAATTGACCTCTGAGGTGTGAAAACAGCCTCAGGTTTGTCTGACTTTAAGCAGCCAGCAGGCGTTTACACTCAGAACAACCAGCATCTGCAGACAGGCCACGATGCATTTAAGGACTGCAGGCAGAGGACGCTCAGTGGAAAAACACATGAATACAGTACATGCAGGCAGAGGCCATGCACGTCCCGCTTTTATTTTGGCGGGTTTTCAGGCTCCTGTGTCAACATCTGTTCAGCATCAGTCAGTCTGTAAGACAAACACACACAGGCCGAGCAGAGTGTGTCCCAGCAGCTCCCGATTCATCAGCCACATGCGTCAAATATCACTGCGCGTGCTGTGTTTGGTGACTGCAGCAGTGCGCGAGCCCTCAGCTGAGCGTCATCAGACGGCTCCGTGAGTCCTGAGTGGGATGAGAAGAGCTTGTTCAATCAGATGTTTGATTAAAAGCAGCACCTGCCTCAGCTGCACTTCTCATCCCTCGCGCACTGGTTTATGTGAGGGTTCTCTGTGTCACGCGCTGCCAGCTGAAGGATGCGCTGCCCGGCTGCACAGACGGAGCTTTCACCTTCAACTCACTCGTTTTCTGCTCAGGAACAAACAGCAAAACACGCGCAGTTCAAATTTCCTAATTTCATGGGAGCGCGTGGGGTCTACGCTGGCTGATCTCGCTTCTTGTGCTTTAAGAAAACTGGTGGAAAATGTGAAATTTCAGTGAAATCAGGTGAAACTTTGTCGTTTGTCAGATTTTTGCGTCTTTGGGAAAACTTAAATTCAAGCCTGAACATTGTCATCACGTCTCCATCACGCACCTTTTTCCGCAAAGCTGATGATCTCCGAGCTCTCCTCCAGCACCTCGTTGCTCATCGGGTGTCCGTCCAGGTTGGGGATCTCCACCCTCCCGTCCTCCCGCAGCTTCCCGGCGTGGAGCTTCCGCAGCGCCGTCACCATGGCCGCCTTCGACACCGGGTGCGTGATGTTGGGCCTCTCCCGCATCTGCAGCCTGCTCAGGATGTGCCTTTTCACCGCCTCCAGGAAGTCCACGTTCAGCCGGCCCGACTCGGGGTCCTCCGGCTGAGCCACGCCGCAGGACGCGCAGGTATCCCGGGATGCCGTGTGCGCCTCCGCCTCGGTCCCGGGCGCAGCGGTGCAGCGGATGGAGAGGACGCAAGCCACGAAGAGTGCTAGTCGAAGAAGACAGCTACTCATTTTCTGTTTGAGGAGGAGTAGAAAATCTTTCCCTCTTTTGTCAGAGTTAAATCATAAAAAGAAACACGAAGAGACAGAAAAATCCCTCAGCCCCGAGCCGCCTCCATGCGTAACGGCGCTCCGCTCAGGTCTGACGCACGGGGATGCCGGTGGGCGCAGTCTGTTTCCAGTCACTCGAAGATGCGCGTGCGGGAAATCTTTTTATCACATCGTTGTGTGGATGTCTTTGGTCATTCCCAGCAGTCTCCTCTTCAGCGCGCTTCTTTCTCACTCTGTGCGCCGGAGTTTGGAGCAGCTTCACGCGGAACGCATCACCTCTGTCAGCGGCTGCGGAGCGAAACGAGTCATGGTGTCACGAATGAGCATCAGCCCAGCTGGAAGTGGCCCTCTGACATATTCCACAGCGCGACCAGAGCTGAATCCAAAGCCCGCCTGAACATCCTCAAAGTTCAATCCGTCATTTTTTGGTCCACAGACACAGAAAGCTCTTCATCATCATCATCATCATCATCATCAACATCATCATCCTCACTCTGATTCTCTACATGGATCTCAAACGGTGCTGCTCGTGACTCCCGGGGCGCTGCTGCCGGAGTGCCGATGCGCACTGAAGAAGAGGAAGGTGATGAGGAGGAGGAGAGGGAGGTGTGCCAGTGAGCGCACCGAGGAGCGTTTCCATTCTGGCGTCTGAGACTCGGGAGCCGCCACACACCGAAAACTTTTTATATACAGGGGGTGGGGGTCAGGACCGGGAGGGCGGAGCCAATGAGGAGCGAGAAGGAGGGAGGGGGGCGGTGTTCATCAAACTCCCCCAGGAGAAATCACTGAATTATTCCTAAAGGGATTCACATTGCACCGCACAGTACTCCTCAGTACACACTGTGTGTACTGTTTACTGCAGTTTGTCAAGAGAGCTGAAGGCAGTACAGCAGCTCCTCAGCCACACGTACAGAGTACACACACAGAAGTATTCACGTCCTGTACTGTGCAGTAAAAGTAGATACAGCGATACTAAAACATGTAAAAATAAAGACATCAAAGAGCTCCGTGAAGGAGGAGAAACGTCAGCAGAGAAAACCTGGATCACATCGAGCCGTCGCCTGACTTTTTAAAGTACTTTAAAGGTATTTGTACCTCACAGTATCACTGAGGCTTCCTGTAATGACCTGTAATGACTTTTTAAAGCACTGTGCTGCTTTTCGGAGCGTTAAACCTCCTTTAAAATGGCTGTTTCCCAAAAGGACTTCTGCGCCTGATTGAAGGGAGGAAGTGACTAAATGAGGCGGACACGTGGGCTGAACGTGTTCAGTTATAACGACGTTTAGTTTGACGCAGTATTTTCACTCCTGAACCTCAAAAAGACATAAAAACAAATAAGTTGAGCCTCTGCAGTCAAAGTCAGCGCAGCAGCTCGCTCTGATGAGCGTTTGTCGTCCGGGCGACATTTGTTAGTAAAAACTCCAAACCAAATCAGCTCGTCACAACACGAGACATCCCGCAGCGCTCCAGGGACGGAGCCGGGCGACCTTTGACCTTTCAGCTGCTGATTATCATAAGAGAAAACAACATGAGGAGTGGAAACAGGTCGGGCTGGTTCTCCCCTCCTGAGCCTTTTTATTGAAATCAAATCCGTTTGATTCAACTTATTCTGACGTTGTAGATTCAGAAGACGTGTTGTTTTGTCCAAATCTGCTGAATTTGAATGAATAAAGTTTCCACAGACACTCAATACGTCCGTCTTCATTTGTGTAAAGTGAGTCGAGGAGCCCAAACATGTTTTCTCAAAGTCTGAACGAGCTCTGAGGTCATTTAGAGTCACAGTTAATGGTTTTACCTGCCATCCAGTCTCTGATCTCCACCGTCTCCTCAGCTGTGGACAAAGTGATGAAACAGCGCCATCTTTGTTCCAAACGCCGGAACTACACATAGGTGCACAGCAGCTGATGAGCTTCTGTAAAAATCACAGTATTTTGCAATAAGAGACACAAAACATCAAAGTTAACGTGACTAAAATCTTTAAAGTTGGATCTGTGAAGGCCAAAGGGAACATTCAGGAGCAGAAGCAGCAGATGGAGGATGAAATAACGCCGTTCTTAGAAGAATAAATCCTCTGAACTGGAGAGAGTTTCCCTGGAAAGCAAACGTGACAAATTTCTTCACACCTCGAGAGGAAAAACAGTAAATCTGAGAGTTTCAGGAGCCGTGGTCAAAGTTGAGCCAGCTGCTGTAAATCTCTTCACTCATTCTGGCTCAGAGAAGTTTTCATTTGTCTCTGAGCCGGAGCATGAAGTCGACCTCGTAAAGCTCACAGCACGGTCGTAACTCAGCGTTCGCTCGAGCTGTTTATGGAGCTTCAGACCTCGTCCCACCGTCCTGCCGAGCAGGTGGAGTTTGATCTTTTGGACGGATGGTGTCCCATGAGTCGAAGATGTGGACGGAGACAGTAGGACAAAGAATGAAAGCACGTGAGAGCAAGCAAACGATCCCTGAAACACCAGAGCTCAGCCTTCACATCAGTCTGAAGAAGATGAGCTCTTCCACTGGAGTCTGACATCTGCCCGACAAACCCAAACCAGGAGCTGCTGGACTCCCAAAACCTGGACCCAGAGCAGAAACAGTTCACCTTTCCTCTTTAAATTCTTCTGTATCTTCCTGCTGAGTCTGTTTATATTTTCCACAGATTTTGCAGCTTTAACGCTTCAGCTTCCCCTGATGTTCAACCTGAGCTCAGAGTCTGTGGAGTGAATCCTTTTTAATCCCTCATTAATCATTTATTGCTCCTTCTCTCTGTTTCATATCAGTGTGAACCGAGTCTCCTTGGCTGGACCAGTGAAGACGTTTGAGGACGTCACCTTGGCTGGGAGCTGTGGACCACGTCGCCACATCTGGTCTGAGATGTTTGTGTGATCTCAGGTGGGAAACCTCGCCGCCTGCCCAGGTCAACACATATTTTCTGTGTCTTTCCAGGAGCTGCAGCACTATTTCACTGTTTTCTGACGTGTTTTAAGCAACCAGCCACATAATCAACAGATTTATTGTTCATCGTGAACATTTCTTAAGTTTCCACAAAGCAGATCAGTGAAGAAACACACTGCTGTGACATCACACTTCACAGTTTTTGTGAATAAAATACATTATTATTATATTTTTACTGTTATTTAGTCCGTGGCAAGACAAATAAATAAATAAATAAATAAATAAATAAATAAATAAATAAATAAATAAATAAATAAATAGACCAAGACAAGGAATTCCGTGACATCACTTCCGGTTCATCTCATCTGCCTCGTCCTGAGAGGAGGGAAAAGGTAAGACGTGTCACTCCGCGGGTTTCCCGGCGTCGTCGACCTAAAGTAACGAGCGGCCGCTTTTTCCCGTTAATACCCACAGCTGCTGTGAGCGGCCTGTTCGTTTAAATCATTTTATTCGTGTCTCTTTCTGTAACAGTTGTTTTTGGGTATATTTCGGGCAGCCGCTAAAGCCGTCGCCTTGGTATCGGCTAAGCTAGCAGCGTCGCTAGCTGTCCCGCGACATTTCCCAGCCGCAGAGTGACTGCTCACCCCTCACATAGACGATCTCTGTTGGAGTCCCGGTACAAGGTGGGGCAGGGAGTAGCCTGGTCAACTTGCAAAAGTTGAGTGTGTGTCGGTGTATGGCGGATTTCTCAGCGAACAACAGTGAAACACGTTAGCAGGTGAGTCGTGCTGCTGTGTCGGTGTTGTTGGAGCTAGCTTAACGTTTCCTCCGCGGCGCGTTTTCAGCCTGTTTTCACTGAATCCCCCTGAGGGAAACACGGCGCTATCTGCTGCTGTTCCTCTGGCTAGCTACCGCCGCGCTGAGCGACGCTCCAAGCGGCCAATGGCGACAGCTAGAGGGGAGTTCTGCTCGCGACTTCATCCAATCAGAGGCGCCGTCCAGGCTAAAGGCGGGAACCGGGAAGCGCTAAAGTGGCTGTTTAGTGTCTTGTAGAAAGTGGTTTCCAGCTGTCAGCTGGTTAATGCAGAGAGGAAGCTGAAGCCGAGCGTTGACAGGATGAATTATAGTTCCTCTTTTAGCGCAGCCAGGCGTATTATTCATTTATTTCT
This sequence comes from Chaetodon trifascialis, assembly GCF_039877785.1. Classification (NCBI taxonomy): domain Eukaryota; kingdom Metazoa; phylum Chordata; class Actinopteri; order Chaetodontiformes; family Chaetodontidae; genus Chaetodon; species Chaetodon trifascialis. Next base: position 14,173,211 of record NC_092079.1, on the reverse strand, counting down.
TATTTGTTTTTACAGCCGAGGTTATTCACAGTTCCTACTATTACTCACGTCGTCCCGGAGCGCAGCTGACATATTTTCACCCTCATGTCGGCGTCCTGTCAGGCAGCAGCCCGCATCGGAGGAAGGCTGCCGTGAAAGGTCACCGACAAGAGGCCTGTTCCCCCTCCTGTTTACAGACGGCCTTTATCAGGAGGCCCTCACCTGACCACTCAAACACACACACACCGCCTGTGTGTGTGTGTGTGTGTGTGTGTGTGTGTGTGTGTGTGTGCGTGTGTGCGTGTGTGCGTGTGGAAGATGAATCCATAATGATGTGAATCTAAAATAAGTCACATTCAGCCACAGTCAGACTCCTGAAACTGACCAGAAATCAGTGTGAAGACTCGTCTTGTTGGACACCATCAGGCTGATTCCTGGAGGTCTGGGGTCCAGCGTGGATCAGGGCCTCAGGTCTTCAGCGCTGAGATTAAATCTGAGCGCATGGAATTTTAAAGAGGGAACAGGGCGACGAGGCGCTTCGTTTCCAGCTAACTCTTCATCACGCCGTCGGAAGCAGGTTAAAAATAACCCCAACTGTCCTCCACGAGGCGGCAGAGACGTCAGCAGCCAAAAACCAAACCTGAGCCACAACGTGGATCTGAAGCATGAACGCCTCGTTTTATTAAGTCACCTTGTTCAGATAAACTTACAGCAGGAGAGGAGAAAGAGAGTAAATAATCAGTACGAACGATGATGATGATGACGAAGGTGGTGATGATGATGATGAAGGTGGTGATGGTGGAACGTGGTCCAGTCTATAATCCCCCAAAGAAAAACACCGGAGCTCTGGAAGACTGAGCTAGTTTAGCGTTAGCATCCTCAGGCAGCTGAAGGCTGTCTCTGATTGGATGCCGTCTGACGGGGGCGGATCGTTTGATTCGCCGTTTCCTCGCCAAACAGCAGCCATGATGGTTTTCAGCTCCTGACAGGAAGTCGCTTCTGTGTTTCAGCTTTCAGTGTGTTTGTGTTTCATCCTGTTGGTGTACGTCTGTCTTCCTGTGCCGGTCCCTGCCGGTCCCTGCTGGTCCCTGCCGGTCCCTGCTGGTCCCTGCCGGTTCCTGCTGGTCCCTGCAGGCCAGAGTCATGGCCTCCGGCAAGAACAAGAACCAGACCTCTCTGGCTCTCCATAAGGTGATCATGGTGGGCAGCGGCGGCGTGGGAAAGTCTGCGCTCACCCTGCAGTTCATGTACGACGAGGTGAGACTCCGCACTACATTTCCCATCAACCCTCGCTGCCCTGCTTCCCGTCACGTGACCCTTTCTCTGCTCCCAGTTCGTGGAGGACTACGAGCCCACCAAGGCCGACAGCTACAGGAAGAAGGTGGTCCTGGACGGCGAGGACGTCCAGATCGACATCCTGGACACGGCGGGACAGGAGGACTACGCCGCCATCAGAGACAACTACTTCCGCAGCGGCGAGGGCTTCCTGCTGGTCTTCTCCATCACGGAGCACGAGTCCTTCACCGCCACGTCCGAGTTCAGGTGAGTCAGTGTTTCAGAGCCGAATGTCTGCTCGGCCTCTGATTGGCTGCGGCTCACTGCCTGCTGTGTGTGTGTGTGTGTGTGTGTGTGTGTGTGTGTGTGTGTGTGTGTGTGTGTGTGTGTGTGTGTGTGTGTGTGTGTGTGTGTGTGTGTGTGTGTGTGTGTGTGTGTGTGTGTGTCAGGGAGCAGATCCTGCGGGTGAAGGAGGAGGAGGCGATCCCTCTGCTCCTCGTGGGGAACAAGTCGGACCTGGAGGAGCGGCGGCAGGTGTCCGCCGACGAGGCCGCGGCAAAGGCGAGCGAGTGGGGGGTCCAGTACGTGGAGACGTCGGCCAAGACGAGGGCCAACGTCGACAAGGTACGCAGGCTTTACCACAGGTGTGCGCGCCGCCGGCAGGTGAGTCAGCCGTGAGTCTTCAGGCCGACCTTCGTCAGAGGTTAGAAAGATGCAGACGAGAGAAATCTGAAGTGAAACAAAACAGCGACTGAACGCGCAGCAGCTCAGAGTATTTGTACTGCGTGCTGTTAGTACTTGTACTTCAGGATCTGGCTGATGGTCAGGTGAGTCGAGTCACGGCTGTTCTCTCCTGACGCCACCTCGCTGACCCTCGTCTGTCCTCTGTCCTGCAGGTGTTCTTCGACCTCATGCGTGAGGTCCGCAAGAAGAAAATGGCGGAGAGCAAAGACAAAAACGGGCCGAGCGGGAAGAAGAAGAAGAAGCACTGCTGCGTGCTTTAAGGTCGCCGCCGCCGCCACCGCCGCCAAGAACCGAAGCCAACGGCGACGGCTCAACACATAAGCTGCCTGACGGGCGCGTCATCAGCTGACAGCCAATCACATGACTCCTCACCTGCGACTTTCTTCTCACAGTGTTTCTCTCCACGCTGAAGAGGAGCGATGCGTTCGTGGTCACTGGGAAAATCTCACTTCCATTATTATTTTCAGCTTCTTTCCTGGTTCTGCTTTTCTGCGGAGTGACGGCCAAAAGTCTGCGGACGCTTCCTCCTCGTGCGGTCGTCGAGCACGGCTGCGATCGGGCATTAACGTGCGCCTCTGACGGCCCTCTGGTTTCAGCCTCCCTCAGTCCACCTGTTGAACCTGCTGCGGGGACCGGATCAGAGGCGGGCCGTCGGGTCCGGCTCACAGATGGTGGTCCGGGTCGGGCTGTGCAGGGCGAGCGAGCTTAAAGCGGCTACAACAAGCTCCCCGTCAGCTCGGCACATCCCTGGTCCTGGTCCTGGTCCTGGTCCTGGTCCTGGTCCTGGTCCTGGTCCTGGTCCTGGTTTAGTCAGAGTCCAGCTGTGATCCCAGCTGAGCGTTCAGCTGATCAGCAGCAGCTTCAACATGGCGGCCTGAAACGTGCTGACGCTTCAGAGCCAGAGGCGCACAGATGTGGACGAGGCGTCCGCACACTTATGGCCGCGACCTCCACCTGTTTCCTACATTGTTGTCCATGTTTTGACAATCGTGAGTTTGATTCCAGATGAGGAGACGTGTCCTCCAGATGTCCCACGTGTGACGTGTCGTGCCTTAAGCTCTCGTCTCCGCAGGCGTCCGTTTTCTTCCTCATCACATTCCTCGTATTTAATGATTCCAGTCGCTGGCGTGAAGCTCTGTCCCTCACCTGCTCACACTCACCTGTGTAATTTATAACCCACCTGATCACCACCTGCTCTGTGTTTATGACGTCTGTGGTGTGAAGGGACTCGTCCTTTTCTGTGTCGTCCCACAAACTTTGATAATAAAACATTGATCACCGATCGGGTCTGCAGGTGTGTCACCTGCCGGGTTTTGGTCTTTATTGAAACTCATGAGACGAGTTCATCTTTCTGAGCGATGGAGGACGTCGTTTGGACGGAGGGAAAGACAAACTGGAGACGTGAGGTTGATTCAGTTTCCAGATGAAAAACTGAACATTCATCGAGAATAAAGTCTAAAAATAAAGATAAACTAAGCTTTTCTTTCAGAGAAATGTGAAGATTTTCCCCTCAAATCTGCTCCAAAGGACAAACGATCTGAGGAGGAAACCAGATTTAAAGTAAAGGACGAAGCAAATAACAAACAAATAAACAAATGTTCTCCATCTGGAGCAAAAAGTAGAGGAAAGAAAATGTGCAGTGAGTTCAAAGCTTGGCTGTGATGTTTAGTTTGTCCACCAGGTGGAGCTCTGACCTCAGCTGTGATCAGGAAAAACAGTTTTAACAGAAGAAACCAAAGTCTAAACCTCAGGTAACAGTACAAATACACACTGAAATACTCAGAGTGGAGTACTCAGAACTTAAGTTCAGCTCTGGCTTCATGTTCAGCTGGAGCTCGAACTGTTGATGACGTCTGATCGGGAAGAATCAGCAGGAATGTGAAAGTTTCCTGCTGGAAAGTTTCAGTGTGAAACATGAATGAGCTGAAACGAAGTGTCGCTGTCACAGGAACGAAGGAACGAATGAATGAAAGAGTCTTATCACCGTCCATCGATGTTATGCAACGATTACTCATCTCATTCAGGTCCAACCCGTCTGACCAGCAGCTCCTCCTCCTCTTCCTCCTGTGTCAAACCTTCAGTGCTGCTTCACATCATTCGTCAAAATGAAGATGAATGAAACACAGCTCCATGTTCATCATCATCATCATCATCATCATCATCAGTCTGATGTTTGCTGTCACACTTCAGATGTGAGACGCATGAAAGAGGAAACAAAGGAGGCTTTGTGTGGACGCTGAGACGCCTGAGACACTGACATCAGAACAGACTGTCAGTCTGTCAGGCTGCCACACACACACACGAACACACACACACATGAAAAGTGTTTTATTAGTACTTGAAAACTGTGGTATTAGTACTTTAAAAACTGTGGTATTAGTTCTATAAAAACTGTGGTATTAGTTCTATAAAAACTGTGGTATTAGTACTTTAAAAACTGGTATTAGTTCTTTAAAAACTGGCATTAGTACTTTAAACTGTGGTATTAGTACTTTAGAAAACGTGGTATTAGTACTTCCAAACACTCAGAGTACTGGCTGTGTGCTGTTGTTCAGTTTCTAATGTGACACTTTCATCAGATCGATTCAGTCTCACAGCTCTGCCACCAGGGGGCGACGTCTCATATGGTCTGAGGACATGGACAGACACGGAGACACGGGGTGCTTTTCATTCCATAAATTGGTCTCCTCGTCTCCTCCACTCGCTTCCTCTCCTCGCGTCTTAGCTCCGCCCAGCGAGGACATGAAAGAGGGATGCGAGGAAGGGACGTGAGGACGGAGGAGACGAAACTCCGAAATGAAAAATCCTCGCTCCACAGCGTCAGTCCGAAGCGACGTCACTTACTGATGACGTTTGCACAGCTGTAAAAGCTTCCTCTCAGAAGCCTCCTCTCTCCTCTCTCCTCGTCTCCTTCAGGTGCACTTAAGCAATTGGAAGATCCTTCATCATGGCGGAGGGGAAACGACTTCCGGGTCGACGAAGGAGAGAGGAGACGAGGAGGCACAATTAAATGTAATGAAAAGCACCCACGGACTTCCATTCCTTTCCTTTCCTTCCTTCCTTCCTTCCTTCCTTCCTTCCTTCCTTCCTTCCTTCCTTCCTTCCTTCCTTCCTTCCTGCCTCCCTTCCTCCCTTCCTTCCATCCTTCCTTCTTTTATTCCTTCCTCCTATCCTTCCTTTAGTCCTTCTATCTTCTTTCTTTTTCCTTCCTTCCTTTCTTCTTCCTTCCTTCCTTCCTTCCTTCCTTCCTTGCTTCTGTCTTCCTTCCTTCCTTCCTTCCTTCCTTCTGTCTTCCTCCCTCCCTCCCTTCCTACCTTTATCCCTTCCTTCCTTCCTTCCTTCCTCCCTCCCTCCCTCCCTCCCTTCCTTCCTTCCTTCCTTCCTTCCTTCCTTCCTTCCTTCTGTCTTCCTCCCTCCCTCCCTTCCTTCCTTCCTTCCTCCCTTCCTTCCTTCCTTCCTCTCTCAGAGGTCAGAGGTCATCCCAGCCCCTCATCCTCCAGCAGACTGTTGTTTCCGTGTTGTGTGAAACAAACTGCTGTGAGGTCGAGCTGCTCTAATCGACGGTGGCAGCATAGAGTGAGCTCACGCTCTAAGCCTCTTACACTAATTCACCTGCTGCTGAGACGACAACCTCCTCCTCCTCCTCCTCCTCCTCCTCCTCCTCCTCCTCCTCCTCCTCCTCCTCTTCCTCACTCTGCTTCCAAACCGGACTCCCGAACGGGCCGGCACGGCACTCTGAGGAGGACGGGACCCCGAGGAGCGGCGGACATGCTGAGCGGAGACGTGGTGGCGGCGTGGGAGGTGGAGCTGAGCGACGGCGTGCACAGGGTGGAGTTCGCTCACGGCACCACCACCGGGAAACGGGTGGTCTGTGTCAACGGACAGGTGAGGCTGCGACGTCCACCTGTGAGCCCGAGTGCAGGCGATCAGCTGTTTGAAGCTCTGTTTGAAGTATTGTTTACTGCAGTAAAAGTACAACTACTACACTCTGTTACAAAAGTCCTGCATTCAAACTCATGTTTCAGTAAAAGTATCAGAACATTCAGAGAAGTAAAAGTCGCAGTAATACTCCTAAATACTCCAAAAATACACTTTAAAAATCCAGAAGTAAACAGCAACAAATGTACATGAAGTATCAAAGGTAGAAGTACTCAGATGAGCTCCTGACAGTGTACTGTGTTGTACTTTAATCTTGTACTTCATAAACTTTTTCCATCGACAGCAAAACGTCACATTTTATAAAGTGCTGTGAAAACGTTAAAAGTTGAAAATTTCCCTCGAAAATGTGGAACTGGGAGTAGAAAGTTTGATGGAAGAACCTCAGACTTGTACTTGAGTACAGTTTGTGAAAGTACAAATACACAAATATCGCTGAAGGTTGCGCTGCAGTTCCTCTCGTGGCCACTAGATGCTGCTGTGAGGAAACCGACTGCATTGAAATGAATGAGAAAACTTCAAACTTTCTGTAGAAATACTGCGTTTTTAACGTTTTCCAGCAGCTGTTCTCAGATCAGATTTTCAGTCCTCTGCCGTGGACAGTTCACCGAAGCAGGACACCGTGTCTCCTCCGCAGGAAGTCATCAGAAAAGACTGGATGTTCAAGCTGGTCGGAAAGGAAACCTTCACCGTAGGAAGTGCCAACACCAGAGCCACCATCGCCATCGAGGCCGTCAGCGGCTTCGCCTACGAGTACACGCTGGAGATCGGCGGGAAGAGTCTGCAGAAGTTCATCGACAGCCGGGCGGAGACCACCAAGACGTGGCTGCTGAAGGTGGACGGCGAGGACTGCAGGGTGGTGCTAGGTGAGCGGCGGCTCTTTGTGGAGGGGGTGTAGGCGGACGCTGAGCCTGGTCTGCTCGGGTGGAGGTCAGTGGGGTCATTTTAGGAGACAAGAGGACCAGCGTCCTCCCGGCTGGACGACAGACACCCAACCTGACGTCCCCTCAGTAAAAGTCAGTTCACTTCCTGTTTTTAACCACAGCGTCCATCTGTTCTGTTCTTCTGTGGTCCAACAGAGAAGGACACCATGGACGTCTGGTGCAATGGACAGAAAATGGACACAACGGTGAGACTCACTCAAAATCTGAACAGAAATGATGTCCTGTGTTGGCTTAGAGCCCAGGGTCAGCACGTGATGTTTATTAAATGATCATAATTTCACAATAAAAGCTTGTCCTTCAGGGAGACAGGTGCTCCTTTCAAAATAAGACTCAGAGCATTGAGAGGAAGGGTCACCTGTGAATCACCTGCAGTTTGACAAACGTGTGTCCTCACGGGGACTCTGGAATGTGTCTCTGAGTGTTTTTGGTGGACTGTCCACAGGGAGAGTTCGTGGACGATGGGACAGAGACACACTTCATGATCGGGGAGCACGACTGCTGCATCAAGGCGACGAGCAGCGGGAGGAAGAAGAGCGGCATCGTACACAGTTTACTGCTGGACGGAGAGAAGACAGCAGCTTGACACAGTGGAGGAGGACAGGCCTGTGGACCGGAGCTGGACTGTGACACCATCAGAGAACGAGGTATTTCCACTGTGACTGTCCTCTGAGACGAACAATCTGGACTTTTTCCCTCTCACGTGTTCTTCAGGACACATTTAGAGAGTCCACACACAGACACGGTCATGTAAACAGCAAATAAACCCTGAACTGTGCAGCCTTGTGTGTCTTCTTCTGGTGTTTCCTGTCTTTTCCTTTGCAACTTTATTTTGAAGGGGCCCTAACTAAAGTTCCGCTCTGTAAAATAAATGTATTTGATTACTGAATCGATAGAAAATCAGAGGAATAAACTATTTTTTAAGGCTTTTTGCGCACCGTCCGCGCAATCGGTGTCTTCGTGAATGTCACTGCGTCAAGCACGCGAGAGTGGGCGAAAGGAGGACCGGAAAAACAGAGGTTTAATGTGCAAAATAAAAGCATTAAAGCTGTTGCAAATGAATGGCTTCGAAATGAAAAAGCGTTTTTATGGTTTGAATCCATTTAGATGCATCGTGTATATGAAAAAGAGATGAAAATTACTTCAAATTAAGAAAATAAACACATACATGGATAACTAATATTACGGGAGCTGCAGCTTTGAGGAGACTGAAATATACTGTAATTGGTGTTTTATATATTTATTCCTCTGTTTGTAGAGTTTTTATTGTATTTTTTTTTTACTCTCTTTACTAGTGTAATATTACCTAAAAAATATTCTGTAATTTGTTATCAGATATTTCATTCAGTGTGAGCTGTCATGGTCTTAAAGTTTGTTAACATGTAGATAAGTTTATTATCAAGGTCAACTTTTCCGGTTATAACTGAGCAGCCAATAAAAAATGACTAGTGAGAAGGTTTTAATCGGGTTTCCTCTGGGTGGTGGGCTTGATTCTGGGGGTATTTGACCTCCTGCTCTATGGATTTGAAAAGTCTTCGCGGTAATGACGACACAGAAGATTTTATTTTGAAAGTCCTCCCCGGATCACGTCGTGCTGAGTGCGAGCGCCTTGCCTCGCGGGGAGGAAACTGTGCGGAGGGTAATGACGTTCCCGGCTGGGCTCCTGTGGCTCCAGTCTGCACGGGATGGACCTCGCAGCGCTGGAAGGGGGAACGGCTGAGCGTTTGGGCGCCGTGTGCGGGACATACCTGTAAAATTAGCGTGTTTTCCAACACCTGCGGGCATTTCGGAGGCGCTCGAGCGCCGTAGGTTGTCGCGCGTGCGGTTTTGATCTGGACGGAGACGTAATTCCGCGCAGCTGGTCCCGGAGCGGAGACAAAACAACGGAGGGACGGACGGGAACAGGCATCCTAACTCCCCCACCACGACCCGTGAAGTGTTTACCAAGCTGCCGCACTGTCACCAGCTGCTGCTGTGCTCTCTGCTTTTTCATGGCTGCTTTAGTCTCCTGTCCGGGGCTTTAACTCCCCACTCAGTCGGTATGTAAAACGGACTTTAACGGCTGTAAAACGGCGAGTTTGCCCATTTTTTCCCGGCTTGGAAGCTACAGCTAGTTAGCTTTAGCCGGCTAGCCTAGCCACCTAGCAACAAGGCCGTTTTTTATCCTCCTCGTTTGGTCAGTTATGACTGTGAGTGACTCTAAAAGCTGTTTTAAATCGAGCTGAACTCGAGCGAGGGTCGCTTTAACCGTCCTCGGCCTGGAAGGATATGGGGCAGCTCTGCTCAGCCCGCCGCACATCTGTCACCGCACCGGAATCGGGAACCGGGACACCCGGGGCAACAGCTGCCTTCACCGGCCAGTAGCAGCGGTCCGGCCGCCTCCGCTAAAGAGAAAAGGCTGGAAATATCTCTGGTTTTCAAGTTCCCGGGGATGTAGAAGAGGAAAAATAAGCTTTTTTTTGGCAGAAAAGACTCGCAGTGATTTTAATTAATTATACTCTGACGGTACACAGCGTTCACCGATGTGTTAAGTTCACCCAGACCGGGGAGAAGGGCTTGATCCGAGGCTTCTCTGAGCCTGTTTCCCTCCTGGAGGTCACTGCTTTCACCTTCCTTCATCACCCTCCTCCTCCTCACCGCGAGCAGCCCGCCTGCCCAGCTGACCAGCCCAGGTGTGTCCGTTCGGAGGTGCAGTGATGAACTACCAGCAGCATCTGGCCAACTCGGCCGCCATCCGCTCCGAGATCCAGAGGTTCGAGTCGGTCCACCCCAACATCTACTCCATCTACGAGCTGCTGGAGCGGGTGGAGGAGCCGCTGCTGCAGAACCAGATCCGGGAGCACGTCATCGCGATTGAAGGTAGGTCAGGTGGAGGCCGGCTGGGTGTGGGGGGGTCACCAGAAACGTCCTGCATCACCTGCTTTCATTCGTCCAGTGTTTTAGATTAAAGTATGAACTCAGGGTGGAGGAAGCTGCTGCAGCACCAGCAGGCTGCGGGTTTGAGTCCCTCCGTCAGTCAGTGCAGGGGTCAGACACAGCAGTGAAATGTGGGTCTCTTACTGTTCATTAGAAACTATCAGGACCTACTCGTCCCCGAGTTGTCCTACCTGTTGTCCTCTTCTCCAGCTGTGTCCATAACAAAGACATCAGGAAAGGCTCGTTGAGCGCTGTCAGGGCTGTCGGTTTGATTCCCTGAGTAGGACATTTTTCGGTCGTGTTACTTCAGAGTGATCAGGTCTGGTTTGGTCCATCAGTGTGTTTCTCTGTGTGTGTTGGGGGTGACTGTACTCAGGTGTACTGCAGTATTTCGTGTACTGGCAGAGTTGAGGCGTGCATGCAGCAGCGTTTGGTCCGTCTGATGCTGTCTTACATCCCTTTTCTCTCGGACTGTTGCTCTGTGGAACCAGCTTGAACACTAACATCCTCTTCTGCATTTGGAAGCTGTAAAGATCTGCTGAACGACCATCTGTAAAACCGTCCGCCGCTCACCATTGATTTATTGATTGACACGGGTGGGAACCACTGGTGTCAGCTGGCGGATGTCCTGAACAGAGACACCGTGTTTTTATCAGGACGTTTTGTCCCGTCAGCCTCTGGACACGGGCTCACGTCCTCTGTCACACGCCGTCACACTGAATGTTTAGTCGACACAAACTCTCCTGCTGTCAGCGCTGAATTCATGGCAGTCTGTCCAAACCGTCGAGCCTCAGTCTGTTTGGACAAATGTCCCTTCTGGGCTCGTCCTGTGTTTGTGTGTGAGCTCGTGTCCTTCAGGAACATCTGTGCGTCGTACACAACCTGCACCGTGACAGACAGATGTGTCCCGTCAGCTCTGGACGTCTGTTGAGAAACATCTGGATGAGGCGGCGTCTGATTCGAAGACGCATCCTGAACTCTGCAGGACGTCTCTGTGTGTCCACGCCGCTTCAAAGGTCACGTCGAAGCGTTTTCTGACACGATTTTTGACCTTTGAACACCCAGAAAATGTCAGGCGGCGCTGTTCAGAGCAGACGTGTCTTCGATGAAGACGTGCACAGCGTTCCAGGTGTGTCTCAGGCTTCGGCTTCAGGGAGGTGAACGTTTGAGGAGCGGCTGAGGCGGCGTGCGTGGCGTGTCGCCGGCTGCACAGCTGTCTCAGGCATACAGCACAGCAGTCAGAGCGGTGACTCGCCGCCTCTTTGCTCATTTCCATTTTGTGTGGATTCGCTGGCGCTCCGTGACTCATGCAGCTGCCTTCATGCTGGAAATAACCCAAAACAGCAGCAGCGGCGGCGGTCGTGCCGTGCTGTCGGCCTCTTTCTTTGCCCTCAGCGCACATCTGGACGCGTCGCTCGCATTCATGTCGTGTTACGCAAGCTCTCAGCTGGAGAGGCCGGCGTCCTCGCCGTGTGTTTGTTTAGCTGTTACGTAAGGAGACACACTCCTGCCGCTGCCATCGGCCCAGTTCTGCCTCGTATGAAGCAGGTGAGACTCGCCTGCTTCTCACAGCTCGCCTCAGCGCAGCGGCGGCGTGGGGCTCGTTTGCATGTGAGGTGTGTGTGAGGACGGACGGATGGACGGATGTCCTGCTGGCCAGGTGACACTGACCCATTTTCAGCGTCCGTCAAAGGACAAGACAAACGAAGGAGCTCTGTTTCATGACGTTCCTCTAGTTTATTTCATTTCCCAGTCATCAGTGCTTCCATTATTTCCCGCCCCCTGCTCTGCTCTGATTGGCTCTGATCAAAACATAACCAACCAAAACCAACAAAGGCAACAAACAAACGGCCGGCCTAAGGTCACCTGTTCTCACCTGGAGCCCGTTTGTTTGTTTACTTCTTACTCATTCAGAGCTTCATTCAGCGTCTCCTGAAGTCCGACGCTCGACTTGATTTCAGAGGAATCGATTCTGTCAGAGCTCATTGATCCGTTTCTATTGATTGACGGGTTCAGCTGCACACTCATGGCCTCACACGAGCTCCGTCCTGCTTGTGTGTCAAAACATTAGATTTGAGTCCTGAACAGACAAGCGTCCTCACCTGTCCACCCCTCACCTGGACGGCTGAGGTCAGCTGATGGATGTCGTTAGCAGCAGATGAAGCTCACTTCCATCTGAAGTGTCTGATCGATTGTCAAACAGCTGATTGATTGACGGCTGCAGCTGAGGTGAGGACGTGTCTCCACCTGCTCCATGATGCAGGTGATGGTGAGAGAGCGTGTCTGTGATGGACTCAGCCAATCAGAGACGCTCTGTGTGTGCTTGCCGATCGTGGCGCACTTTCCCTGAACGCCGGCGTCTCATCGGGACAAAGCCGGCGGCGGGTCGTCCGTCAGAGGGCGCTTACGTAACGCCGCGGCTGATTGACGTCCGCTAATGACAGCAATAAGAAGTCACAGGGATGCTTTTAAAAGGGGGCTTAGCCGTTGCGTAACCGCGGCCGCCGCAGCGCTGCCAGCACGCCAGTCTGTCTTGAGAAATTATGCTGAGATCTCTGCACCTTTTGTCCACAGAGCCCCCCCACCCCGCCCCCACCCCGCCCATGCTGACTGCACCAGATTAGGGCCAACTGCAGACATAATGTCCTCGCTCTGCAGAGTGGTCGTGGACAATCATTTGTTTTCCTGCGGGCCTTCTGTCATTAGGCCTAATGTACGAGGTGGAGCATGAGTCATCGTCAGGCCGCGGCACGGCGAGCACGCTCAGCGGAGGCGGAGGGACGCGGCGCTCGCCCGGCATGTCCCTCTGCATCATGTTTTACAGATTTACTTTGGACAATTATGAGATGAGTTCACCAGAAACACAATGATCAATAGCAGCGACGCTGAACGCAGAGCGTATCGGAGCAGGAAACGCCGCCGGAGCACCAGAGGAAGGCGTAATCTGCTGATCACAGATCAGGGGTGTCGCTCCTCTGCGGTGCTGCATTGTTCCTCCTCTTCCTTCCCCGCTGACCTCGACACAAACATCTGTCCCGGCCGAAGTCGTGTCTCCACAGTTTGTCCTCGCTGTCAGACGTCCAGCAGCCGCACGCTGATTGTCCTTTCCAGTGATTCAGCCAGCGCGTGGGGCCGATCCTCGGGCCGCGCTGAGGTCAGAGGTCGCTCAGCGTGCTCACCCTCTGACCTGAAATCCACCAGCGAGACGAGGTTAACTGGGATCTCTGGGATTAGCTGCAGATCCCAACTTTCCCTGCTCCCTTTAATCTGCCTGCAGTGGGTTTATGGATCTGCGCTGACACAGCTCAGATTAGAGGTGGAGACCTCCAGGCGGCTCGAGACGACGAGCTGACAACAACGCTGATTTCAGGTGTGAAGAAGAGCCTCGAGGCCGTCTGTGGAGGAGTTTAGGAGATATGGAACACCTGGTCCCGTTTATTACCTGTCAGTATGAAACATCACTGTGTCAGCTTCTTCGATAGAGTGTCAAAGCTGCAAGATGCCAGTGATTGGAAGTCAACTACAACTCCCATGGTGCATTTCAACAAGAAACAGCCAATCACAGAGCTTCTCTGTGGGACTCTGGGTCAGTTCTGGTCCAATGTGGGAACTGGTCCCAGTGGCAGCAAAGACAGTTTGACTCTCTAAAGAGGCCAAACTGTCTGGATTGTTCTTCATAGCATCAGCAGCAAGGGCTGATGGGTATTGTAGTCTTTAAAGAAAAAGGTTCTCAGAATCAGTTTAATGATGATGATGGAGACATGAAGCCTCTGGACTGACAGGGACTTCCTGTCTCATCCAGCATCACATCAGGGTCCCTGTCCACGCGCTGCGTTAGTCCACAGAACGAGGTTAATGAGGTTAATGAGATAACGACATCCCCGAGGGTCCCGGTGGTCGTTAAGCTCGGAGGATGCGGTCGGGCCAACGAGCTCATCGATCGGTCTGCGGAGGAAGCGGCCGGGGAAATATTGATGCAGCGAAAATGTCAGAGATGTGATGTGTGCGAGGAGGCTCATGGTGCCGCTGCCAGAGGAGGATTTACTCGCATTAAGAAGCTAAATGCCACGTCAGACGAGCCGCGGTCGAGCTCGGGCTGATGTCAGGCTGATGTCAGGCTCAGTCTTCTTCAGAGCAGGTTGTTGACATCGAGCAGAAACATCTGTGTGTGTTCTGCCGTGACTGCGTGTTTGGACACGACTGTTCATATTCACATGCGTCATAAACGTCTTGCTGTTTGCTCTTCAATAAAAGCAGCTCATTGGTGCGTTTCTGCCCGATGTGACGCAGGTGAGCACACCTGAAGGTCTAAACAGAAGTGTGACCTGTGTGCGGTTGATGTTTCCTCTCCTGCCTTCATCATCCTGTGAAGTGTCTTCAAACCTCAGAGCCCCTCCCCCCTCCTGTTGTAATTGGGCTCAGCTGAGGAAGGGTCACCTGTGAGCGGCGGCGCTAAAAATACCTGTGACTCCTCCGCCTACCGTTCACTGAGCAGATGATGCAAGGATCTCTGCGTAAAAACCTCCAGGGTCCCATTAGGAAATGTAGTTATCAGCCTTCCCTCTGTGTGTGTGTGTGTGTGTGTGTGTGTGTGTGTGTGTGTGTGTGTGTGTGTGTGTGTGTGTGTGTGTGTGTGTGTGTGTGTGTGTGTGTTAGCATTAGCCAAACACATGACTGCACTCGAATGCACCATTGTGTTACGTCAGTGTGTTTTTGAATTTTTGGACAGAGCCATGCTAGCTGTTTCCCCCCGCTTCCAGTCTTTATGCTAAGCTAGGCTAACCGACAATCAGTTGTCCACGTTAGCTGCAGCGTGATGTCAGCCCGAGCTGCGTTCACTGACACTTTCGTTCTGTAAACGCTGCGTTTAAAGCCTCTCGGACAGTTTCCCAGGTCCTGTTTCTTTTCCCCGTCCTCGTCCAATCAGTTTCCACGGAGGCTCTTTTACACAGACAGACTTTTGGACGGCTGATGTCCCGCTCTGTCTAATCTGTGTCGTCTCAGGCGCCCTGCTGAGACGCCCGTGTTTGTCTCTTAATCCCTCTGTTTGGAGCTTCCTCAGCATATGGACACACACACACACACACACACACACACACACACGATCAGTGACCCCCAACCCCCCAGTATCCAGACTGGTTTGATCCACAGTCCAGGACCAGTTCCATGTGTTTTACAGTGACATCTGCTCCATTATTATGAGCTCAGAGCAGCGTGTGTGTTTTCAGCTCCGTCCAATCAGAGGCCGGAGTTTCTCAGGTGTGTTTGGGTCAGAAAGAAGCTGGTTTCACGTACCCGTGTGATCCGTCCTATAACCTGATGCGGCCTCGGCGGTTTGCGTGTCTCTCGGCGCTGCAGCTTCGCCAGCCAGATGTTTGGGTTGGCGGCCCTGACGAGGCTGCTGTTGGCTATAAATAGCTCCAGCTGTGTGTAATGACAGGACGCATTGTTGCCCAGCGTATAGAGCCTGTGGACTGCTGGATATATATGGATCACTGGAATGGATCCATGTGGCTCAGAGCTGCTGTGATTGGTCGGTGAACAGGAAGTGCCGAGTTCATCTCCTGAGTAAAGACTTGCTGCAGCTCGATGGACAGGTGGATCATAAAGGTGAATCAGCACATACGTGATGATCATAATCAATATCAGCTGATCAGTCCGTGCCGTCCCCCGTCCTCTCCCCTCCTCGTCCTCGTCTTCATCTCAGAGCAGTTTTTAATGGGTCATTGTGTCTGAATAATGCAGAGCTCCGGGCTTCGCTGCTAAATTTGGTTTGGCATCTCGCTGCCGATTGGCTGATCTGTATCTCTCAGCGCCCGTCATCTTCTCCCGCCGTCCCTCCGTTCTGCTGGAGTCCGTCCACATCTCAGCGTTTCCGTGTCAAACTGCGTCTTCTGACCGCGAGCGTTTCCGCTTTCTGCGCGTCACAGTTTGAGGTCGCGGTTTGCGGCGAGTCATCAAGCGAAGACACATCAGTCCCTGTGTCCCTGCGTCCTCTGGTTACAGCCTGACACCAGCCCACATGTCTCCGCTGAAGACAGTATATCGTCTCGCAGACATCAGCATGTGCTGGGTGGACAGTTCAGAGACGGTGTTGTCCTCCCTCACCTGTAAACCAGCCTTACTTTAAATTAGCTGAACATTTTGTCTCACCAACACCTCAAACATCTGGCAGCGTGTGATTGGCTGATGGGAAACCTCTCACCTGCTCTGGCTGCTGCTGATGTGTCACACCTGTCCCGCTGACTCGGCAGAAAGGCGAGTCCCGCGTCCACAGAGGTTTACCTGTCCGTCCGGTTTCTGAGGCGCAGAGCTGACGGCTGAGGTCAAGCTGCTCCTCTCAGGCCTCCACCTGCCCGAGTCGCTGCCCAGGTGGAGGTGGAGGGGCGTCGCCCTCGCTCCTGTAGCTGTGATCATCGTGAACACTGATCCCATCAGCCCTCTGTTCTCTGCATGTGGAGCGTGAAGACCTGCAGGGTCAGCAGGTGAATTGATGATGAAATGTGTTTTAAGTGCTTTGACGCTGTTTGTTTGCTCCTCTTGTGTCATGTGATCTCGCCGACCTGCTGAAGGTGCTGTAGCTGCTGCTGCAGCAGCGACTGCGGCGTGTTGACGAAGCCTTCATTTCCTGCCGGCTGCAGAACACAAACAGGAATTTCTTTGTGTGACTCAGCAGAAATCAGTCAGTGACTGTGAGAGGAAAACCGGAGCAGGACTTGACGTCAGGCCTCAGCGCAACGCTGCTGTTCGATCCGCTTCCAGAGGAACTGGTGAGCAGACGAGGTGAAGCACGGGGCTGTGACCAGGAACTGAAGCACAGTTTACACCGCCGCCAGGTTCCTCATTGTGTTCGCACTGAAACAGGCTGCTGGGACGTTGGTCTCCTCAGCAGAGCGACAGGCTGAGAGCGCTCACAGAGAGGCGAGCTGATGCTGCTCAGCCCCAGGGACGAGGTGACGTCTCTGGGACGTCGGTGCTGCTGCACATTTGTGCTTCATATATTCTTTAAGTGTGAGGACCGGATTAGAGACGAGCACATCTCTGTCAGAGGGACCTGGAGGGGCAGATGGGGGGGCCGCCCGGAAGCCTCGGCGTCCCTGCAGCTGTGTGTCCAGCTGCAGGGACGCCTCTTCCCGTCCTCAGCCTCTGTAACAGGAGGGGAAGCCGCAGACACTGACGCGACCAAAACAATAGCCGAGCGAGGTCTCCTGCAGGTATAAAAATAGGCCGCTGGCTTCCTGCCCGCTCCTCAACAATGCTCCACACTTCTACGTCTCGTTGGCATGAAGCGCAGCAGACTCTGAAACCATGCCGCTCACGTTAGAAGCCGCCAGCAGCGTCCACAGGACGGCGTGGAGCTGGACGGGGCGCTGACCGACGGGGCGCTGACCGCCGGGTCGGCGACGGCGACGGCGGTTATTTGACTCGTCTCAGCTCTGCTTGTCCTGTGTGATGGAGGCGCAGCAGATGCTCGGAGCCTCTGAAGGCCTCGCCTCGCTCACAGATTCATGATTTATCGCCTCATTAACGTGAGAGTTCGAGCAGCTCCAGGCAGTGGACGGGACGGTCTCACCTGGAGGACGGATGGTGCCGTCACTCTTCTTCTGTTGTTTGGTCGCTGTTTTAAAGCTGAAGTTCTCTTCTTCTTTCCTGAGCATCGAAGGGCTCAAACACACCGAGCTGCTGTCTGTGAGGACAGTGAGTGAGCGTCCCTCAGAAGACACGGTGGCCTCAGAGGGCCATAAACCCACAGACGGCACAGAAAGTGCTTTTACAGGGTCAGCCCTCGTCCCCATCTGTCCCCCATACAGGAAATCAATCGTCCCCTCAGCCTGCACGGGACCCTGCCTTTGTCTTAGGTCACCATCTGGCCGGAGGACGCCTCGTCCTGCTCTCGTTTTCTTTCTGTCCGCTCTGGAGGACACAGCGCTGCTCGGCGGTGAGACATTTGACGTCTCCGGTTTGACGTTTTAGAAGTCAGATCTCTGAATGAACACAGAGAGACTTAATGTCAACAAACACACAACCTGCTGACGATGACCTCTGTCCTCCTGCAGCAAGCAAACGTCCCAGCAGGGATCAAAGGTCACACCAGGACAGTGTTGGCACCGGCGTCGTGACGGCTCGCTCTGCTGCGTCCTCCTCGCCTGGACAGTATCACATTCAGGGACAGCGTGTCCAGCAGCCCGCCACACAAATCTCTTCATTTTAAGTAAGGCATTATTAATCTGCCTCAGCTGCAGCTGGACAGCAGCGCTGACCCCGCGGGGTCCGAGGGCGCCGCAGGCTGGCAGCCGGACAGGAGCCCGTAATACTGTAAGCTGTTAGCACACACACACACACACACACACACACACACACACACACACACACACACACACACACACACACACTGAGTCCATGCAGGGACAGCCTTCATCCAATCATGTGTTCACAAAGTGCTGAACTCGCTCCATCCTCTGTGAGTGACTGAGTCTTTCCAGGACGCCCCTTTCAGAGCCAATCACGGTCCTCTCACCTGTTACAATCAGCCTGTTTACCCATGGAATGGTCCAAACAGGTGTGTGTGTGTGACCTCTGACCTCCTGCTGTCTCCGGCCTCTTTCTTCTTCACTGTTTTATGTGTGTGTGTGGTGGTTATCATGTGGTCACTTCCTCCCAGCTGACACTTTGATGTGAGAGAGTGAGTCATTGGGGCGATCGAGCTTGTCTGCTGTGATGAGCAGAGAGAGAGAGAGAGAGAGAGGGAGAGAGAGAGAGAGAGAGAGAACAATCACATTTCATCAGTTTTCACTCATCTTTTTTTACTCTCCTCTCCTCTCATCTTCCTCTCCTCTCCTTTCTCCTCTCCCCTCCTCTCTCTCCTCTCTCCTCCCCTCCCCTCTCCTCTCCTCTCCTCTCCTCTCCTCTCCTCTCCTCTCCTCTCCTCTCCTCTCCTCTCCTCTCTCTCCTCTCCTCTCCTCTCCTCTCCTCTCCTCTCCTCTCCCCTCCTCTCTCTCCTCTCTCCTCCCCTCTCCTCTCCTCTCCTCTCCTCTCCTCTCCTCTCCTCTCCTCTCCTCCCCTCTCCTCTCCTCTCTCTCCTCCCCTCTCCTCTCCTCTCCTCTCCTCTCCTCTCCTCTCCTCTCCTCTCCTCTCCTCTCCTCTCCTCTCTCTCCTCTCTCCTCTCCTCTCCTCTCCTCTCCTCTCCTCTCCTCTCCTCTCCTCTCCTCTCGTCTCCTCTCCTCTCCTCTCCTCTCCTCCCCTCCCCTCTCGTCCTCCCACTCCTGAGTGACTCCTCTATGACTCACCCTTGAAGCAGCACTGTGTGTGTCTGTCAGTCTTTTATGGATTTGCAGTATTTCAGCAGAAACTGCGTCAAATTGTTCCCCACAAAAAGCTCCATCGAGCTGCTCAGACGCTTCGTATCTGACACAGATTCTCTGCTCCTCATCTCCTGACTCCAGCAGCCCAGAACAACAACAACAATAACAATAACAATAATAATAACAAACAGTGTCTGAGGGACGTTGATCGAGCAGGATCCAGTGAAATCAGGGCTTTGAAGTCGTGCAGCGGCCTTTCAGAGGATCCTTCTGTCTGTTGACACTTTGAAAACGACGCCAAAGGCCGCTCACCTCATTGGCTGCTTGTTTTGGCACAATTTTCCACGTTCAAAGAGGCAGAAAAATCTGTTTGTCTGACTGTGATGGAAACTGCTCTGTCCTAAAATTTGAGGAAACGTAAATGGAGTCTGGCGACGAAGAGATGAAAGTTTCCTGGAGGCTTCGTCACGCCTGGGGGGCTTTATTTCCAAAGAGAGCTGAGCTGTGCTGTTGTCTCAAAGCTGGACGGAGGAGAAAATAGCTGATACGAAGAAGAAGAAGAGGATGATGGAGGAGGAGGAAAAGGATTAGACCTGAATTAGGGACAAGGAGAGAAGAAGAGGAGACAGGAGAGGAGAAAGGGAGGAAGGAAAGGGAGAACAGGAGGAGGGTAGGAGGCAGAAGAAAGGAGAGGAAACAAAGCTGATCCCTCAAGCCACGCCTCCAACAACAAAGCATTCTGGGAGAAAAATAAGACTTCTGTGAATCGGAGCCTGTGTGGGAAGCCCCAAATTCCTCTTAAAGACGAGAGGGAAAACAGCGGAGAGGAAGCAGCGGCCGACAACAGGCAGCGCACACTCATCTGCACACTCCTTTGACTGTGTGTGTCGTCAACAGTTTGGACGCTCGACTGTCCGTTTGTCTTTTCAACATGGACGACCGTCAGTTACAGTTTGAGTCTGTGAGCGCAGTTTCCTCACGTTTTCAGCAGAAGAGATTGTTGTAAACGAGCGCTGAGTCAGCAGCATGTAAAGTGACACCAGGCGAATGTAAACATCACCGCCGCCGCCGCTCCCACCGCCTCAGAGCGAGCGTCTACCTGCCGCCAAGGTAGAAATGACAGCGACGTGCAGGCCTCGCTTCCTGTCGCTGTGTCGTAATAAAAGTATGGGAAGCAGCCGCAGAGGGGAATGTTCTGTTAGCGCGGCTGATGTCAATCAGCGGATCACACGCTGCATCACTTCCTGTCAGTCGCAGCGCGGGGAAGGCGGACCCCGCCACTGACAGTGGAAGCTACGCAGAGCTAATCTCTGAATATAGATAAATGGTGAGGCTTGATTTGATCTTGTGGGTTGTTGCTGTAAATAAATGCTGCGTTACTCCTTTAAAAATCTGTATTGATGATGACGAGATCGTGTCTGATTTGGACGTGAGTCCAGCGAATGCATCGTGAACTTTAACCTCATCAGCCAATTGAATCAGCGCCTCAGACAGACCCTCGATTCATCTCTGAATTACCGCTGAGCTATTTTAGGAGGCTGAGCGGCTCAGGAAGACCGTCCTCATCCCTCTTTTATGACATGAAGGAAGACTTGTCACCGGGGACAAACGGTCCAACGACTGCAGTCACACAGAAAATACACTTCTTATATTTTATGTGGATTTTTATCAATAACAGACTCAATACACTGATATCAGACCTTATTTAAATCACTTAAAAGGAAACAAAAGGACCAGTGAGGGAGAATTTGTGGTCTGGATGAATGAAGTGTCTCTTCATAAATAAATCTGGTGTCTTGTTATTGATAAGAGGACGTGTTTGGCCTCAGAACCAGTTTCTGGTGCAGTGCTGTCCCACTTTATTGATGGTGGAGATTCACTGCTGGCTGAGACGCTGCGCCGCTGTCCTGCTTCAGACGGTGTGTGTGTGTGTGTGTGTGTGTGTGTGTGTATGTGTGTGTGTGTGTGTGTGTGTGTGTGTGTGTGTGTGTGTGTGTGTGTGTGTGTGTGTGTGTGTGTGTGTGTGTGTGAGAGAGTCTGATTTTTCCTTTCAAGGTCACACACTGTCTCCCAGAGATGAATTATACACCAGTCTGGCCTGGACGTGGACACACACACACACACACACACACACACACACACACACACACACACACACACTGGTCCCCGTCCCTCAGTCCATTCAGTGGAGGAAGATGAATCGACTCATTGTTCGTCATCTTCACGCAGAATTTTCTGCCTTTCTCTCTTTAAAACCATCTGAGTGTGTGTGTGTGTGTGTGTGTGTGTGTGTGTGTGTGTCTGTCCGTCAGAGGTCGCCTTCACGGAAATCCTCCTCGTCTATTGAGAGAAGATAAAGTGACTCATGGAGACGATCAGCGGCAGGTCGATCAATAATCTTTGATGCCGTGGTCGCCGGCGCTGTCCTTTAAACCTCTTAGCGGCGAGCATTAGGAGCTCCTGAGGATGAGTGTGATGAAGAGGCAGCGGTCAGATGAGGTCGTCACTTTGCAGGATTTCATCAGGAAGCGCGCTGCTCTTAATCACTGCAACGTGAACAAACGATGAGCTCGATCAATCGATCGATGGATCCATCACAGGCTGAGCTGAGGCAGATCTCCTCATAGGCCAGTCAGGATCTTCTGTGTGTGTGTGTGTGTGCATGTGTGTGTGCATGTATATGTGTGTGTGTGTTTCAGGGACTGAAATGTTCTAAATGTGTGTGTTTGCCTCTCGGCTGTTGCTGTGATTCTGGATGTGTCTCCCTGCATTTGCATTTATTCCTGTGGGCTGTGTGTGTGTGTGTGTGTGTGTGCGCGTGTGTGTGTGTGTGTGTGTGTGTGTGTGTGTGTGTGTGTGTGTGTGTGTGTGTGTGTGTGTGTGTGCGTGTGCTGTATATTTAGATCGACTGGGTTTTGTTCTTTTCGCTCACATGTGATTCACTCACACAGAACAAGCCTCATCCTGCCTCTTTCTCACAGCTTCATGTTTAACAGTGATTTTAACACGATGATGATGAGGAGGAGGAGGAGGATGAAGCCTGTCACTTGTATCTTCATCCTGCTGGTTTTTTATGTTTTACATGTGGATTCTGAAGCCTTCTACCTGTGCATGCACGGTTCAAGATCAGAGCACAATCTGTGATTTCTTAACTTGTCCCGTTCAAAACCTCCTTTGGAAATCTGCCGTTTTAAGACACGGGCAGAGGCATCGTCCGGTTCGGCCAATAGAATCTCTTGTGGCTCTTTGAAAGGCATTCTGGGAGCTGCAGGACGTGGTTTTGGCTGATGTGTCCGCTCAGTGAGACACACGTCGGGGTCTTGAACCTGTGATCTTTACATTTCAGGACACTTCCAGTGTCTCTGTGAGACCTGAGAGAGCAGCTGTAGAGAGCCTACACACACACACACACACACGCACGCACGCACGCACGCACGCACACACACACACACACACACACACACACACACACACACACACACACACACGTTTTTAAAAATTAACCAGCTGGGTGGATCTGACCCACTAAACCACATGGGGTTATTCTCGGAGCTCCGGCGCCCTCTGCAGGCCGCAGCACGCTGACCTAAAATCAGCTTCAGTCTCAGTGACAGAAGCCACTGGTTTCCAGCAGCCTCCTCTGGTTTCCAGCAGCCTCCACTGGTTTCCAGCAGTCTCCACTGGTTTCCAGCAGCCTCCACTGGTCAGTGAACTCTTGAGACCAGTTCCTTTATTGTGGAGTTTCTTACTGGTTTTCTTCACACTCATGGAAATGTTCCTAAAACGCATCTCAGCTCATCTTAAAGCTGGTGTCTTCACACAGGACTCAGTGTGGTCTGTGTGTCCACTCCTCTGCAGGCAGCAGCGCCCTCTGCTGGTGGGACAGACTCCAGACTCTGTCCTCTCCACCGGTGAATGTTTGGCTGTTTTTGGGTCACGGCTGTCAGCTTGAATCTTCCTCACGTTCAGGTTTTGTTGTTTGGAGTCCAAAATGGAGGCGAAGACAGGGGACGGATGGAGCAGCGCTTTAGAGTTCACGTCCCAAACCAGCACTGTTTGACACGTGATCAGGACACGTCTCACTGTGAGTTTAATGACAGAACAAAGAGGGTTTGTGGGAAACCTCACAGAGGGGACACCTGAGGACAGACGTCCTAAAACGAAGCCCACCGCTGGCCCTCAGGCGGTCCTGGTCCCTGAAGGTCCCTGCTGTCCCAAACCTTGAAGACACATTGACATGAGGACAGACAGACACAATGAGTGTTCAGCGTGGACGAGTCACTGACGTGCAGTGTGTGTGTCTGTTTGAGGCTGACCAGCAGGTGGCAGCGCTGAGCTGTGGTGTGTTTGGAATGGGAGGAATGCTGGGAATTGTGTGTGCGTGTGTGTGGGTGGGTGTGCGTGGCCACAGTGTGTTTGTGTCTGAGAGACGAGCTGTTCAAAGTACTGCAGTACCACTGGTACTTCACTGAAGTATTTTGACACTGTGGCTCTTTGTGATTGTCCCCCTCCATGAGAACTGTCCAGACTGACGTGTTGAAGGACGAGGAGACACTTTTTAAGACTTAAAGATTCTGGGATGGACGTGCAGAATCACCTGAGAAACACTTTAAATATGATCTCAGTGCAAAGGAAGAGGCTGGGTGGATGAGGTGTGTGTGAGTGAGGATGTGCAGAAGTAGGTCACACACACTCACACACACACACACACACACACACACGCACTCACACACATGCAGAGTCACATTACTAATGCATGTGTGCAGGAGCAGGTTAGAGCACAGCTGCTGCTGCTGAGGAGGCTTCATGTCAGCCAGGTGTTTACAGGCTTCAGGTGTGAGCAGCAGGAGGCGCTGCGTGTTAAACACCTGAAGTCTTCCTCCTCAGGACGGATGATGAAGCTCTGCGGCTCGTCCGATGGCTCAGTATTGATCCATGTGGTGATGAAGCATGAAGAGGTGAAATAACTGATGTGAGTGTGTTTCTGAGTGAACACCTGTCAGTTGATGACGATGACGATGATGAAGAAGATGATGATGATGATGATCTCAGCTCTTCATCCGATGGATCGCACTCATCAAACTGCAGAGGTTTCTGCTCAGTGAGAGCTGAGAACCAATCAGCTGTCTCTGATCCCTGTGACACACACACACACACACACACACACACACACACACACACACACACACACACACAGGACTCTGAATAATTAATGCCTCCCTCTCTCTGCTCTCTAATGATGTCTCGAGGGCACAAGTGTGCTCTATGTGTACACTGTGTGTGTGTGTGTGTACATAAATACATGTGTGTTCTGTTTGTGCATACATGTGCCCCCCCCCGCACACACCCACACACACTTCCTGTGTGACATTTCCATTCATCCTCTCTGCTGAGGATCAAACAGCCTCCATGTCATAAAAATCACCTTTTTCTCATATTTCCACTTTTAACGTGTGTGTTCATGTTTGTGTGTGTGTGTGTGTGTGTGTGTGTGTGTGTGTGTGTTCATGTGTGTGTGTGTGTGTGTGTGTGTGTGTGTGTGTGTGTTCATGTTTGTGTGTGTGTTGATGTGATCTCTCTCCTCCGCTGTCTGATTTGGGTCGAGTCTGGTGGGGTGTGTTATCAGCCCGTCCCCAGCTGTCCCCCCTCACCTCCTCGTCTTCCTGGGACCTCCTCCCGCTCCGCACTTCCTGGCCTCGGACCAATCAGAGCCTTAGTTTAACGCAGCGTTTGTGTTCAGCTCCGAGCATCTGGTTCCCATTGTAGCCAGGGATTAAAATACAACAGAGAGTGTGTGTGTGTGTGTGTGTGTGTGTGTGTGTGTGTGTGTGTGTGTGTGTGTGTGTGTGTGTGTGTGTGTGTGTGTGTGTGTGTGTGTGTGTTTGCATATTATGTGTGTTAGCTTGTGTTCAGTCTGGCCTCTCATGGGATTTTGGACATCAGCTGTCTCCGTGCACACTGAAGGTGTGTGTGTGTGTGTGTGTGTGTGTGTGTGTGTGTGTGTGTGTGTGTGTGTGTGTGTGTGTCAGGATGGGTTGCTCCTCCGTCCCCTCCGCTTCTCTCCTCGTCTCCTCGTTCGCTCTCACCTCCACTTTGAGCACGCACACACACACACACACACACACACACACACACACACACACACACACACACACCGGCCACAGCTCATTTGCATAAAACACCTGAAGGTCAACCGTCTGCTGCGAGGCTGAGTGGTGTGCTGTGCTGGGGAGAGTTTGGTCCTCCTGTGTTGCCGTAGCTCGCTCACAGAGGTGTCCTGGTCACACAGTGCACATCCAAACAAACCGTGGATTCAAAGTCAACGTGTCCGTCAGTCTCGTGTCTCCCTGCTCTGTTGTCCCCTTGTTTTGTGTGAAACCTCTTCTGATTGGCTTCTCTCTCTCTTCTTCTCTTCTCATGTCCTGCTGCTGTTCACCTGTCGGCCGGCTGTCACTCGTCACAGGTAAGAGCTGAAGCGCCTTCATCCTCACTCGAGTCAGTGTTCACTTCACTGCTCTGTCAGATCTGATTTGCTAAGAAATGTTCTAAACTGTGATTCTGGTCGTGTGATTGGCTGGCTTTGTCACCTAGGTGTTGCTTTCACCTTTGACCTCTGTGCTCTCGGTCAGGCATGATGTCTCCGATGTTGGGGTGGCGCCCTCTGCGCGTTTGGTTGTGTTAGCTTAGCATTAGCCTGTTAGCCTGAAGGAAAGTAAATTTATGAGGCAGTGGTTGGTTGCTGCACTGTCAGTACTGCTGTTCGTGTGTTTGTGCGTGCGTGCGTGTGTGTGTGTGTGCATGCGTGTGTGTGTGTTAGCATCTCTTGACATGCAGTAGGTACTTTATATTCTCCATGCTTCTTGATTCTGGATACATGAAGGCCTGTGTGTGCATGCATATTGTGTGTGTCTGTGTGCGTGTGCGTGCACATTGTGTGTGTGTGTGTGTGTGTGTGTGTGTTAGCATGTGTTTCCATGTCTGTGTCTGTAAATTTTCCCAGAATTCTCTGCTCTGACTGAATTTTTATGAGCCCAGCATTCCTCTCATATGTTCTTGGTGTGTGTGGACGCGCCTCCTCCTGCCAGCAGGGGGCCTCCCCCCGCTCCCCTCCTCGCCTCCCCTCTTCCTCCCCCTCCTCCCTCTGCTAACTGACCCATTTTCCCCATCTCCAGGGGGGTGAGGCGGTGGAGACGGAGGGGAGGGAGCCGTGCCTCCTGCCGCTGCCTCGCCCTTTGAAGCAGAAAGAAACTGAACTCCTGCAGGAGGAGGAAGATGAGGTGTGTGTGTGTGTGTGTGTGTGTGTGTGTGTGTGTGTGTGTGTGTGTGTGTGTGTGTGTGTGTGTGTGTGTGTGTGTGTGTGTGTGTGTGTGTGTGTTTATGGAGACACTAACTAAACCTGCCATGTTTGAATACAGCTCTCCCTGCTGGGTGTTTGTTAAACACAGTGGCACCTTGATTTAACCTGAGTGTGTGTGTGTGTGTGTGTGTGTGTGTGTGTGTGTGTGTGTGTGTGTGTGTGTTAAGCTTGATGACAGTGTGTAAAGAGTCAGAATTGACAAATCGTTTCCGTCTTGATGAAGTCAGATTTTCTGCTTTTCTCCGTTTGAACTGAATCTCTTTGACTTTTGGACAAAATGAGACATCTGAAGACGTCCTGTTGGACTCTGTGATCACACACTGATAAGATGCTGTCCCTGAAGACATGCGTCCTCTGGTAAAGTTCAGGAGTCAAAGACGTTCCTGGACCAAAGCGTCCACCCAGCCAGGTGTGACTCACCTTCCTCCGTCCGTCCTCAGACTTCCTCGTCGTCTCATCCTGAAGACGATGTCCCTCGCAGTCATGCAATACCACACATGCTCCAGTGCGGTCCGCCACGCTGTGCATACATATTTCATGTGATGGAGGCAGAGAGGTGGGACAGTGAGCAGACAAACACCACCTCCTCCTCCACCTCTTTACCTGAGAGCCTCCAGCAGCATCAGGCTCGACACGCACTGACAGTTAAACGCTCTGAAGTAACTCAGCCAATGAATGAACGACGAAGAAGAAGAAAAAACTCTCCTCTCATGTCTCTGCGCTAAATATGAAGCTACAGCCGTTAGCTTAGCTTAGCAGCCTCTGTGCTAATCAAGCGCTCCCTGTAAGCGTCCATGTGTTGTGTTTTGGGATCAGGGCTCATTTGTCTCCGTGTTTCCGTCCTTTTCCGTCTCGTCCCCGCTGCGGCTGTCCCTGGTTAAATCTCCAGCCGCTCTCTGCCTCCTGCTCCAAACAGCATCACATCAGCTGATGTGTTGGTCTATGCAGACTCGGGGGTGGACGGGGGCGTTTGGGGGGTTGTCTCGCTGCAGGCTGCAGGTCCTGATAAGACCCTGAGTGTCTCCAGAGACCTGTGGACAGATTAAAGCCTGCAGACCTCTGAGCTCCTCCTGGAGGGTTTGCTGGCAGATAAGATGTAAACTGAAGCACACATGAATGAAGGTGTGTTAGCAGTTAGCAGCAGGTAGCTAACGTCACGTCCTCAGACGTCCTGGAGAGACAGCAGCTCCGCCCGGTCCACTTTTAAACCTCAGCGTTTCCTCGACCACCGAACGGTTCCTGATCCATGAAGGGGCCGCTGGCCTCGGGCGGACCACACAGCTCCACCTCCGATCGCTTTCTGATCCGCCGCCGAGCGCCTCCATCAATGAGAACAGAACGGCAGCAGCAGAGAACCTCGTCACCTTCTGTCCACCGTTATTCACCTGCTCAGAGTCAACCGACAGCGTCTGTGGACACTGTCCGTCTCCACCCGTCAGGGCTGCTTCTCAACACGAGGCTGTGCTGGAGTGAGTCGAGGGTGGGTGAATGTGTCGATGTGGAGGACAGGTGGTCCCCTCTCCACCCAGCTCGCTTCAAACTGGGCTAATTGAAGCAGATTTCATGGTCTGCGCTGCAATTAGGGAGGAGGAGTCTTTGTCTGCAGTGGCTGTGGATGAGGAGGGAGGAGCAGGGTGGAGGCCTGCGTGGGTTTGACTGTGCACACAGAGAACTGCCTCACATGAATGCAAATATGATAAGAAGTGTTGTGCAGGAGGACGTGTTTGAGGACGCTTCGGGGACGTCGTCCTTCAGTCTGTCCTCAGCGCGGTGGCTCTCCTCTTCAGCACCTGCAGCATCACTCTTTATCACACTCGGCTCGGGAGGCGCGTTTGATGTCGCCTTTAATTTAGCATCTCCACATGGAGCCGCTGGGAGTTCACCTCCACCTCCTCCTCCACCTTTCATGCTCCCTGCGTGTGGCGCTTTCATTTCTCCTTCCCAAAATCAGATCACACTCGTGCTGCGGCGCCGTCCGTCCGGCCGCGCGCTCGCCATCGCACGCGTGGAAGCGCCGCTCGCATCGCCGCTTTCATGTGGCGCTGCCGCGCTCGTCAGGTGGAGGCCTTTTGAAGGTGCGTTTGATGTTCGGCGCGGCGCGCTCAGGAACGACAGCCCGACATACACAGAAAGACGTGGGAGTGAATTAAAAGTACAGAGGAAGAGATGAGAGGTGTGTGTCAACGCTTCACTGCACGTGCTAACATATCTGCTCTGTGTGTGTGTGTGTGTGTGTGTGTGTGTGTGTGTGTGTGTGTGTGTGTGTGTGTGTGTGTGTGTGTGTGTGTGTGTGTGTGTGTGTGTGAGAAAGTAGTGAGGTGAAAGAAGAAAGTTGCTGCCGGCTGCTGCCGCTCTAATCTTGATTAATCCCAGTAATAATCCAGAAGGCGTCAGAGGGGAGTGTTTGGTGGGTGGAGGTGGAGGTGGAGGTCTGGGTGAGGCGGGGGAAGGAGTTAATCTCCCCCCGCCTCACCCACCTCCTCCTCTCAGATGGGCCGAGGACGGGTGGAGACAGAGGATGAAAGGAAACGAGTTTCCACTCAGGATTTCTCTTTAAAGATAGATTTTAATTTGGGAAACGATCAAAGAGATGCAGATCAGCCCCGACTGACGTTCAGCGCCTCCGTCAGCGTTTTAAGGTGCAGCGACGGCACAGGAAGCACGCTGATGGTGTCCCTTCATTGGACACTGAAGACGGATCAGAGACGATAAGAAAGAGAAGAACTTGCTTTATGTCACTGCTGACAGAAACAAGACGCTGCGTCCTCAAAGTGAGGACGAACAGGAGACACAGGAAGTCGACCTGAGCCTCAGCGGCCGCTTTTGGTGTTTGTGCAGCAGGATTCGTTTGGGATGAGCATTCAGACTGTTTGAGGATGTTTGCAGAGCAAATCTGATGCAAATCGTACCTTCAGACTCCGTCAGCCTCGGTCCAAACAGCCGACTGTCTCCAGATGAGACGCTGACGTCCAGCCTGCCGCCTGGACCGCCATCGCCTCCTCTGTGAGGGTCTGCGCCTCCATGGCTGCCCGGGAGGCTTTAAAGAGCTTGACAGACAGAGAGGAGGAAGAGGAGGCTCCACCCTGCTGTCGGCTGGGAAACCTGAGCTGGACTCTCTTCTTCTTCTGTGGTGCTGAGCCTGCTGCTGTCCTGCTGACCTGAGTGTACAGACTGATTTCAGTCACTTTTCAGCTTCCAGCTCCTCATTTTTCAGTATTTGTCACTTTTCTGTGACAGTCTTTGGCTTCAGGCTGCAGATTGAAGACATCTGAACATGTTTCACTGTTTCTGGATGTTTTACAGGCTGACTGATCGATTCATGGAGAAGTGAAAAAGCAGCGTGTTGTGTCAGATTTGGAGGATTTTCGTTCGAATAATGACCTTCAGTTTTATTTTGTTCAGCCGTCTGTTTTGCAGCATTTACATCTCAGCTGTGTTTGTTTCCTGTGTTCAGCAACAAAGAGCAATAATGTTCAAAATAAACTTTATTGTCCACAAACAAAGATAACAAACAAGCGTAGACACATAAATAAACAAACAGCTGCGGATAAACAACGTGTTGTTGTTGTGCAGAAAATGGCTCCAGACTGTTTCATATATTTTTATTTTGTTTTCGCTGAAGCTGAAATGTGTCAGCAGCGTTCTGGTGCTGCTGCTGGTCCACAGGAAGCTCGTCTGAACCACTTTTCATCCTCCCTCAGACCTGCTCCCTCAGACCTGCTCCCTCAGACCTGCTCCCTCAGACCTGCTCCCTCAGACCTCCTCCCTCAGACCTGCTCCCTCAGACCTCCTCCCTCAGACCTCCTCCCTCAGACCTGCTCCCTCAGACCTCCTCCCTCAGACCTCCTCCCTCAGACCTGCTCCCTCAGACCTGCTCCCTCAGACCTCCTCACTGAGCCGCGAGCAGCTGAAACAGTTCATCCACCAACCTCACAAAGCCAATACTTTCCTTATTATCTGCACTACTGCAGTACTGCACATACGGTTTATTGTTTACATTTATTTATCATCTGAAACTGCACACATTTTAAATGTAAATATCTGTTTATATTCTTATTTACATTGTAGTTTAATATTACTACTATAATGTGTATTATACTGTGTGGTACACATGATGTAACTGTATATTTAGTTCACTGCTGTTATTCTGTATTTTCTGTTACTCCTAAACATTTCTTGTACACACTCTGTGTTTGTCTGTATGTTTAATTGTTACTGTAACTAAATAATTTCCCAAACTGGGATCAATAAAGAAGCAGTCCAAAGTCTAAAGTCTGTTCCGTCGAAGCCGCTCGTTGTGAACTCCTGATCCGGATCCAGCCTTGCGCGGACTCCGCTCCGTGTTTTCCCGCCAGCCCCCGCTGCTGCCGGACGGTCGGTGTGCGGAGCGGAGTGTGTTCAGTGTGCAGGCGGAGCGCGGAGCAGCGGAGCAGGGAGCGGGACCGCGGCTGCCTTGTGTCGCTCTCAGGGAGGTTCAAGCCGTCGGAGCGGAGGAGGGGAGGCCAGGTCCGGGTCCCGGGCTCTGAATACAGCAACATTTGAATCACAATCGGAGCGGGGTTGAGGTGAAAGAGGCTCGGCTGGCTGCGCCGCGCTGCGGGGGATGTGCGCACACAATGGGAGACGACGCACTGGCACCGTCCGGGACGCGGCGGTAGAATAATATTTACCCTCTGTTGGTCTGTAATGGAGACGCGGACCCCTGAGCAGGATCCAGAGCTGCCAGCGGGACGCGCGGCGGAGGACTGGCGGTGGTAAAGACTCCCTGTGTCCGGACAGAAAAGTGTTTTCCATGCCGGGGGTCGCCGCTGCAGACCCGGACAGAGGAGCGGAGGACGTGCCTGTTTGTTGCATTTGTTGCCAGTTTAATTCCGCAGGGATGAACGCGGAATGCATTTCCTGCGTCAAAGTCCGCGCTGTTTGCACATCTGGATGAGGGAGATGTCGGTTATTGCCCCGTGGAGTTTTTTCTGATGTGGTTGAACCCGTTTTACCGTCTGCGGAGCAACGATTCAAGTTAATGTTCAGCTTCCACGTTGGATTTAAGCCCATTCACGAGGTTAGTTTGGAGAAAAGGCAAAGAAAAGCAACAGAAAACCTCAGTTTGATTTGATTAGACTGTCGTACAATTATTAAAGAAGAATTAAAACATCAATTTAGTCTCATAATAAGTGGATTAGTTGTGCAGACAGCCTTTAAAGGAGAGCTGAGGAGGAAGATCAGCGACTCTTCTTCAGGGATGTACCTCCTCGACACCAGCTGCCCTGAAAGGATGGAGAGGGGCACGCCTCAGAGGAAGACCGTCTACCGCATCTCCCTCACCTTGGTGAAGAGGGAGAGTTTAGATGATGGGGATGACCCGCCGTCGGACCCCCGGCGGGCGGAGAACCCCAAGGTCGGCACCTTCCGGCGGGAGGGCTCGGTGGAGATCCAGCGCAGCGGGCTGCTGGAGCAGCTGCAGGAGGTGGACGACGAGTCGGACGAGTTCTCGTCGTCGCACAGCTACATGAGGAACTTCAGGACGTTCAGCACGGGGCAGCTGGAGCTGGGGAGGCTGAAGGTCTCCAGGAAACATGTCCTCCAGAAGGAGAAGGCCGCCAGCCCGGTGGCAGAGCACAGCAGAGAGGCCCCGGAGAGCCTGGCAGCACCCGGTCAGGAGGAGAGCCGGCAGCAGGAAGCAGACCGTTCACACACACTCAAAGAGGATGTTTGCACTGAACGTCCACAGACTGCTGCTGCTGTGGAGAACGGCAGCATGGACAAGAAGAAGAGGCTCCTGAAGGCGAGGAGCATGGAGGAGAGGAGCCCTGATCCTCCTCTGAACGGGGACGGCAAAATGTCTCACTCCAAAAGCAACGGCAAAGCGGCCAAAGCTTCGTCCCCTGAGACGCCTCCTCTGAAGCGACCTCCTGGCCTGCTGCGCCGCAGCTTCAGCTTCAGGCACTGGACCGGCGGCGAGCTGCTGCGGCTGCGGGCGCTCTCCAGAGACAAACACCACAGCAGCTCCGGCTGCATTGGCCGCGACGCCGCGCCAGGCGGCGGCGAGAAGGATGCGGAGGCCGCCGACGCGCCCCTGGCGTCCCGCCTCGCGGACCCCACCAGACAGAAGAGCAGGACTCTGGAGGTCGGCGCCGTCCTGAACAAGACGGGCTCCATGTCTGAGCTGAGCCGCTGGGAGAGAGCGCGAGGCAACAAGAACCGGACGCTGGACAACAGCGACCTGCTGCGGCTGGCGGCCGACAAGGACGGGCCAGGAGGGGGGCTCCTGCTGAGGGGAGGGGGAGGTCGCTCCAGCGAGAGGCGCCTGGTTCGCTTCTTCAGTGGGATCTTCTCCAGGAGGGACGCGGCGTCCCCCTCCACCCCTGCGGGAAGCCCCAGCACCGACCGATCCCTGCGGCGGACCAAGAGGAGGGTGCTGTCCCAGTCCAGCACGGAGAGCGTGAACGGAGGAAGCACTGAAGGTACAAACACGCTCACCTGCCAGCTGTCATGTGTGCGGCGGGACAGATTCAGGTTTC
Source organism: Chaetodon trifascialis (assembly GCF_039877785.1). Taxonomy (NCBI): domain Eukaryota; kingdom Metazoa; phylum Chordata; class Actinopteri; order Chaetodontiformes; family Chaetodontidae; genus Chaetodon; species Chaetodon trifascialis. Next base: position 14,140,243 of record NC_092079.1, on the reverse strand, counting down.
CCTCATGTTGTCGTTCAGTCACTCAGAGATCGATGTTGGTATTGATTGATTGATTGATTGGTTGGTTTGTGAACCCTCGTTAGTGTGAACCATTTCTCCCTCATTCAGTCTTATGTTTCTTTTTAATCCTCCTCCGATCTTTTGACCTCCTCACATTTATCTTGGGCCCTTTGTGGGGCCCCAAACCACAGGTTGGCCCCCACTGAGTTGGACCTGTCACATTTCTTTAAGTCGAGCTTTGGTTTGTTCACTCTGAGGCAGAAACGTAATGTGATTTTAAAGTGGAGATCTTCACAGAGTGTGTGTTTGTAGTGGGGGAGGACGGATCTGTGTGTGTGTGTGTGTGTGTGTGTGTGTGTGTGTGTGTGTGTGTGTGTGTGTGTGTGTGTGTGTGTGCGCGTGCGTGTCCTCGGTTGTTTGTTTTGGACAGCAGGGTGATGTTTGGTTGTGGCAGCAGCCGTCAGCCGCTGCTGTTTGTCTTTCATTACTCTGAGCTCACGTTTGTTCTCGATTTAAAACGAAGCGTTTCGAAAGCTCAAACCCAGAAAACAACGAGCAGAAATGTTCCGTCAGCGGCGGCGAGATGGACAGATCGTCCCCGAGGGCGCGTAAATCTATCTCACCTTGAAACAAAGGGAAGCCGCAGAGATAACAAACAGCAGAGAAGTGATTTTTTTCCCAGCAGGAGCGTCCAAAAAAAGACGAGCGAGGAGGGAAAAAGGGTTTAAAATAGCAGCGTGGGAGAAATGAAGCAAGAGGGAAGTCAGAGCGCAGTCTGACTCCTTACGTTCACGTGAAGAAGAAGGAGCTGACGGCTGGTCACATGACGCGGGGGGGTCTGACAGGACCGATGAGCTCTTCATGTCTGCACACGCACACACACACACACACACACACACACACACACACGCACACCGTCAGCATCCTCTTTCCATCCAGAGGACATGAGTGGAAACAGGACAGAGAGGAAGAGGAGACAGACAGACAGACAAACAGATGTGTGTCTTCCTCCAGCAGCCTCCACATGTTCACACCTCTGCAGCTCAGCCAGGTCTGATCCATTCATTCTGCTGAGTGTGTGTGTGTGTGTGTGTGTGTGTGTGTGTGTGTGTGTGTGTGTGTGTGTGTGTGTGTGTGTGTGTGTGTCCGTCCTGTTTAATGGCTGAACATAAACACAGTGAACTCGCTGCCTGCTCCGCAGCACGAACAGTCCCTGACCTGAAATACAAACCACATATTTAGGACTAATTGTCCTCCAGCCTGTTTTTTTTCTCTGTCTTCAGTCTGCAGGCTCCTGTTAGACTCCAGCCTGAGACTAAAGCCAGTTTAGTTAAACTCAAGCCCTTTTGTAGGATTTGAGGAAGTGTTGTTGGACTGATCCAGAATATCCAACATGCAGATGTCTTGAAAAACACCTTTAATTCCAGCTTCCTGCAGAGCCTGTCGGTGTAGTTTCTACAGTTTTTGGGTGCAGTGAGGGTGTGTGTGTGTGTGTGTGTGTGTGTGTGTGTGTGTGTGTGTGTGTGTGTGTGTGTGTGTGTTCAGGGTGGTCCTGAAGGTTCAGGGTGGTCCGTGTGTCCTCCATCCTCAGCTCTGGTCCAGGTTTGGAGTGTTTTGGCTGATGCCACATTCAGCAGCACAGTCTGCTCCACGTCCTCAGGTGTTCCACCATCCTGAGCTTCCTGCTCTTTGCAGAGCTCACCTGAGCGGCCTCACCTGAGCGGCCTCACCTGAGCGGCCTCACCTGAGCGGCCTCACCTGTCTCCTGTTGGGATGACGTGTTCACACCTGTGGCAGCTTTATTCCCTCTCAGGTTTGCGGTGACCTCCTGAGGCGGGGGGCTCTCCAGGTCTCTGGTCCCAGCCTTGGAGGTCGACTAACAGGTTTAGCGTCTGTGTCTGACGACGCCGGTGGCCGACACGAGGCGGGGGGGTGGACGGGGGGTGGGGGGGCTCAGCCTCCCCATTTTTGGGATTCCTGAGACGCAGTGGGAGCGGCTGCAGGGCACATCAGCAGTAACCCTGAACGAGCTGCTGGAGCCTCGTGGCAGCAGGTGGAGAGCGGCTTGTGTCCTCGTCCCGGCTGTAGAAGGTCAGCAGAGCACCTGTGAGCTGTTTATTGATCGCACAGCTGATCAGTCAAACCAGAAAACAGATCCATTGATCAGGGGAATTATTGTGTTTTTGCCTCCTCCTCCGAAGAAGAGGAGGGCTCATAGTTGTGGAGGAAGATTCTCAGAGCTGTCGGTGAAACTGCTGTGGTTGCACATCTCTCACACACACACACACACACACACACACACACCAGCCCCACCCATCAACTCCCCTGACCCTCTGTGTCTTAATGGAGTCTACTGGTGTGTGTGTGTGTGTGTGTGTGTGTGTGTGTGTGTGTGTGTGTGTGTGTGTGTGTGTGTGTGTGTGTGTGTGTGTGTGTGTGTGTGTGTGTGTGTGTGACCAGCCATCTATAGGGAGTAAATGTAGGGGAATGTGTGTGCAAAAGGGTGTGGATGTGGGTGTGTATTCAGGGCGGAGGGTCTGCGTGTGTGACCTATATCCACAGCCATGCAGAAGTAATGTGCACGGCATGTGTGTCAGAACCCACACACGCACATGCACACACACGCACACGCTCGTGCAGCCTACACCAATTACTGCGTCTGCTTCTGCATCCAGTTATCTCCTCTTCCTCTGAGGAAAAAGACAAGAAAAAAGACGCTCCTCTCTTTCTCACTCACACACGCAGACACACACGCACACACACACACACACACACACGCACACACACACACACACACACACACACACACACACACACACTCATCAAATGGCTCGACTACAGCTCCTCCACATGAAGCGAGCTGTTTCTTAGTTAGAGACACTTTGATCCTCCTCTCTGCTTTCCCTCCATGCATAAACTAGGCCTGCGCACACACATACACACACACACACACACACACACACACACACACACACACACACACACACACACACACACACACAGTGATACTTGAGAGTCTCCACTACAATGGGTATAATAGGGAGAAAATCCTATTAGGAGAAATGCTGCAGGGAGCACAGAGATGGAGGGATGACGGAGAGGTGGCCCTCCTCCTCCTCCTCCTCCTCTTCCTCTTCTTCTTCCCTCCTTGTTTACCTCTTCTTTCCTTCCTTCTCCAGTTCCTTTCTTCCCTTTTCTCTCACCTCCCTCTCCTTCTTTTACTCCTCTCATCCTGTTGCATCCTCTCCCTTGCATCCCTCCATCCCTCCATCCCTGCACTCCTCACTCCTTCTCATCCTCTTTCTTTCTTTCTTTCTTTCTTTCTTTCTTTCTTTCTTTCTTTCTTTCTTTCTTTCTTTCTTTCTTTCTTTCTTTCATTTCCTCCTTGCTCTTCCTTCACTCTCTGAGTTCTCCTTTCACGTCCATTCTTCCTCTCTTCCTCCTCTCCTCTGGTTTTCCATCTACTCCCTTTTCCTTCTTCATTCCCTGTTTCTGTCATTCTGTCCTTTTTTGTTCTTTCCTCTTTCCCTCATGTTCCCTTCCTTCCTTCCTTCCTTCCTTCCTTCCTTCCTTCTCTCCCTCCTCTCCTCTCTCCTCTGCCGAACATTGTTTTCTCCCTCACATCTCTCCCTTCCTTCTTCCTTCCTCTGTGTTTCCTCTTACCTTCCTCTCCCTCCTTACTCACGTCCTCCTTGACTTATTTCTCTCCTCCTTCCTCTCCTCCTCTCTCCTCCTCTTCCTCCTTTCTCCCTCTGCTCAGCATACTCCTGACATGTTTGTGTGTCTCTACATGTGACATATTTATAACTCTGTGTGTCCAAGCAAACATGTTGTGTTTATGTCACCTGATCAAACTGTGTTTCCTGTTTTAGTGCGTTCAGGAGCTGTTTGTGTGTCTGGACATGAGTCGTCTTGTTCCCTGTCCGTCCGTCTGTCCTTCTGTCTGTGACGAACAGACAGACAGGCTGATGTCCGCCTTTGCTCAGATTCAGGCTGGAGGAGTCGCCTTTGTTGTGTTCTGGTATTTGGACTCTTCCTGGTTTCACGCTGCTCGCTCATTAGCCAACCAGGCCTTGTAAACAAAAGTCACATGACTCATAATTAGCTGAGCGGTTCCTGCTACCAGTTTGGCAACAGACACGTTCCAACAAAAAGCAGGAAGACGCAGCCTGGCAGTACTCTTACTTGTGTAAAAGTACTTCTTCTGTGTATCAGACTTCGTATTTCTGATCATCTACTGTCACTAACACAGTGTGTATGCTAATATGTTAGCATGGAGCCTACTATCAGTCAATATAGTTTGTGTGTGTGTGTGTGTGTGTGTGTGTGTGTGTGTGTGTTATCATGCATCTGTTTTCACTTAACATAGCATATGCTAATATTTTAGCATAGAGTCTGCAGTCAGGAAATCTTATCATGAAGCCTGTCATTTAATGTGGTTTATGCTAACATGTTAGCATGGAGTCACCTCGGGACACATGACTCAATTAGTGTGTTTGAGGTCTGTTAACTGCTGTTTGGCAGAGAGGTCACAGAGGTGAGGAACTGAGGATTGTGGGATATCAAAACTGGGCCAAGGACTGTCCTGATTCTCCGAGTCTCCGGCTGGGACTTTATTTCTGTCTGTCCACCTTAACTGCTCTGTTCTGACTGGATCATTACTGCAGGCGGGTCAGGCCAGTGGAGCATGGTGTGTGTGCGCGTGTGTGTGCGCGTGTGTGTGCGTGTTGTGGCCGTGCACAGTGGGCAGTGTGTTAAAATAACTGAACCAGAGTGTGAATGTGAGCCGCAGCCTGGAAACAGCTGACTGAATCAAAGCAGAGAAGTGGAGCTTTTACACCAAACTCTGTGAGGAAAACGGTGAATTGAAGCGACGTGTGTCACTGTGCATCAGCTCAGAGCTCACAGACAGACTGCTTCTCTGTCAGTGACGTCACGTCATGGAGCTGCTCAGACTCGTCGACTGAAGAATTTGGCAATGCTGTGATCTGTTTTACATGAGAGGGACACGTGTGCTCTGATCACGATGTTTTTCATGTGTACTCTGGCTGTTCGCTTTGTCATCTGTCGCGTCATTGGCTGTTTCAGGTTCAGTGTGCGGAACATTGTTCTGTGTGTGTGGAGATAAATCAGCTGTGCAGTGACGCCTCCACATCTGTCTGATTCCTGTCTGTCCTGACACACACTCGCTGCTTATTAGCCGGCTGCTGTGTCGCCCCAGTGGCAGAGGTTGTTTTAAGGTCAAAGAGCATGTGTGTCCTTCGTCTTCACCCTCCTCCTCCTTCTAACCCTGCTGCTCCGGCCCTCTCTCCTCCTCCTCCTCCTCCTCCTCCTCCTCCTCCTCCCCATTTCCTCTTCAGACCCAAAATGGACCTTGTGGCGAGTGTGTGTGCGTGTGCGTGTGTGTGTGCGTGTGTGTGTGCGTGTGTGTGTGTGTGTGTGTGTGTGTGTGTGTGTGTGGTTTAGAGGGACGTGCTCCCTTATTTGAACAGGCCGTTGGAAGCGGTGAAGTAGCACATTCCACCTCGCAGCAACACACACACCCTCAGTGTGTGTGTGTGTGTGTGTGTGTGTGTGTGTGTGTGTGTGTGTGTGTGTGTGTGTGTGTGTTTAAGTCTTGTACTTTGTGCTTCATCGCTCACATGACAGTAAGGAGTGTGTCTGTGTGTGTGAGAGAGACAGACAGTTAGTAGTAAAAGCCTTCAGTTCGTTGGAGTTCAACACTCTGACTGGTCCTCATGGTCTTCATCAGGGTGATGGCTGTGTTCAGTGTTTGTGCCCTGATGAAGACTCTGACTGGTCCTCATGGTCTTCATCAGGGTGATGGCTGTGTTCAGTGTTTGTGCCCTGACGAAGACTCTGACTGGTCCTCATGGTCTTCATCAGGGTGATGGCTGTGTTCAGTGTTTGTGCCCTGATGAAGACTCTGTTTAAAGGGTCTTTCAGGCCTTTTAGTGTTGAACATCCATGAAGTTTTCATAGAAAGATGATCACAGTCTGCGCAGCAGAGATATCCTGACTTTATGTCTCCACTGTGGCGACGGTGGATCCTACAGTTCCCATGATGCAACGCTGCTTAAGCTAATATGTCAGACGAACTGCGCATCAACATTCGTGCTGCACCTTGAAACACACACAGACAACACAACTGAACACAAACAGTGAACCTGTGTGTCACTTCACACACCTCAGGCAGCCTGTGTGTGTGTGTGTGTGTGTGTGTGTGTGTGTGTGTGTGTGTGTGTGTGTGTGTGTGTGTGTGTGTGTGTGTGTGTGTGTGTGTGTGTGTGTGTGTGTGTGTTACGACCCCCCCGTGCGCCAGTGCTGCGTCCCATAATCCACCACTGGTCGAACGACGTTGGTGTGCCAGAGGAGCGTCACGGCGATCTGCCCCCCCCCCATGTTTAAAGCTCTTACATAAGGCTCAAATCCATCGTAGGGCAGAACACAAGGACAACACACACACACACACACACACACACACACACACACACACACACACACACTGTGAACCCTTTGATACCCAGCATCAGGACCAAAGCACTGCAGTGAGCCGCTGAGTTTAGGTTTTAAAACACACACACACTTTCCACATGCAAGCCAGCATTAATGCATGATGTAAGCAGGCTGAAACACACACACACACACACACACACACACACACACACACACACAGATGCCTGTGCTGCCTGGCTGTCCTCCTCCGCCTCATGTGTCCATGCAGAAGCAGTAGTTTGGAGAACAAAGGAAGCTGTAATCAGAGAGGAAGCAGAGCGAGTTGCTGGATGTAAAGATGCTAATGAACCTGAGTGAACCTGAACGTCACTGCTGTGTTTACACACACACACACGCTCACACACACCAGTTTACAAGCCAAACTACAGCTGTTTGCTTTGTTCGCTGTCTCCCCTAAACACACCATCTCTGATCGTAAGCCGCCACGAGCTGCTGCACAGCTAGAATCCTGAAAGTCTGGATTCAGGGTCAAACTGCCCGTTTGCCCTGCTGTCCTCTGAAAGGACAATACACACTGAAAGGACACACACACACACACACACACACACACACACACACACACACACAGGTCACTAAGACCCCATCTAGGTTACAAATGCTGTCTAATTCTGCTCCACACGACTCCTGGACAGTCTGATAAGCTCTCTGATTAAATGGACACCTAATCGCTCTGCACTGAAACCTGTGTGTGTGTGTGTGTGTGTGTGTGTGTGTGTGTGTGTGTGTGTGTGTGTGTGTGTGTGTGTGTGTGTGTGTGTGTGTGTGTTCATATCACAAGGTGTGAGGATGAGAGTGCGTGTTCAAGTGTGTGTGTAGCTGATGAACCAGTTAGTAGCTGGTGGTGTGACGGAGGGTTTATTTGATTTGGGATGAGGATGAAAAGCATCAGGCATGCTGCCAACTGTGTGTGTGTGTGTGTGTGTGTGTGTGTGTGTGTGTGTGTGTGTGTGTGTGTGTGTGTGTGTGTGTGTGTGTGTGTGTGTGTGTGTGTGTGTTGGGGGATGGTTCAGCCTGTCTGATTAAAGGCTGATATTTAGGTCAGTGTGTGTGTGTGTGTGTGTGCATTAAGCTTGTCACAGTGTGTGTGTGTGTGTGTGTCTATCTGCTGGAATGTGTGCGTGCGTGCGTGCGTGCGTGCGTGCGTGCGTGCGTGCGTGCGTGTGTGTGTGTCCTGCACCTGTATCAGTCAGATATCAGCATGTATTGATACTTGTGTGTGATCTGTGGGTGTAATATTGGTGATTGATCACAGGTGCTTCGTAACATTTGTGCTGTTGATGTTTCAGAGATGAAAAGATCGTTTTCCTTTAGTGTTTCTGACACTTTGAGAGATTTGTCACACTGTCAAATAATAATATGCTGAAAATGAGGTTTGAACTCTCTATAGTTCATCACATGGTAACAGAAGTGAGGGGAAAGAGCCAAAGAGTGTCAAAACCTGCAGAAACAGAATGAAATTGAGATGAAATGTATTTCCAGCCGCTGACAGCTGGAACCATTAACAGCTCAGATCCAGATCCACGTAGATTACAAAGTCCATTATCACCCAGTGGGATCTGCAGGGTCCCGTCATGGTGGTCCAGCAGTGAGACGTCGCTTCATTCAGTTCTGTTGAGCTCTTTTGAATATCAGGCGGACGCTGATGAGTGTGCGTCTGTCGACATGAACGGCTTTACGACCTCGTGGTCAAACTGCCATCAGATAAAGAGTCGCTTTGTGTTTTGCATGGTTTGTCTGGAGCCTCAGTGTCACAGAGGAGGCTGACGGTTTCCAGCTGAAGGCCTCAGAGCGCGATCAGCACGTGTTTGAGCTCTGCGTTCGTTTGGCAGACGCTTCTGTCCAAAGACAGTCCAGGACCGGACCTTGAGCCGGCAGACCCTGAACACGTGAGTCCACCAGCTCGTCAGTCACTCGGTGGTCAGTTTGAGGTGAGTTCGATCCGTCAGTCTGAGCAGGTCTGTGATCAGTTCTCAGCTGCAGCTTGTTTTCATATTTAGCATTTTCGGGCTAAAACTGACGGCTGATCAGAACAAAAACCACGTCTCCCAAACGCCTGGCTGTCCCCGCCACCCTCTGTAGCACAGACCAGCAGAAAGGCCAGAGTCACTGAACGTGTCCTCAACTGACCCAGAATGTGAAAGTGAAGTGATTAAAGCTGCAGTTCCACCTGCTGTCAGTGAAGTGCATCTTGGGAGTTTTTCTGGGTTTTACCTTTGACTTTGGACCAAAGCAGCAGACGTTTGTTTGTTCTGATGTTTCAGCTGAAGTGTTGTCCTTCTTAAATCAGTCTCTGCTGGTGCTGAAAGGGTTAATGAGCTCTGAGATTCTTTGTGAAGCTCCTGATGGCCACCACATCGTCCTCTTCCTCCCTGTTTCCTCTGAATGTTCACTTTCTCACGCTCGAACACAGCCTCTTTCTCTCACACCTGCTGCCGTCGTGTCACTGAGAGCTGCTTCAGTCGACGCCTCGCCGCCTCTCGCTGCCAGCAGCTCAGCTAGCTCGGCTCTGTGGGCGGCCGAGCCGGCGTCCTCTTCGCCCGCCGTCCCTTCACCTCCCGTGGCCTCGGCCTCGGGAACAGCTGGGCCTCCTGCGAGCGCCTCACACAAGGCTGTCTGTTGTCCGTGAGATGGGAAAGCGAAGCTCTGCCAGGATTGGCCCAATGTTACGCCGCCGATGGGAACGTTGTTGAAACCCCGATGTCCTGAGCTCCGGCCAACGCTCCAGTTACATCAAGTCAAACTGTCAGACTGTTTTCTGGTGGATTCTGGTTTGAGGAGAGTGGACATGAAGACATCTGGTGACAGAAGTTAAAGCAGGAACTCATTCAAGTGTCAGTTTAGGGTCAAAACCAAGTTCATCCACCCGTTTAAAGCTTCTGTCCCTTTGTGACGGTCAGTGACCCACAGTGGAGCCCTGTGAAGTCTTTAAAGTTTGGAAATGCCTCTTTTTAACCGTTAATGTCTTCAAGGTCATCGACAAAGTCTTCGTTTTCAACATAATGTGGTGTCTCATCTCCAAAACAACAACAAAACAAAGTAACGATGACACAAATTAACAATGAAACAAAAGAACGATGGAACAAAGTAACGATGAGACAAAGTAACAGTGAACATTAACTGTTGTTGTTTGATGGAGCAGCAGATTTTTGGGAAAGGTAGTTTTATTTTGGTGGCAGAGCTGCAGCAACAGAGCAGTAAGACTTGACATGAACGCCACATTTACACATGTCGACGGACTGTAGACCCTCCCCCACATTTCACACACACACACACACACACACACACACACACACACACACACACACACACACACACACACACACACACACACAGTGCGCCTGGAGTGGTTGTGACAGATCTGAGGTCAGAGGCGGGAGGTGGGCTGTAAGTGGAGATGGTAATGATAATGTTGGCGGACATGCTGCTCATTCATCAGCATGTTTACTCTTTGCAGAGCTGATGAGTGTGTTTCTCTGCTTCCACTCTCTAAACTCACTGATATCGTGGCGACGGTCCACACAGTCACTCTTCTGTCCGACGCTTTGACTGTGTCAGTCAGGAACATATGAATCAATGACTTCAGCAGACTCTTGAAGAGGACAAAGCAAAGACAGCAGAATGCAGCTGGACTGAAGCTCCCGTGTGGACGCTTGTCTTCGACCTGCAGCTGCAGATGTTCAGATTTGTCGTTTCTGTCGGGCTCGCCGTGGTTTTTCCTGCTGCGCACGTCAAACAAGCACTTCTTGGAGCTGCATTTCAACTCTTTCAGAGGTTCTTCAGTGTCAGCAGGGACGAAGGAAAGCTTGTGGTTTGTTATTAGAAACAGATCTGTTGGTCCACAGGGAGCCTCCTACTGTTTTTACCCAGAGTGCTTTGTCCTCGGGGTCACTCGTTGACCTGCTGGAGGCCTCCTGCTATAAAAGCTGCTTCTGATGGAGCTGCTGCCCTCCGTCTTTATTCTACCTGACAATGTGTGCGACATGAGGCCAGACACCAACATGAATACTAAGCAGCTTCTCAGGCCAGACCCGGGGTCAGAGGTCAACCCCATCTCACCCCCGTAAGTTTCAGGAAGTCAGGCGAAATGTGAGCAGTCTGCAGGAAAACTCGCCGCAGAGCTGAAGGAGACTCCTGCAGCTCCTCTTCTCTGTTTCCCATCTGATCGCGCTCATCCAATCACAGCACAGCCCCTTTGTCTCAGCTCGTCCGTGGTTGGTCGCCTGCCATCCTCTTCCTGCTCCAACTTCCTGGTTTCCCCTCAGGCAGGCAGCTTTAATCAGAGTGGAGGAGGGGTGTGTGTGTGTGTGTGTGTGTGTGTGTGTGTGTGTGTGTGTGTGTGTGTGTGTGTGTGCGTGTGTGGGAAGCATGAACACACACATCTGGAGGAAATACTCGCAATACCAGGAGATTTGGATTTTAATAAAAACCCACAGTCATCAATCAGAGGTATGAAGTGTGTGTGTGTGTGTGTGTGTGTGTGTGTGTGTGTGTGTGTGTGTGTGTGTGTGTGTGTGTGTGTGTGTGTGTGTGTGAGTGAGAGAGAGAGAGAGAGGCTGTTGTCAGGCTACACAAGAGTTTCCTCATTTGTGTGTTTTCAGTGGCTTTGTAGACAATCATCAGCTCATTAGTGTGTGTGTGTGTGTGTGTGTGTGTGTGTGTGTGTGTGTGTGTGTGTGTGTGTGTGTGTGTACACACTACGCTGCATTATGACATCATCCAACAAGCAGGACAGCAGTGGAAAACATACTCAGATGTAGATGAGTAGAAGTACCACAGTGTAGAAATACACATACGGCATTTAAGATTTTACTTCAGTCAAAGTACTTGTGAGTATTTGCATTAACATGTACTTCAGGTATCAGAGTAAAAGTACTCATGATGCTGTGATGTTGCAGCTTGTAAAGCTCATTTGAATAACTTTATTTAAACAGTCGTACAGCACAAGTTTCGTTTTGTGTCCCTGATCTGAAGCCATGAACTTCCTGTCTCACCTTCCTCCTCCTCCTCCTCCTCCTCCTCCTCCTCCTCCTCCTCCTCCTCTTCCTCCTCCTCCTCCTCCTCCTCCTCCTCTTTGGGACAGCTGCTGCTGTTCAGGGACAGTCTTTTTGTGTCTTCATGTGGAAAAAAGGAGGAAACGAGTGAAAACTGGTTCAGATCTGTGCCGGCCACATTTCCCATCAGCCCCTCTGCTGCCTGTCCGTCATCCTTTCACGCCCTTTTCCTGTTTTGTGCTGATGCAGCTGATTTCTGTGAGCGGATGACAGAGGAAAGACAGAGAGGAGGACGTTCAGTTTGAGTGTCAGAGACTCGCTCACATTTATCCAGACGCTCTTCATCATCCTTCAACAGAAATGAGACTTTCACCAAAGAGCAAACGTCACGAAGAAGACAAGAAGTTTCAGCATCGACTCGTCTTCTTTCCCTCTTCGCCTTTCTGCATCGAAGCGTGTCCTTCATGTCCTTCCTGTCCTTCCTGTCCTTTGTGTCCTTCCTGTCTGTGTCTCTGAAGCTAATGCTAACTGTAGCAGATCTCACCTGAACACCTGAACACCTGGACTGAATCAACACAGCGTGTTTGTTGTTTTGGTTTGACGTTTAACGGCCACAGTGACAGAAACAAGGTGTGTGTGTGTGTGTGTGTGTGTGTGTGTGTGTGTGTGTGTGTGTGTGTGTGTGTGTGTGTGTGTGTGTGTGTGTGTGTCCATGTCCATGTTTAACATAGGCAGGTGTAGAGCCCTGTGTGTGTGTGCATGTCGTTACCTGTCCGACAGGTTTAATTAACGGTGACAAATGGAAATTGACAGGTAGAAACACACACGCACGCACACACACACACACACACACACACACACACACACACACACACACACACTCACTCCGTAAACACACTGTACAGCTGTCGTCACCTGACTGACGAGGAAGGTTTTACATTCAGAAGAAGCTTGAACACAATAACTCATCACTTTAACGCACGCACACATGCACGCACACACACACACTCACACACTCTCACACACACACACACACACACACACACACACACACACACACACTCACCATTCAGACCTCTATTCATGCAGCAGCTGTTCATGTTTCATTTCCTTCATTTCTGCCTCAGTTTGCTCCAAAAGGCCTGAAAAGTCGTAGTTTTATTAAATGAAACCGTGAAACCAACAAAGGTTCATCTAACACACACACACACACACACACACACACACACACACACACACACACACACACCCAACCCCGAACGAACAGCCATTCCACCCAGGAGTGTGTGTGTGTGCTTCTGTCTAATCTGTGTGTGTGTGTGTGTGTGTGTGTGTGTGTGTGTGTGTGTGTGTGTGTGTGTGTGTGTGTGTGTGTGTGTGTGTTTTGACGTCCAGACAGGACAGTGAGCGCTTTGTCAGATGTTCACACTGAGAGGTTTGAGCTTCTGTGTTTAAAGAAATGACTCAGCGATTGATTGTTGATCAGTTAATCAGCTCGTTGATCGGGCTCGACTCCACGCTGCACAGCCTGGACGAAGCTGCCGAACACGAGACGTTGTTTACGTCTCTGCCGGCGTCCTCTGACGCGTGAGGAGCTCAAACCCGTCACGCCAACAGTTTGTCACGGCATCACATTCCTGAGCTGTCCTCTTACATCATGTTAGCGTTAGCGTTAGCTCAGGTGATGACCTTCACACTCTTCTCTCACTCTGTTCATCAGCAGGTGTGGCTGGAAATCCAGCAGGTTTGATCACAGTAATCCAGCACGTCGCGGCGGTGGCGTCACCACGCCGTCCAGGTGATGGCGTTAACGTTGTCATCCTGCTCTGATGATCTGTAACAGGCCAACGAAGAAGAGAGCTGATGTGTTTTCACTGCTGGACGTTGGATTAACGTCTGATCCTCAGAATCAGTCAGTGCTGTGGGTGCAGGTGCTGCTCAGGTGTTTGTCAGGTGTGTGTCTTCAGTGCGTGCAGAAAGTCGTGCGAAGGATCTTGAGCGTGTTGTTGTTGAGGCGTGTTCCTCCATCGCAGGTGAGGCGTGTTGTTACAGCACAGAGGCGTCACCTGCTCATCGTGTTTACCTTCTAAGATTAGACAGAACCGGTTTGAGGACCGCCGAGGCTCCTTGACTCACCGGGATTCCTCTCATGGTTTTGTAGAAGTTCGGATTCCCAGAATGCCTCAGGACGCAGGGCGTAGGAAGGCCGGTGATGTCATCGTGACTCTGTGTTTGTGTGAGGCATCAGCAGGTGTTTCCTCAGGTGTTCGGCTTGTTGTTGTGTTCAGGTTGAAGCTGCTCTGTGGGGCCTCCTCAGCCGGCCTCCCGCTCGGGCGCTGAGAGGTCGATCAGGGCCGAACCGGCGTGCTGTAATTAGCGGCGGCCACGTTTGGCTGCGGCTGCTGACCGGCCTCTCTGGGCGGAGAGCAGCCGGCGGTCACCTCGAGGTCGACTCGGCTGCTGGCAGAAACACTGAAGTTTGATTTTCCCCTCTGGTTTCTATTTCTTCCACTGGTGACATCAGCGTGTTCGGGTTTGATCAACGACCAAGAAAATCTCTGTTTTCTGTTTCCAGTCGTTGTTCGGACCAATCAGGATCCATTAAATGCGTAAACGATGGACTGATTGGTCGCTGCATCCTCGTGGAGTAAAAGCTGTAGAGTTTAAACATGGATGTGAACGTGTGGTCGGTTTAAATAAAGTTGTGGTTTGAGGTCAATGTGCAGGTTTTACTGTTGATGGAAGAAATACAGCCGAGAGAGAGAGCTGAGGATGATGATGATGATGATGATGATGAGGATGATCAGGATCAGGATCAGGATCAGGATCAGCCTGCAGCGTTCAACTGCTGATCACGTCCTCAATCGATCAATCAACGAGGATCCAAAGCCCAGAAGTTTTAGTTCACACGCTAACACGCTAAACTAAGATGGTGAACTGGGTCTGCATCATGTTAGCATTGTCGTAGTTAGCATGCTAGCATTAGCGTTTAGGTCGTGGACGTCAGCTGTCCCCCTCTGAGTCCCTGCAGTCCTCTCTGGACGACCCGTCCATGACGAGGCTGTCTGTGTTTGACACGACTTCAGGCTGCAGTCTGATCTCAGGTCAGATGTTCCTGCAGCTGCAGACAGATTTCAGATCTTTGGACTTGAAACGTGGATCATGATGTTCGTGCCCGCCTGCAGTGCCTGATGGGAAAAGAGGCAGCGAGACAGCCCCTAAGCAGACAGACAGGGACCAGCTCCGTCCACCTCATCCTCTCCCTGTAAACACCTCCGTCCCTCGATGAGTCGATCGCGTTTGCAGGCATGAAGAAGACGAGCTCGCCGTTTGAAATCCAACATGTCTGCCGCAGACGTGAGCGAGGAAATGAAAGCGAGTCGCATCAGTCCAGGCTTTCATTTGCATCCTTTGATCTTCATCTCATGTTATCCTCCACTTCCTGCTCGCTCGCGTTTGTTTTTTCTCTCTGTCTTCCTCTGTACTTTACCCATGATGCTCGGTGTTTCCTGCCTGTTCTCGTTGATCAGGAACAGATCTGCTCTGGTGTCTCGTGCCGTCCCTGGAGCCCGTCGTCTCCAGCTCAGACCTCGTGCTGGTGTTTGCTCCTGCTGCGTCCTCTCGTGTCTCTCTGTCCTCCAGCTGCCTTCGCATAAACTCGCTGTCTTTGTGTGGCCCTCGTAAACAAACCTGTCACTCAGCGGGACCCAGTATTTAGACATGGCAGCTGAACTGCACGAGTTGAAAGAAGAAATGTATTTATTTATTTGTGCTTTCTGTTCTTCAGGGTTCTGATTACAGGGTTCTGGTTCTCCACATTCTGCATCAAGATGGAGGTCCTGGCCTCTGGGGGATGTAAACATGACGAGTGTGTGCAGCAGATTAAAGTCCTGTTTTGATTTTCAGAGCTCTTTAGGACTGAAGATCTTTGGTGTTTTCGGTTCAGAGTTAAAAATGTAGTCTGTCACATTAGCGTTAGCGTTAGCTGAAGCAGCAGAAGTCATCTCACCTTCACCTGCAGCTTGAAAGCACACCTGTGCAGCCTGAACGCCTGGTGAGGGTCTTTGAGGCGCAAAGGTTCTGGGTTCTTGTGGTTTCATAGTTCGTGGTTTGCTGAAGGATTCAGGTCTTGGATCCACAGGAAAGGGAAAGCCCTCGTGGTCTTGGTGTGCAGGGTGAAGGACTTCAGGTTCAGGGTTGTGTGTCTCTGCTGTGTTATTTTCGGTTTGAAGGCCTCAGATTCTGGACTTCCTGCATGTCTGCTGGTTTAAAGATGGATGTTCTGACGCGTCAGTGTCTGTCGAACAGAACCACCAGTCAATGATGGAGTCCTGACGCCTCACTGTGAAGGCGTCCTCCATGCTGTCTGTCCTCCTCTTCTTCCTCTCCTGTCCCAGCTCTGCAGCTCTGTGCTGGCACGGATGGATGGAGGGATGGATTGAGGGATGGATGGAGGGAGGAGTGGATGGAGGAGTGTTTCCAGTCCCATGACGCCTGCTCTCATTTCTAAGTTTTTCCTCCCTCAGCGATGACGAAGTGAAGAGCTCTTCATCTCCATCCATCTGTTCCTCTCCATCTGTTTTCTCCCCGTCCTCATTTGTCTCCTCACTCAGAGCGTTTCATTTAACTCTGTCTTACCTGTGGTCTGTCTGTCCTTCAGTCTTCTTCAGGTTGTTTTTTAGCCGAAGGGTTGCTGGTTCCATCCTCAGGCTGAGGAAGAGGTGACACTTTGTGAACCTTCCTCTTCCTCCTCTCCTCTCCTCTCCTCTCCTCTTCCTCTCCTCTCCTCTCCTCTCCTCTCCTCTCCTCTCCTCTCCTCTTCCTCTCCTCTCCTCTCCTCTCCTCTCCTCTCCTCTCCTCTCCTCTCCTCTCCCTCTTTCTCTCCTCTCCTCTCCTCTCCTCTCCTCTCCTCTCCTCTCCTCTCCTCTCCACTTCCTCTTTCTCTCCTCTCCTCTCCTCTCCTCTCCTCTCCTCTCCTCTCCTCTCCTCTCCCTCTTTCTCTCCTCTCCTCTCCTCTCCTCTCCTCTCCTCTCCTCTCCTCTCCTCTCCTCTCCTCTCCTCTCCACTTCCTCTTTCTCTCCTCTCCTCTCCTCTCCTCTCCTCTCCTCTCCTCTCCTCTCCTCTTCCTCTTTCTCTCCTCTCCTCTCCTCTCCTCTTCCTCTCCTCTCCTCTCCACTTCCTCTTTCTCTCCTCTCCTCTCCTCTTCCTCTCCTCTCCTCTCCTCTCCTCTCCTCTCCTCTCCTCATCTTCTTCACTCTCAGAAACGTCTTCCTCTTCCTCTCTTCCTCGCCCTCATCGCTCGTTAATGCAGTCATGAAGTGATTCACTGTTTGTGTGTTGATTGAGTTCAGGTGTGCCGCCCACGTCTTCCCAGATGTTTTTGCTTCCTCATGTCTTTTCTTACCCAGAATCCCCTCTGAAACGTTCCTGGACTTTCCCTCCACTTGCTGACTGAGCACAGTTTCGTCCAACCAGCACTCGTTTTTTATTTTTGTGCAGCCTGTCTGATGTTCAGATGTGCTGTGCAGCTTTATATATGACCACTCCTCAGCTGTGAAGTCTGTTAATTCACGAGCTGATTGGTCGATCCAGCTTCCTGTCTGGTGGCAGTTTAAAGGTGTAAAAACACCTTTGTTGTCTTAGCAATGTGGCTAACAGCTAACTGCTTCCAGTGAGGATGCAGACGGCGTCAGTTCTTGATGTCATCAAGTGTCTCTTCAACATCAGAGCTCGATTTAACCGTCCCGTTCTGACCACCCTGACGCCGGGTCACCTGGCGAAGCGGCCAATCGCGGCCCTGATGGTCATTTCCATCACTTGGCGGTGGGTCTTACTGGGAACCAGCAGAGGGGAACCGGAGGGCCCCTGAAAACAGGAAGCAGCTGGATCAACATCCTGCCTGGCAGAGAGGGAGGGGTCGCGCAGACACAGGCCGACGTTTGTAGAGGCCTCAACAATGCCCCCCTCTGTGTGCCCACCAGCCAATGAGGACGCTTCTTTCTGGATTCTTTCCAGACTGATACCAAGCACGCTCAGCGGCTCAGCAGGACCCAACAGAGGCTGAATTATGACGCTTTAAAGAGACCTTTACTGTGAAAGGATGAACCGGCCTGCTTCCTGATTCATCCCGTATCACAGCAACAGCTGGAGACAACAACAGCTGTTTGTGTGTCGGCGTGTCCAGCTGTGGACACGACAGCAGAACGTCCTGCGGGACTCTGTCAAAGTCCAGGAGGGTTGATTTGAAGCTTTCAGCCACAGAGAGTGAGAGTTTGTAGAAGCAGCGAAAAAGCCTCTGGTGTTTGGTTGAACTGGTCACAGCCTGTGAAACCAGTGACACCGATGTGAGGGAGCTGCAGTTTATCTTCTTCATGAGGAGGAGGAGGAGGAGGAGGAGGAGGAGGAGGAGGAGGAGGAGGAGGATGGTTGTAGCACTCTTCACTCATCAGTTTTGCTCAGAGCTCAGAATCAGATGTGATGTGAACCAGACTGTTCAAAATTCAGCTTATTGAGTGTTTGAAACAGGAGAACTTCCTCTGATCGTCCTCCATCAGCAGAGGAAACATTTTCACACCTTTTTTTAATCCAGACGTGATTCTCGAGGCTTTTACTGCCCCCCCCCCCGCACCCCCCCGGCACAGATTGCTGCTGATGAATAAGTAAAAAAGGACTGAAGGCTCTAAGTGGACGCGGCCCAGTGGCCTACTTAACACACAGGCCGAGGTGTCGCACAGGCCGCTTAATGGTGAGTGTGTGTGTGAGAGTGTGTGTGTGTGTGGGGGGTATTAAAGAGGTCGTTGAGATCTTCGTGGACAGTTTTGGTCTCAAGTCGTCCTTTAAGAGGCTTCAGTCTTTGAGGAAGACGAGCGAGTGGAAGGACGAGTTTGAGCCGTCCAGTGTTTGTGTTGGAGGCAGTGATGTGTTATTGTTCAGATACAGAAGGTGTGTGTGTGTGCGTGTGTGTGTGTGTGTCTGTGTGTGTGTGTGAGACCGCCCTGATAACACTGACACTATCACACTGCAGTCACACACACTCACAGCTCAGTTCGTGTGTGTGTGGGAGGAACGCCGCGGCGACCCCTCGTTTCCCACGACCTCTCAGCTCGCCGCCCCCGCTCCGGATCTGAGGACCCGCCTTCAGTCAGGGTCTGGGTCCGCTTCAAACAGACCAGTTCACCAGGTGTCTTAACCTGTCCCGGTGTGGGACAAAAGGCCGGCCCCCACAGAGACGAGGCGGTCTGTGAGACACATTTAAACATGGACGTGTTCTTCACGTCATCATGTCTTCAGTCAGACGCTGCTCGCTCTGCTCTCGTCTTGTTGTTGCCGTTTCGTCTCCGTCTCTGTCCCCTGTTGTGTTTGTGTGTCTCCTGTCATCATCTTCCGCCTGCTGTCAGTTTTAATGAGACTCTTCGTCCTCCTCCTCTCCCTCATTTGTCACCATGTGCTCGACGGTAAACTGACAGCAGCAAAGACATCTTCAGGAACGTCCTCAACATCTGCACTGAATGAATTTAAAGTTCTGTCTTTAACATGCTGCACCTGAAGGCACCACATGTTCTTCACGTTTGATTGACGGGTGTGTTTTGTCCTCTGTGTCTCTTGCAGATGCGTTCGTGAACAGTCAGGAGTGGACGCTGAGTCGGACGGTACCAGAGCTCAAAGTGGTGAGTCCGTCCTCGTCTGTGGGACGAACGTCCAAACTCTCCTCAACTTAAATTCAGTCGAATTTTAATCTGACATTGCCGACCCCTCTCTCCCAGGGCATTGTGGGTAACCTGGCCAGCGGTAAGTCAGCGCTGGTCCACAGGTACCTGACAGGAACGTACGTCCAGGAGGAGTCCCCTGAAGGTAAGAGCGCTGTCTTCTGTCCGTCTGTCCTCTGTCAGATCTGGCTGGATCTGTCTCCCTTCTCGTTTCGTCCTCGAGCCAAAAAAACGACGCCGTCCAGCGTCGCTGTGCCAAACTCATCCAGCTTTACGCCGCCGCCCCTCCTCTTTCCAAGATTACATCCGTGAAATAAATAAATAAAAAAGCAAAGCAGATTAAATCGCCTTGAAAAAGCAGGAGAAAATAATGAAGTGAGGCAGGATTAAAAAGCCCGGCAGGCAAAGTTCGACGTTAACAACCTCCATCTCTGCACGCAGCCGCCCACAGCGCCGTCCTCTGCCGTCCAGCTGCGCCTCCGTCTTTCCACAAGCTTTCTCCTCCGTCCTCTCGTCTCCTCCTTCTGCACTCAGAGCGAGACAAAAGCCCAGATTTGACCAGCGGAGCAGAAGTAAAGAAGAAGAGAGCGGAGACGGTCACGCATGGAGCTCTGCAGGCCGATAGGCTTCAGCGTCAGCGAGACTCCAGACGAGACGCAGACAGGACGTGTTGACGCTTAAAGACGCGCTCCAACCCTCTAAAATCAGGAGTTTCTGAGTGACGTTTGGGCTTTCTCCTCTTTGAAATGATCCTCAGAAACGAACGAAACTTCAACGACGTCACCTTCTCATGAATGTTTCATCTGCCAGCAAATAAAAAGCTAACCGTGCTTTCCGACGCCGTCTCTGCCCACACGCCCCGCGGAGACGGCCATATTCCTCATCCAATATTAAAGCCGCCCGGCTGCCCCCCCCATGCTGCTCAGTACAGCAGCCTCCCGAGGCGAAGACCCACTTCTGCTGAAGCTCGTGTGCCTTTAATATTTCACTGTGGAGGCTGGAGAAGCGTCCTCATGGATCCTTCACACGGAGACATTTGAGGGGACATCAGACTGCAGGAAGCTGTCATTGCTGGGGGGGCAGAGACATCATCGACTCATCATCGACCTTCAGCAACGAGCTGCTTCAGGCCTCTTCGTCCTGTCCTCAGGGCTGGTGCTCTGGTCCAGTCCTTTAAAGAGCTCATGCTGTCAGAGGAAGCCCAGCATGGAGGCTTTTATTGTGAAAGGGTCCCCAGTCCTTCAGGATGCTCAAAACAAAGACACAGCTTTAGGCTTTTATTGTGAAAGGCTCCTAATGCAGCACAGAGAGAAACAGAGGCTCCTGTTTCTGCTGAGATCAGCTGTTCTCACTTCCTGTTTTTATTTATTGTTTTTAAACTACGTATTTTTCAGGATACTAATAAAGTTAAAGTCAAAGCTTTTTGAGCAGTAATACCGAGGAATTCACACAGAGTGCAGGAGTCGCCATAATAAATGTCAGTGGCACTTCCTGCACAGATGTTTCACATTAAAAGCCTCCAGTTGGCTCAAAGGACAAAATGTGCTTTTCAGGCTTTTACTTTCAAACGTCTGCAGGAAGTGTTGAGTTCATTCTCTGCAGAAACGAATGAAAACATCGAAAAGCTCCTTGATTCCTGCTGGCGGAGCGGACACGGTGGAGCGCACACGGCGTGCAGGTGGAGCGGTCCGAGTCCAGGCCGTCACACCTGAGCCTGATGTGAGGCGCTGAGGCCGTCCTGTGGCACTGCTGCTCATTAACCCTCTGACCACTGACCTCCTCTGTGTGTTTGGAGCTCTGAAAACCATCAAACGGAGTTTATTTTGGTTGAAATCTCTGCTGCCTTTGTCATGTGGGGACGGCCCACAAACCATTTTTAGCTGCGGGTCGCTCGCCGGAGAAACTGAGCCTTCAACGGCGAAGCTGATGCGCTTAAACTTAAACATCAGCTCCTTGAATTCGTGGTCGTTCGTCACAGATCGGCCTGTGAAACGGACTCTGGAGGGATCTTCAGCCGAAGCTGCTGCAGGGAAACGACCCGGACGCTGGTGGTCACCGGGAATCCCCAGAGCCCGAACATCAGGCTGAGAAAACGTCCTTCAGCGCTGACGTACCTCCTCTTAAAATGCCTCTGCGGCCGCTCAGCTCCGAGCGCCCGCCGCCCGCCGTAATTACGCCACAGCTCTGCCAAAAGCAGCACGACGCGGCTTTTCAAGAGGCCTCGCGCACCGTGTCCGAGCCAGCCCCGAACAACAGCTCCCAGATCTGCCGTCCGGCGTTCAGGAAGCAGCGACTCAGAAGAAATGCTTTGATGTCGTTGCATAACGCTGAGAAACGCAGAGAGCAGCGGCGACGCTGATGTGTTGTTTTCAAATTCCTGCCATCTAAAAATACGGCGGCCTGGAGTCCCACGGCGATTGATTGGTGGCTGGCGAGCGCGGGGCGACCGCGAGGCCGCTAACCAGAGCTATTCTTAGGCTGCCGCTCCACGCTCTCAGCCCGTCACCAGGCCCGCCGCTCTGTGTCTGAGCTCTGCTGCGCTGCGTTCGAGGACACCCGCGCTTTCTGCTTTCCACGTAAAACGGAAGGCCTCATCTGAAAATACCTCGAAAAACCCCCAAAGCTGAGCAGCAGCAGATGGAAGCCATTAGAACGTAAAGGAGGTTTGCTGGAAACCACCGAACTGCTGCTGCTGCTGCAGGGAGCCAGGCTGCATCCACACATCCTGCTGTTTCCAAAGCTCCTCCTCAGCACCACCTGCTGCTCCTTCTGAGGGCGGGGTTGTGCCTCCAGGTGCGTTCAGGTGCACGGAACAGCTTCAGGAATCTTCAGCGTCTCCTCAGCGAGCTGACAGATTCATTTCCTGTTATTTCAGAGTTTCCTCTGTTTGTGAAGAGCTAAAAACAGCTTCAGTGAGCGGGTCCAGCCACGATCTCCTCCTCCTCCTCCTCCTCTCTCTCTCTCTCTGTCTCCCCTCTCTCTCTCTCTCTCTCTCTCTCTCTCTCTCCCCCTCTCTCTCTCTCTCTCCCCCCCCTCTCTCTCTCTCTCTTTGTCTCCCCTCTCTCTCTCTCTCTCTGTCTCCCCTCTCTCTCTCTCTCTCTCTCTCTCTCTCTCTCTCTCTCTCTCTCTCTCCCCCTCTCCCCCCCCCCTCTCTCCCCTCTCGCTCTCTCCCCCCCCCGTGTCCTTTTCTTCTTCTGCAGCTCTTTTTCTCGTGTGCTTTCTGCTCTGACCTCCAGCCGACCTGCACAGAAAGCTCTCTGCTCTGGTTTTCTCTCTTTCTCTCCTCTTGCTTTCTTCTTTTCTTTGACTTCCTGTCCTCTCTGTCTGTCTGTCTCTCGTCTCGCCCTCGTGACTCCTCCTTCCATGTCTCTGTCTGATGAGCTCTCTGGGATTGACTGCATGTATTAACGGTGGCTGCGTTGCTTTGTGTTTCCTCTTTCTTCTTCTGGGCTGCTCTTGTAAACTAGCTGACGTGGATGCAGGTAACTATGCTCTCTCTCCTCTGCTCTCCATCCCTCCATCCATCCCTCCATCCGTCCCTCCATCTTTGATTCTGCAGCATGTTGAGGACAGCTCGGGTTCAGCGTCACGCCCCCTCAGTCTCTCATTGGTCCATGATTTCCAAGAAGTTTCCTGGAAGGAGCGATTGTGCGATTTGATGCTAATTAAAGGCTAATTAGAATTAGCAGCGGGTGTATTTTAGAGAGCTCTGCAGTAAGTTTGGATTCATGAAGAACGAATATTATTTAGTTTTTTCTCTCAGTGAAAACTTTATTCTACCTCAGATCCGTCATTCTGTCCAGGACCCTTCTGGGAAGTCACAGACCAGTTGAAGCAGTTTACTTCTCACCAGTTAAACTTTGGTAAAAAGCTCGAAACCAAAGCAGGAAGTCAAACATGGACGCCTGAGCTGCAGACGACAAGACTTCAGACGCAGTTTTCCAGAAAGTCCAAAAAGCTTTTGGCCTAAAATTCGCGCTGGTTTACTTCGATGTTCCAGACGCTCGATTCGTTTTCCATCGTAGCCAAAAATCAGACGAGCCTCTGAAACGGGTCGACTCACGCCGGCGATCGTTTGCTCGTGTGTTCGATCCCTCCGGCTGGTCTGAGGTCAGTCCGTGCAGCCTCGTGTTGCCTGACGTGGACCGGGACAGAAACAGTCTTGTAGTCTGCAGGCTGTCCTGACACTTCCTGTCTGCCGGCGCTGACCCTGGATCAGCTCAGACCTGCTGAGGGTCTCTGAACCTGAAGCTGGACTCGTCGTGTAGCTCCGCCCCTCCTGTCTTCGCTCTGTGTGAATGATTTCTTCCTCCTCATCCTCCCTCATGATCTGCCCCCCCCGCACACACACTCTGCTGACTCAGCGTTAAACGCGCCATCTGCCTTCCTGCTGCGGCGTGACGTCGGCGCACAGGAAGCTGCAGGTCTGCTTCCCCGAGAACAGACGCGACGCCTGCCGGGCGTCTGACAAGGCGCCAGAGCTGTTATTCAGACGCACGCACGCACAGTCACATGACCTCGTCCATCGGTCACCTGAGCGTTCAGGTGAAGTCAGGGTCAGACCAGACGTGTGTGTGTGTGTGTGTTACATCGTCTGTCAGCCATCTTTAGTCGTAATCGTTGTCCTCTCTCCTCATGTAGCATCGATCATCTGTCACCGATCAGTTAATCAATCAGTCATTGGCGAGTCATTGATCACTGCCCCCCCCCCCCCACTGTGACTCACCTGTAGTCGTTAGCGGCGGCTCTGCTGTGCCGCGTCGTCCTCACGCCGCTGTCCTTTCCCGCAGGCGGGCGCTTTAAGAAGGAGATCGTGGTGGACGGTCAGAGTCACCTGCTGCTCATCAGAGACGAAGGAGGCCCCCCGGAGGCCCAGGTGAGTACTGCACCTGCACCAACCAGAACCACTGTCAGCTCAGAGTCTCAGCAGCTCCACTGACGTTCAGCTCAGGATGTTTCCCAGCATGCATCTGGTCACAGGTGGCCGTCACTGAGCCGGTCTGCACCTGAAGGAGCTTTAATGGGAGTGTAAACAGACGGCTCAGACAGTAGAGTTGATGAATAATTCACTTGTTTTCCTTCTGCTCTTCATCTCCTCCTCCTCCTCCTCTCTGTCACTCAAAGCCCGTTGGTCCAGTTTTCAGGCTCCTCAGACTGCGGGACGTTTGTTGGCGCTCGTTCCCGCTGTGAATAAAGTTTTATTTGAATGTCTGTGCAGTTTGCGCTGTGGGTGGACGCCGTCATCTTCGTCTTCAGCCTGGAGGACGAGATCAGCTTCCAGACCGTGTATCACTACTTCAGCCGCCTCGCCAGCTACAGGAACACGGCCGACCTGCCGCTGGTGCTGGTGGGGACGCAAGGTGTGACGCACGCACACACATGCACGTGCACACACACACGCACACACGCGCACACACACACACACACACACACACACATGCACACACACACACACACTCTCTCTGTCCCCCTCTCTTTGGACAAAGCTTTTCTGGGCCGTTGCTGCCACCCAGTGGTGTGTTCCTGTCACCGCAGTTGGTCCTCACTGCTGTCCTCTCTGCTGTCCTCTCTGCTGTCCTCACTGTCCTCACTGTCCTGACCTGCTGGTGTCCTGGTTTTGGACACAGTCCTGCTTCTTTGTCTCTGAATGATTAAAGTAGAAAACCTTCATCTTCATCACCTGATCAGCAGCAGAAGACGATTAGACCCATCATGGACGTCATCGGGGTCAGGCCGTCCTTCGTCGTCCCGCCGAGGGTCCACCTGAGGACGTGGTGGTGATCTGGATCACATGTTCAGGCCTCAGTCCAGATCTCCTCGTCTTCATCAGATGAAGCAGATCAGATCAGACAGAGTTCAGTCCCGTTCTTCAGCAGCAGAGGGCGCCGGCGTATCACCTGAGCCTCTGCTCCTCTTCAGTCAATCATGCGCTCTTCTTCCTCTTCCTTCGTCCATTTGACCTTTTTCAAACCAGGACGCTGACCTCAGCATGTCAGAGAGTAAACAGACAGACGCTCCGTCAACAACAAAGATGGAGGATTTGGCCCAGAATGCATCAGTGCTGCGGCCTCAGTCAGATGTTCTGTGTTTCAGGCTGTTTGAATCCACGTGAACGTGGACGTGATTGACTTGTTTTTGTCTTTTCGTCCCGTCAGACGCCATCAGCTCGGCCAACCCGCGAGTCATCGACGACAGCCGAGCCAGGAAACTGTCCAACGACCTCAAACGCTGCACCTACTACGAAACCTGCGCCACCTACGGCCTCAACGTGGAGCGAGTCTTCCAGGACGGTAAGGTCCATCAGCCGGGCGGGGGCGGGGGGGGAGGGGTCAGGGAAGCGGCGTCCGGTCCTCTGGGAAGGTGACATTCCCCCCGACGCCGCGGCCATTCGGACGCTCTTAATCGCACGTCAATTAAGAACAAATGGAGCTGCTCGGCGATTCAGCTCGAACCGAACAGCAATTAAGTTTTATCATAGCGAGGGAAGGACGGCAGGGAGGGACGGAGACCTGGACGGAGACGAGCCCCCCCGGGATTAATACGACAACCAGACATTAGAGGAGCAGGAGGAGGAGGAGGAGGGTGTCCGGAGCCGTCAAGGTCCGACTGACCGGGGCACACGGCGGCCATGTTGTCAGGTCTGAGCAGGCCGGGCCGCAGCGTCACTCAGTCATGACGAGCCGATCTCAGATCTGTCGTGTCACCTTCAGAGTCCAGTTTTTTTAAAGTTTGCAGCGACGTCGTTCAGATTCGATCAAAAAGGGCGATTTGAGTGAAAAATGCTCTTCTGTTTCTGGTCACGCCGCAGCCGTGAGCGGCGCCGGTCAGGCGTTCGTGGTCGAGGTCAGAGGTCAACAGCGTGTAGCGTTGCAGCTGATCCCGGAGCAGCAGAAAGTTTTCCTCTCACTGCGCTGAAGCGTCTTTCTAAATAGTAAACCCTGCGGCTCGTTGTTCACACGGAGGCACATTAACGAGACGAGAGGCCGCTAATGAGGCTGAGGGCGGCCGGCCGGCAGGCGCGGGGTTAACGGCTCTAATTACAGAGAAATGGATGACACGGCCTCGGCGCTTAATTATCAGCGCTGGCTGCAGCGAGTCTGCTGGCCTCTGGCTTTGTCTGCGTCCACCTGAGCTTGACGAGCGGCGGCTGAAGCCTCGTTAGCAGTGGCTGTTAGCGGTTAGCATCCACTGCTGTTTGAGGAGGAACCTGCGCGCTCCTCAGCTGTGACTGCTCAGTCCGCCCTGAAGGGGGCAGCGCAGGCGCACACACCGAGTCAGACTGTCGGTGCCGAGCTCGGTTTGTGTGTGCGTCCATCAGATTCACTCAGATTTCTGTCAATAATCCCCAAAGTGTGAAGTTTAGATTAATAATCTGAGAAATGACGCGATGAGAGAAGAGCAGCGAGAGGAGAAACCACAGAAGAAGAACGTCCGACAGAGAGAGCGAAGGGAGGTTTGAGTGCTGGATCATAAACTCTGTGTGTGTGTGTGTGTGTGTGTGTGTGTGTGTGTGTGTGTGTGTGTGTGTGTGTTCCCCTGCTCTCAGTGCTCTCGGCCCAGGAGGAAGCTTTCCACACTAAACGCTGCCTTATTATCTTCTTAATTATTCCACCGTGTGTGTGTGCGTGCATGTCGGTGTGTGTGTGTGTGTGTGTGTGTGTGCGTGTGTGTGTTATTGTCTCTGACACTGTCTCCTTGTATTTTTCTCGTCATTATCTCAAATTAATCAGTTTTTTAATCATCCAGCAGAACGATGAGTTTAATGTTTTCTGTCGACGCCTGAAACAAGACAGCAGCCTGCAGCTGTGTGTGTGTGTGTGTGTGTGTGTGTGTCTGCGTGCGTGCGTGCGTGCGCGCGCATGTGTGTGTTTCTGTTTGTGCAGTTTTTTTAGCCATTTCTTTGTTGTAGATTTATTTGCTTATTTGTGCGTGTGCACGCACACACAGACACACAGACACACAGGCGAGTGTGTGTGTGTGTGTGTATTTATCAGCTGAACACAGGTGTGTGTCTGTGGTTGTGTGGTTTTGAGTGTGTTTGAGTGAGAGAGTGTATATCTTAAAAAAAAAATAGTCTGTAATTTTGTGTGTGTGTTTGTCTCCAATAATTGTGTCTGTGTGTAATTGTGTTTTTTATGTGTGTGTGTGTGTGTGTGTGTGTGTGTGTGTGTGTGTGTGTGTGAATGAATATGATGTGTGCATTAGTTAAGATGTGTATTTTTGGGAGTGTGTGTCTGCTCCTGTGACTGACTGTGTGTGTTTTATGTGCTACATGTTTTGGCCGATTACACAGCCACACACACACACACACACACACACACACACACACACACACACACACACACACTCTCTCTCTCTCTCTCTCTTTAATTACTTCTTAGCGTGACCTTAATTTGCAGCGAGGACTTCAGTAATGACGCCGCTCGGCTCTCGGCCTTCAGCCACTTAAAACACTCGCCTTCCTCTAATTGGTCAGGAGCATCGCGCGCGCACACACACACACACACACACACACACACACACACACACACACACTCGTCAGAGCTGCAGTCTTTGCTTGAACACCGTTAGTTTTCCGAGTGTTTGAAACTGAACTTTGTTCTCGGCTCACCTGTGAGACTCGGCTTTACGCCTGGATTTTCAAAATAAAAGACATTTTAAAAGATAGACACTTTATTTTGAAAGCGCAGAAAGTTCCCGCTGGGCCTGAGGATGAAAAATGAATCCACTATAAAAAATGATTTGAAGGAAACGTCAAAGATTGAACAGTTTGAAGTTTAGAAATGAAATCTTTTATTCTTTGTTTTGTGGTTCGTCTTCTTCCTGTTTTCACGCATTTCTTCACCTTTTAGTCTGAACGTTTGAATACGTTTGTTTTAAATATGAACTCAGGTTTTTTTCCCTTCGCGGCCGCTCGCATCGAGCTCAGCTTCAGAGCAGATTCACAGGAAGTTTGACCAAAGAGTGAAATGTAACTCATGAGCATTCGGACTTATTTCAGTCTGTAAACTTTGTGTCCGTGTCCTCATGGTTGGACCTGCAGCCTGGTCTGGATGATGATTGGTTGAGTTCAGGTGTTTGTTTGGCGTCTCGGCGCTCAGACCTTCTTCTTCTGCTGCGACACGATGTGACCGACATCTGCAAACATCGTCGTGTTTGGTGAATAAAATCACAGTTTATGAACGCGCGCGTGTTCGCGTGTGCGTGCGTATTGATCTCACGCACACGCCTCCGTGACCTTCGCTCCTCATCGATCGCGGCGGGTCGGGCGGGTCGGCCGGCGGGGGCGGGGCTTAATCACAGCGCTCATATTCAGCTTCATAATCAGCTGGATCATCACAGCGACAAGCAGAGGCTCCCGGTGAAGAAACGCTGAGTCGCACTAATTTGACATGATTGGTGTGTGTGTGTGTGTGTGTGTGTGTGTGTGTGTGGGTGTGTGTGTGTGTGTGTGTGTAATAGAGGTTTTGATGAGTTACAGCGGCGGCACAGTGAGAGCAGGAAGTTGCATGAGTGACCACAACATTTAGCGTTAAAAATAATTGGCCTGTTCGTCGTCGTGACAATTTTGTGTTGGGGGAGAAGGATGAGGAAGAGGAGGAGGAGGAGGAGGAGGAGGAGGAGGAGGAGGAGGAGGAGGAGGAGTGGCGTCTTTCCCTGTGGCGTTTAAGTGTCTTCGATTTAAAGAGACCGGTGATGTGTTGAGGTTTGTTACGCCCAAAATAATCCCACGGCGGCTCTGAAATAAGCCTGAAATAAATGATTCAGGTCGTCATCAATCAACGGATGATTATTTTCCACATCAGGTAATTAAGAGTGCGGCCGATTAGTATCAGGACGTGGTGAAGAGCGCCCAAACGGAGCACCCAGAAAGCCCAAATCTGTTTGGTCTCAAGAAAACCGGGCGACATTCACATGAAAGAAGATGAAACATGTTCGTTTTTGGTGTTATAGCTTCAAAAATACTTCAGATTGTCTTCAGATTTGTGTAAAAATACTCCAAAAATACTCCAAAGTACTTTGACAAGTTGGTTTCAAAGCGCTCCCAAAGGTTAAAATGTCAGTTTACGATGACGACGGCCAGATTGTCAGGCAGCGAGCGGGTCCCTGAACGCAGCACAGCATCATCAGCAAGTGATGAAGATGATGAGTGAAAGTCAGGAGTGTGTTCTCATCTTCATCTGTTTCAGTCATCCTCTTTGTTTAAGGCTGTGACTGTGTGTGCGTGCGTGCGTGCGTGCGTGCGTGCGTGCGTGCGTGCGTGGGTGTGTGTGTGTGTTTAACATGTAATTTGCTGTAATGGGAAGTGAAGCCTGGTCCAGTCGGGGGGAGTGACCTCTGTGAGGGATGGAGGCAGGAGGAGGAGGAGGGTGACAGCGCTGTGCTCCCTCGTCCATCAGTGCGCTAATTTAATTAGCCTAATTACACCGACATGAACCTCCAACACACACGCATGCACACACACACACACACACACACACACTCTGCTCTTCTTCTTTTTTTTGCTAATCCCTGTCAGAGTGCAGATGCAGAGCGCTCCGTTAGCACACGCTAACGAGCCGAGATGACCTCACACACGCTCTCACACACACACACACACACACACACACACACACACACAGAGTGAGTGTGAAACACGCTCAGACAGACACACACACATGTTCACACACACTCCACTCCAAGCTGATCTTCACACACTCAAACACGAAGAGATGAATTCACGCCTCTCGTCGGGTGTTTCCTGCTGTTACTGCACGCCGGCAGCCATCTTGACTGGACGCGTGGACCGATGAGCTCAGCGTTCTGTGTTTGATGATGATGAAGATGATGATGACGATGATGTTTGGTCTGTTTGTTTTGCACATTCAGCTAAATTTGATCAGCAGCTTCTCTTTAAAATGCACCTGAACGTCAGCGAGAGCTGCTGAATAAAGGCTGGATCACTGCTCTGATTGGACGCCACCTGGTCTGCTGCACCTGCGCTCCGCCTCTGCGGCTCCACCTCTGCAGCTCCAGTGTTTGACTTTCAGAGTGAGACGCTGCAGTCAGCTCCACCACCCCCCCCCCCCGTCTTTATGTGTGCGCCGGTGGTGCAGCCCGTCATAAATCTGATGGAGGGGGAGACGTTTCCATTAGGAGAAATGGCAGCTTCTCAGAGCAGAACCGAGATTGATGGATAAAGTTAAACTGTGTTAACTGAGCAGTTTAAATATTTAGCACGGCCTTATCATAACTGTTCTTAACACTTAAAGTAATATACAGCCTGCAGGTACAGGACACGCTGACATGCATGTGAGAGGCTCCCTCCTATTGGACGATCCCCAGCGGCCCCTTAGCCAAGCTAGCATCAAGGATGCTAACGTCTCTCCAGCCTCCATAAATACTTAAAATCGGACACAAGTGACCGTTGTGTGTGACGGTGTGTTCGAGGACTCATGTGACTGTCATGTGTGATGGTGTGTTCGAGGACTAGTGGCTGCTGTGTGTGACGGTGTGTTCGAGGACTCGTGGCCGCTGTGTGTGACGGTGTGTTCGAGGACTAGTGGCTGCTGTGTGTGACGGTGTGTTCGAGGACTCGTGGCCGCTGTGTGTGACGGTGTGTTCCAGGACTCGTGGCCGCTGTGTGTGATGGTGTGTTCGAGGACTCGTGACCGTCGTGTGTGACGGTGTGTTCGAGGACTTGTGGCCGCTGTGTGTGACGGTGTGTTCGAGGACTCGTGGCCGCTGTGTGTGACGGTGTGTTCGAGGACTCATGTGACCGTCATGTGTGATGGTGTGTTCGAGGACTAGTGGCCGCTGTGTGTGACGGTGTGTTCGAGGACTAGTGGCCGCTGTGTGTGACGGTGTGTTCGAGGACTCGTGGCTGCTGTGTGTGACGGTGTGTTCGAGGACTCGTGGCCGCTGCGTGTGATGGTGTGTTCGAGGACTCGTGGCCGCTGTGTGTGATGGTGTGTTCGAGGACTCGTGGCTGCTGTGTGTGACGGTGTGTTCGAGGACTCGTGGCCGCTGTGTGTGACGGTGTGTTCGAGGACTCTGGTGCTGGCTTGGAGGCAGGAGAGAGTTAAGACTTTAGTGACTCCATTATCTCTGTTCCAATAAACACAGGCCTGTTTCATGCGCTCACAGATGAAGCCATTGTTTTAATTGGGCTCGTTAAAGCCCCCGGCTTCGTTAATGAGGAGCCGGTCGTAAACATTTACCTCCAGGTGACACGGGGCCGAGCCAAGGGCAGCGACGAGGGGAGAAACTGTGAGACGGTTTGAAGAAGCGGCTCCGTGGAGTCAGAGCGCAGGATGAGTGGAAGACGCTGACCTCTGACCTCTGAGCTGCTAACGAGTTCGTCTGATTAATCCTCTGCTTCCTGCTTTGACTTGATTATCGCTCTCTTCAACTGTCGCAGCTCTCAGCTCGCTCTGTGGACGGTAAACTCCACGAGCCGTCCTTTCAAAGCCGCTTTGAACAGGTTTCAACTTCGACCTGAACGAGCAGAAATGTGGTTTGACCCCCCAGCGAGGAAGTGGGGCCATGTTTGTAAAACAGCTGTTTCAGAGAGGAACGGTGAAGTGAAATGAAGTTATTCCCCTTTGTTTCCTTTGGAGCTCCGAGCTAAATGCTAACACATGCTAACATGCTCACAGTGCTAACACGCTGCTATCCTGTAGCATGCTAACCGTCTGCTGCTCGGTGACAGCCTGAAGGTCGCAGGCGTCCAGGAGGAAAATGGCCGTCTGAAGTCTGTTCCTCGCGCTTCCTTCCCGATGACATCACGCAGGTCGATTGGTCCAAAGTCGAGTCCGTCGTGTCTCTGCGGGACGTTTTACAGCCTTTCAGGAAAAACACGTCATCACAGCTCAATGAAAGAACAGTTTGACTTTTATTTTGAAATCTGCTCACTCTGCTTTCCTCTGTGTGTGTGTGTGTGTGTGTGTGTGTGTGTGTGTGTGTGTGTGTGTGTGTGTGTGTGTGTTACAGTCGCCCAGAAGATCGTGGCCACCCGGAAGAAGCAGCAGTTGTCCATCGGGCCATGCAAGTCGCTGCCGAACTCGCCGAGCCACTCGTCCGTCTGCGCCACACAAGTGTCAGCCGTCCACATCAGCCAGGTCAGAGGTCGCACACACGTGCGCACACACACACACACACACACACACACACACACACACACACACACACACACACACACTCACTCTGTGTGACTGTTCAGCTCTTCGATCGTCATCCTTCAGTCCTCCATTGATTCCTCATTAAAAAGCCATCGCTCAGCGTCTCTGAGCAGCGCCGCCGCGTCCCCACAGACCTCCGTTTATCTTCCCGCCGCCTCCACAAATCGCTGCTCGCTGCATCTTTAGCTCTCTCTGATTACAGCCGAGTGCTGGACGCCTCGTCCGGCGCTCAGGAGACCTGTTCCACCGATGAGACGTCCAACACGTCAGAAAACTTTCTCGTTAGAGCTCGTTCAGTCCAAAGAGCGGTTTGCAACATAAACATAAACTCGCTTCCTGTTCTGTCCCGCAGACGAGCAACGGCGGCGGCAGCCTGAGCGACTACTCGTCCTCGGTGCCGTCCACGCCCAGCACCAGCCAGAAGGAGCTCCGCATCGACGTCCCGCAGACCACCAACACGCCAACGCCCGTCCGAAAGCAGTCCAAACGCCGCTCCAACCTGTTCACCGTGAGTGTCCGTCCTGTCCCGCCAGAGGACGGACGATGAGTGTCCACCAGTCACGCGCTGAATTGCGACCCTCTGCTTTGCCATGAAGGTGTTTGAGCGTTCCTGTTGACGATGACGTTTTTTTCTCTCCGCAGTCGAGGAAGGCGAGCGACACGGACAAGGACAAGAAAGGCCTGGAGGCTCGAGCCGACAGCATCGGCAGCGGGCGAGCCATCCCCATCAAACAGGTGAGACTTCCTGTCTGCCCCCCCCACGCCTCGGCCTTGATTAACAGTGAAATCACACACTTAACATCAATTAGAGTGAGGGGCTCTCCCGGGTCCTCCATCCAGATCATTAGGAGGAGCAGAGGGAAGCCACTCACTGTCACTCCCTCCGTCGCTCTTCTTCCTCTCTCTCCTCTTCTCTTCTTCAAAGCCGCCGCCGTTCCTCTTCTTTCTGTCTGCCTGAGCTCTTTGATTGGCAGCAGCGTTTTCAAGCAGTAGAAGAAGAAGCAGAGGATGAATGATGCCACGCCTGCTGTGACGGCGAGGAGAACACCTGAACCGGCTCTTAATTTGACTCAAACGAGCTCCTCTCGCTTTGCAGCTGCAGTGGGTGGGGGGGGGGTGGGGGGGGGGGGGGGTGAGGCGATGGTGGCGGGGTCTCCCGACAAGCAAATCAGGCAATTAGCGAGTTCTAATCGCGGCCTCTCGTGTCGCCGCCGTGGCCTCGTTTGTAATCTCAGAATGAACAAATCGCATCTGTGATTAGGGGCCTCCTCAGCGGGCGAGAGACCTGCAGGCAGACTGGAGAGAGAGAGAGGACGCGTGCCGCTGCTGCTTGTGTTTGGGGGCGTTAAAGATGAGACGCCGCCGCCGCAGAGCGCCCGGTAATTGCAGTCGAACGGCGTCCTCGTCGTGTGAGGATCTCTCACCCAGTGGCTTCAAACGTGCCGCCGTCCTCTTCTTCTTCTGTGGTGTTAATGCAGCGGTGGAGGCCGGCAGGCGCCGTTAATTTGGTCTGAGTGCAGGTTGGAGAGTGGAAACAGCCGCCATTAGGCGCCATTAAACGAGCCAACGGGAAACGTGTCGGGTTCATTGGAGTCACAGCATCGACTTCTTCTGCTGCTTCATCGGCTCGTCCGCCTCACTGGCTTCGTGGTCACGTGACGAGAGGACGATGTCCAGCGAGGTCGTCTCACGGCTAACGAGACGTTCAGCTTCACAATTAAAAACTCTGAGAAGTTTCAGTAAGTTTGAGCATAAAACCAAAAAGCATCTAAAATGACAAACACACCTGCAGCTCCACGTCAGCCCAGGTGACAGGTGGGCGCGTCTGTCATCACACCTGACATCTCAACGACCTCGTTAGCGGACGATTATTGAACAGGAAGTTGATTGTTATTCTCAAACCTGCTCGCCAGAAGCTTCTGTATTGAGTCAGCTGATGAAATCCAAGCTAATCGAGGCGGACACGTACTTAGTGTGGCGTGACGTGACGCACGCACACGCACGCGGCAGACTAGCGCTGCGGCGGCGGCGGCACTGTGAGGCACTCAGCGTCCTCCTGCTGTGTTTTTTTGGAAGTGGACATTAATTGATTTGATGGCTCCCCGCGGTCGCTCTCGCCTCGTCTCCTCAGCGTCGACGGCGGGCTCGGCGCGCCGCAGACCTGCTCCCTAATTACACTGCGAGCGAGTTTTATGAAGCCGGCGTGCGCGTCAGGAGGCGACTTGGCTTCACGTTGGAGGTTCGGCTTCCTCTCCCCCATTAACGCTCCGTTTGCACTCTGTTTCTCTTCCTTTGTCCTCCCGTTAGCGCCGCGCTCACACTTGTTTTTAATGAGACGGCGCTCTGACCGTCCGTCACCTCTTCGTCTCCCGCCGTGAACTCGACCGCGAGCCGCTTGTATCACCGCGGTCGTTTATGGTTCAGGTGTTTGTGATGCCGCGTCGACCTGCTGTGAGAGAAATCAGACATGATGATGATGAGGAAGAGGCAGTGAACGTGACAGCAGCCCTCTGACGCTAACGAGGCTAACGAGGAGGTAAATACCAGGACGAGGACGTTTCCTGTAAACCACCTTCAGGCGTTTGTTTGTTTGTTTGTTTGTTTGTTTGTTTGTTTGTGATCTTAAATATGACTTAACAATGTGGATTTAATGCTTGAACAGCGTCACATTTGTGGTTTTAACCAATCACGTGCAGGACTGTGGTCCTGATCAGGTGCACGCCGTGTGGAGGGTTTGAACGACGTTTTGTTTTTGCCCAATCAGAGATCTCGTTCAGGTTCATGAACTCACTGGTTGGTGGAGTCTTTTTGGAATTTAGACATTAGACATTATTCATCAAAAGCAGGTCTGGACCTGGACCTGGACCTGGACCTGGACCTGGACCTGAACCAGGACCAGGACCAGGACCAGGACCAGGACCAGGACCTGAACCTGAACCAGGACTGAGGACAGAGTCACTGTCAGCGGGCCTGATGTCGATCCTTGGGGGGGGGGGGGTCAATCACAGACAGAACAGCTTCAGTGTCAGAAAAGTTCATTTTTCCATAGAAAATATGATTTATAATAATAATAATAATTATTATTATTATTATTTATAATTCTTATTTATTTATATTATTATTACTAAGCCCATCAGATATTTATGGTTTAAGTTCGGTGCCCAACTCTTCTTCTTCTTCTTCTTCTTCTTCTTCTGCTTATTCTTACTTTGTACCTGTGCGTGTATGTCGTACCTGCGTGTGTGTGTGTTGTACCTGCGTGTGTGTGTTGTACCTGTGCGCGTGTGTCGTACCTGCGTGTGTGTGTCGTACCTGTGTGTGTGTGTCGTACCTGTGTGTGTGTGTCGTACCTGCGTGTGTGTGTCGTACCTGTGTGTGTGTGTCGTACCTGCGTGTGTGTGTCGTACCTGTGTTCACGTGTGTTGAAGCCACTTGTTCGTCGGTCCTGATCTCATTAGAGCGACTCTCAGCGCGACTCTGGAGCTCTCGAGGTGACGGCAGTTCACTTCGCCTTTTGTTGAAGGAGAACGCCTTCGTTAAGAGAGTCCAGCTCATTAAAACCGCACACACACACACACACACACACACACACACAGGCGGGGCACGCTGGATTCGGTTGGCTGTAATGAGAAGGGGGCGGGTTTCCACTCTGAGGCAATTAGCTCGAACAAATCCACTCGTCTCAGTCCGGAGACGCGTTCAGGCTCAGTCAAAGACGCGGGACAAACGTTTCCATTCAGCTCAGGTAATGATGGCAGTCGGTGTGTGAAGGTGTGTGTGGGCGCAGCGAGGTCACATGTGTCACGCAGCCAATCGTCTCTCTTCTCGCTCATCTGTGGCTAAATCTGCAGACAACAAAGACGTCTCATTTCCCTTCAAGAGACAGAAAAGCTGCAGCGAATCAGAAGAGAGAGCTGATTATTTTTCTGTCCGTCGGCTAATCATCGAGTCGATTGATTGCTTCGGCTCTGAGCGCCGAACACGGCGGCGGTCAGATCTCATCGGCTTCCTGTCCACGCGTTTGTTCCACACTCGTAACAACAATAAACTTTATTTGTACAGCTTTCACACTGACTGTGGTCCAGACTGAAGTCAGACGTTTGTCCGAAAGACAAGCCTGTGAAGTCAGTCTGCGTGATGCATTCAAGTTCAGCCACACAGACCGGAAAAATGGCTTTCCAGCACAGAAGAATGTGCTGAAATGTCCCTTTAAAGACCCAAATCTGTTTATTGTAATGAACCTCGGCGGGACGACGTTCGCTCTGCAGCTGAAACAGGAAACACATGTGGAGTCAAAGCTGAAGCCTCCCGCCGCGACGCTCCGCCGCCGCCGAGCCCACAGAGGAAACGCTGGCTGGACCGACAGCCGATTGGTGCTTTTTTTCCTCTTCTTCCTTGAAGTGAGCGGATGCGTCCAGCTTTGTTTACAGAGGCTGTTGACGGCGCAGGGCTCCTCCGACATCTGCTCCACGCCGCTAATTAGCCGCTAATTACCGGAGAGAGAGGGAGAGGCTCGCTCGTGTCTCTGTCGAGCGGCTGACCGAGGCGCTTTGAAAACCAACAATCTAACAAATTAATTTCCTCCGACAAAGCAGCCGAGCCGCTGGGACCGCCGACGCACCGCGGAGGGTTCTTTATTCCTTCCAAAGCTTTATTTACTCAGTGACGGTCGACAGCACGCCTGGGAGCCGCCCGCCACAAACAGCCTTTTACTGGCGCCCAGCGAGCGGCTCCACCGGAGCGCTCAGGGCGCCTCGCCGAAGGCCGACGCGGCGACGGATGACGAGAGGAGGAAGAGGAAGAGCTTCTTCACTTCCTCTGGATTTCACCCAGTCAGGCAATCTGAAGCCGTGACCGAGGAGCTGAATGCTGCTCAGATGGATTCAAGTTATGGGTTCCACATCCTGATTAGAGGACGATGATCGAACTAATGATGCGCTGTAATCACAGTCCACAGACCTCTGAGCCCGCCGTCACACAGGAAGTCAAAACATGTCAGTTCACTTTGTCCACGCCCACTCTGAGGACGACTTCCTGGAACCGAATGTGGGCTCCTCTCAGGGCCTCTGCGCCGCGGTGCGTTCAGGGCTCGACCTGATGGCACATCACGGGGCGGGGGGGGGGGGGGGGGGGGGGACGACTGACAGTCCAACAGTTCTAAAAGATGCAGACAAGATGAGACAAAGTAAAGAGCCCTGCGGTTCCACCAACGTCCTCCTGAATGAACTTTGACCCGCTGTCATTAACGTCCAGCATTAATCAGGGTGTGTGGTGTCCCCTGAGACGATGGCTGATGTCAGAATAAAGTCACTTTCTGTATGTTGGTCTTTATTTGATGGTTGAAGCAGAGACAGACGTGGCAGCAGAGCGAGGACGGACAGATTGTCTCTGTCCTGGTCAGCTTCCTGTGTCGAGGCTCGCCCATCGGTCCGCAGACCTCCTGACCTCCGGCCGGACGACCTCCCGCTGCAGCTGATCATTTCCTCTCCGAGTCCGACTCTGACTCCTGCAGGAGTGTCGGGCGGCGGCTGATTAGCGCCGCGCTTGTAATTGGCTCTCGCGGGGTCGCAGACGAGCGCGGGGCTGGGTGGTTTTGACAAGTGTACTCGTCCCCCCTCGGCGCCGGGCGCTTTGTAAGGAGTTAAATTGGATGGTTAATTCGGGTGTTATTTACCCTGTAATTCATTAGTTTCGCCCCGCCATTGGCAGCGGGCAGGCTGTAATTTCACGCTTCGCAATAAAAGATGTCTCATAATCTGCTTCATTTAGCAGCCAAAGAATTTAATGAAATTAACTGCGGCCCTAATTAAGACGGTGAATATTAAAGACCTGCTATCAAGGCTTTAACGAGGGTGACATGATCCGCCTTCCGCCGGATTGGAAAAATATCATTTCCCTGGGAAAGGTTGTCACCGCTCGGAGCCATTTTGGCCATGATGACATTTTTGTCATGCACGCTAACCCCTGGAAATGAGATCTGTCGGGGGGTGGGGGGTCGAGGATGTGTCGGAGGGACGTCTCTTCCTTTTTAGTTTGAGAAATAATTAAAACAAGGAACACAGGCGTCAATCAAAGAGCGTTTTTAGACGCCGCTCATTACGCCTCGGTGCGGCGTCTCCACGGAGCGCCGCCGCCGCCGTTTTTGTTTGGCATGGGGGTGTCTCTCCGAGCATCCCTGCGGCCGCTTTGTTGTTCCACGCCACATGTGTGTCCTCTGGTCTGACGATAAGCTGGACAAAAAGCGACCAGCGGCGGCCCGAGGGAGGAAGAGGAGCGGCGTGTTCTCCACATCCCACCTCTCTCTGGGCGTCAGAGCCGAGCGAGGGGCGAGGTTTTGTGTCCGCTAATGAATTGAGACTGCTGAAGTAAGGTTTGGATAATTGAGTTTCTAATTAATTACCCAGAACTCTTATCAGATAAATCAGCTCCTCTTCAGCCCCCCTCTTCCTCGGTGGTGTTTTATTTGATCTGGTCTGCGTCCTGCTCCCCTGGGCCTGCCCTTCGCCGTCCTTGCCTCATCAACGCCGACCTTGTCGTGCTGCTGCGCGTGTGTTTTGATGTCAGTGGTGGGTTTTGTTCTCCGCTTTGGTGTTTTCTGGTTTTACGGCGGTAAATATTTCACACCAGGTGGCAGGCGTGTTTTTCCCTCCGTCGTCCCCTGAAGCGTCTGTCATCGGGTCAAGTACCACATGGAAGGAAGCGGCGCTTTAAACTGGAAGACGCTCGGAGAACACAGAGCTCTGCCAAGGCTGCGCGACGCTGCAAACGTCGGCTTTGAACGGCACAAAACTCAAACTCACAACGTACGACCGAAAGCAGAAACGCTGATTTATTTCTTTCAAGTGAGAGCTGCAGTTCAGGACGGCGACAGCCGAACGCACTGAAGTTCAACACGATCGTGATCCGTGTCGGCAGATGACACCGTTCACACCAGATCTGAGAGCAAGCAGCAGCTCTGAGACGCGTTCAAAGCACAGATTTCACCTGCTGACGAGCTGAGAGGTCAGAGGATGATTAAAGGAAGTTAACAAGCACATTTTTATCAAACACTCAACATTTTGTCCTCTTCAGGCCTCTCAGAGTCCTTTCAATGAGACCGTCCAGGAAGGGACGAGCCCTCTTGGCGTGGACACGTGATGGTTTCAGCCTCATACCTGTGATCACGACTCGGTGAGCTCGTTTGACGGGACATTTTTACGGTTTTATTGCTTTGATTGTTGGATCGGAGCGTGATTCCTGCACGTGGTTAGCTCTTAGTCCACCTGCCTCGAGTCCCAGCCAGCCGTCCTCTTTTTGTCTCGTGTGGACAGCCGTGATTAGACGCATCAGAACTTTGATCTCGGGCTCGACGTGGACTGAGAGGATGATGGATGACCTGCGATCGCCGCTCAGGCCGGATCAGATGGCCGCCGCGATAGAGGAGGGAGCGTCCGGCTTCCCTCGTCACCCCCCGCTCTGCTGTCGGCGGGGGGTGACACCTCTAATTTAGCCTCCTGCTCTCCGGAGACGTGGAAGAACAAAAGGGCTCGGGCCCCTTCCTGATCCTCCTGTCCTCCCGAGGCTTCGTCCTCGTCTTCTCCACAGATAGCGCCTCCCCCGTATCTCCCCTCAGATCCGCTGTCACTCCCTTCAGGAGGCCTGGGGAGAGTCCATTGTCTGAGGAAAATAGGGGGGTGATTGAGTGATTAGAGAGTAGATTAGTGCGTATCAATAGACAGGAGCTTCAGGAGGAAGCAGAGCTTCAGCAGACTGTGGAGATGAAGGTGATGCTTGTTCCAATAAACTCGTTTGGTTTTGTGGTTTCTTGTTGTCATTTTTCAGGTTTTCACTGATGTTCAGCCTCAAACTGAACATAAGATGGAAGAGAAAGTTGCAAACCCTCATTTGTCCGATAACGCGGCTCCGTCCTCGAACACGCGTGACGTGTGACGGCGGCGGTCTTTAATCAGACCCTCAGGTACGAGCCGCCAACGTTTTCGGATGCGTCGTCTAACGAATGACTTCATCTTTTGACTTCCCCCGAGCGAGCGACCTTTTCTTAAGCACTGCAGCACAATACCTCACCGAGGCAGAGGAGTGTGTCAGCGTGGAGGAAGAGGAAGTGAGCGTGCAGAGTTCGGTGTTTTCGGGATCCTCGGCGGCGTTCGCGCCTCAGAGACGACTCGATCGTCCTCTTTTACGTCCGCTCGCACGTTCCTGCGTCTGTCCACTTGGACCTAAACTCTGCCTCTTTGTTTTCTTCTTCTGTGAATCTCGCTCACGCCCTCGGTCGTTTTCGGATGCCTAACAAATGACTTCATCTCCTCGCCCCCCCGAGCTAGCGACCTTTTCCTAAGCACTACCCCACAATACTTCACCGGGCGGAGAAGTGCCTCGCGCAGCCGGGAGAGTCTATCCGAGGATGTATTTATCTCCACACATCTATTTTCCCATGTGGAGACCTTGTGAGCTGTCATGGCTGCCACCCCCCCTCCCGAAGGTAAAATAAGAGGCGACGCGTGCGTGTCACGAAGCCCGGGGAGGTGAATAATGAAAGATATTACCCATCAGGAGGATTCGACGCGGCGTTCAATTAGCCTTCCCCTCGAGCAAACTGATCGCTTGTCATCCGGCGATGGATGGCCAAAATTAATTTGCTGACGTCTCCCTCCCCAAAAACCAGCTCTGGATGGAGAGGTGCGAGAAATATGGCCCCCCCACTGTATTTCAGTCCAGGCCTGCAGTGGTGGAGCTCAGCCGTCCTCTCCAGCATCACTCAAACGTCCCCTCCATGTCTGTCTTTGAGCTGTCCTCGTCCGTCCCTCGTGGTGGAACGTTGACGTGTGTAGAGCATAGAACCAGGAGGGGAAGCTCATAGCTCTCGTCTCCAGATGTGGACATCCGTCTCTGAAGACACAGATGTTCTGCTGCGTCTCTAAGCTGAAATAAAACGGTCCACAGTGGACAGTCTGATGTCCAACAGCCTCACATGATCGTCATGTTTGTGTGTCGCTCTGTGTGTGAATCACCTGCTTCGTTTTCTCACCTCTGTGGTCTGAGCTGACCTGGACGTCTGAACGAAGACGGCGTGGACACGCTTGTCTCTGCCGCTCGCTCGCTCGCTCGCTAACCGGCAGTAATGGATGATCAGCTGGCCTGACAGCTGCACGGCTGCCGGCAGCTTTCACTTCAGAGCAGCGGGAAGCTCGTCAAGTCGCGTTTAGCGCACCGTGGGGAACCCCTGTTTGTTGTAGCAGCACACACACACACACACACACACACACACACACACACACACACACACAAACACACACACACACAAACACACACAGCTCTGCTTACAAACTCATGACATGAGATGAAATCAGAGGAATCACAGGAAACGCTGCAGCGTCACCGACCCGATGACGCTGCGCAGATGGAAAACTCACCTTCAAAGCCGCCACGTGCTTCCTGTGTGGATGAGGTCGAGCATCGCTGAGACTGGAGGCGTCGCGAAGGACCGAGGAGACGGAGACGGAGCGCTCGTCCGTCTGTGCCGCTTTAAGAAAGACTGATCCGACTTTAATGCAGCAGATGTGCGTCTGACAAGTCGGTTAA
Source organism: Chaetodon trifascialis (assembly GCF_039877785.1). Taxonomy (NCBI): domain Eukaryota; kingdom Metazoa; phylum Chordata; class Actinopteri; order Chaetodontiformes; family Chaetodontidae; genus Chaetodon; species Chaetodon trifascialis. Next base: position 14,098,291 of record NC_092079.1, on the reverse strand, counting down.
ATGACGTTTAAACACCAGAATCACTGAGCTGCTGTCTGCTGGTCCTCAGGCCAAGCTAACGCGCTAACGGTGACAGCTAACATCCTGACGTTTAGCGTGTTAGCATGCTAACATTGAACAGGAAGTACAGCTCAGGCTGATGGGAGTGGCTGTAGTTTGCAGGTGTTTGGTCATAAACCAAAACCAGGAAGTTGTGACCAATGGCCAGATCTTCATCCATCATCCTCATCATCCTCAGTGAACGCCCAGACTCCAGAGCTGTTTTACTTTAGTTAATACTGCAGAAGAAGACAGAGGAGGCCTCCT